>NC_053389.1:184758845-185079009 GCF_905171765.1 Bufo bufo
CCCCCCCACACACACACACACACACACACTCAACTGGTAAAATTGGCGTGCTATTTGTGCATTTTGTGACAAATTTCATTTTGTGGAATTCTATGTCTCAAAATGACATTCTGTCTGACAAAATGACATTTTGAATTCTGTAATTCTGTCACAAAATGACATTCCGAGTGACAAAATGTATTCTATGTGACATTCTGTGTAAAAAAAATAACATTGTGAAAAAATTTCATTTTGTAGAAATTTCTACAAAATTCTGTGACAAAATTAATTCTTTGTGTCACAAAATTACATTCTGTATCATATAATAACATTTTGTGTGACAAAATAAAATTCTGTATGACAAAATAACATTCTGTGTCACAAAATTGTAATTCAGTTTGTGACACAGAATGTCATTTTGTGGCTAAAACATCATTTTAAATGACATTCTGTGTCACCAAATACCATTCTGTGCAGCAAAATGAAAGTTGTGTCACAAAATACAATTCTGTTAATTCTGTGCCACAAAATGAATTCTGTGTAACTGTGGGACGCCATTTGTTCACTTCATTTTGTTGAATTCTATATCACAAAATGATATTATGTGCAACAAAATAACATTCTGTGTCACAAAATTGTAATTCAGTTTATGACACAGAATGTCACTCTGGCGCACAGAATGTCATTTTGTGGCTAAAACATCATTTTGTCACAGAATTTTATTTTGTCGCACAGAATGTCATTTTGTGACAATTGTACAAAATGAATTTGATCTATAAAAACTGCATTTTGTGTCCCAAAATTCACTGTGAACAAATGGCACCCCCCAATAACACCCATCTGGACCTTCATTACATTAGTAGGATAATACTGGGATGGCACAACATAAAGTTAAGAGAAAAGGTGTCCCAGAAATGTTATTACACGGGGCATGCAGGTAGTTACTAAAACAGACATATCAGGAGTGGTGAAGGGTGCTCATTAACACAAACTGTATTAAAGGGAACCTGTTAGCTCCTGTATAGTGTGGTGTAGAGATGAAGTCCAATGAAGGTCACTGTTCCAGCTCTCCCCCACCTCCAGACAATGACTGAAAGTTTTCTTTCCTGTTGTGCATAGAAAATAAAACTGTCAATCATTGTCCAGCGGCAGATGAGGGCCGGGGAACATAGTTACATAGTTACATAGTTGATACGGTTGAAAAAAGACATAAGTCCATAAAGTTCAACCAAGGGATAGGTGGGGGCGCGAATCCCAGAAGGAAGTGAGACTCAGATTTCTACACGTTTTCATAAGCATTAATGTCGTTTACTTTTAATAATTCATCTAAACCCTTTTTAAAACTGTCCACTGTTCCTGCTGTGACCACGTCAGGAGTCAGTCTATTCCTCAGATTCACAGTTCTTACAGTAAAGATGTTTTGACGCTTCTGGAGACTGAAATTTTTCTTCTCCAGTCGGAAGCAGTGCCCCCTTGTCTTTTGAGGGCATTTTACATGGAACAGTTTTATACCATATTTTTTGTATGGCCCATTGCAGCGTCCCACTCAGGATACGTGGGAACTGCAAAATAAATTTAAAACTGTATTATCATCTTGCATGTCATGTTTGTACTACAACACCTGTTGTATCCCTGTTCATAGGCTGGTCTGGTGTAATTTATACATCCCACCACTAGATGGGGATAGCACGTAGGTCATATAAATACCTAGGTCAGGCCTAGTGGGAGAGTGGGGAGTGTAGTGAGAAGAAGGAAAGAAGTCAAGTGAGAGAGTAGCAGAGTCAATGGTTACTCTGAGGCTACACACCACACATTAGTGGGTGAAGCCAAATGCAGAAATGAGGTGGAGCCAAGGTATGAGGCGCAGGAGAGCGTTTTCCTCTTGTGACCTTCTTAGATCCTACTTCCTGAAAACCAGAGGATAGCGTTTTCGTCCCTGGAAGAAGATAACCAAGCTAAAGAGAGATATCGGTTAATGGACACCTTTGCACATAGTGGAGGACAATCTAGCTACAGGCAGCCTCACCATACTTTGAAGAATACAGATTAGCTAACTGTTTAAGGGCTTGGAAGTTACAGAAACAGAAAGGACTAAGCATACCAAATAGGTCTTAAAGGCAACCTCACCAATTTGCACTGATACAGAACCTTCAAGCTAAGCTAAACCCGGCCAAACCTATTAGCAGTGGATCAGCGGGATTCCTTTAAATTACAAAGGACTGTATTATATCTGATGTACATGCTACAACTGGACCCAACATCAGTAAAAGCTGTGAGTTGTATCCTACCACTGTGTCACGACGGGGAGTGGGGGACACCCCCCCACCGTGCGGTGTCAAAGGGAAAAAGGGGATCAGCCTGGCCAAAAGGAGTAATAAGGGAGCAGGTCACCTCCTACTGCGTCCCTAATCCTCTCCCTGACTCCTCACTATATGAGTGGACCCCGATGGTAGGACGACTCATACTCAGGATTCCTAGAAACCCTAAGTCGCCCTGGTAATCCCTCACTTAGGAGCAGGGGAGGGACAACCTGTTCATCCCAGTAATGGAGGAACAGGAGTCTCTATCTGAGGCCAGGCTGCAAGGAGAGGGGAACACATACAGCTATAAGGAGATGGCAGGTAAGTGAAACCAGTAACACACTTACCTGCCACAGACACACTGACTGGAACCCGTGCACAAGTGCTGGTGTCCACACCAACATTAAGGACACAGCACACACCACACAGGGACCCAGGACACCCATAGCTGCAATAAACATAAGACACCATAAAAACATCTTCTATGACCACAAGGGTGGCCCTCACTGGACAGATGGAATATGCCAGGAAGATAGCTCCAGCATACACCATGGCTCGAGTACCCCCCAGCTTCAGGCATCCAGCAGAGGATAAATAGCCCAAGCAGCCACCCCCACACACACATAAACCCAGTGTTCACAAAAAACTAGGAAGGGAGTTAACCCTTCCAACACCAGACAGAGAAAGGAAGCCATTTAAAGGGGAAGTGCACACACAAGCAAACAAAACCACACGTTGCCACAGGCAACAACATGCGTGGCAACCATGTCACGGCAATCCCCTAGAAGGCAGAGAAACTGCCACCGCATGCTCACACAGCAACACGTTGCCGCGGGCAACCGCAAGTGTAGCAACAGTGTCACAGCGCAAACCATAGGCCGTGACACACTGTCTACTTCGTTCTTACAATTGGTACCATTAACGGTACTGGCGTCACGACAAATACCATCAAGGGACTCAGCCGCAACAAGCACCCTAAGCACCCCTAACATCAAGGGCACCTCAACCACCACCTTGGCTGATGCTTCCCTACCACAGAGCGTGCCCTGGAGGATTTTGTGCTGTCCACCTCAACACTGTGCTGCCAGCCCAGGGAGGCTTTCTGCTAACCGTGAGTAAACTGATGAACTGTGTTATTTGGCCCCTCATCGGTCCATCATGCACCTCACGTGTTGCCCCTGCGGTTCTGGCTGGCTGCACTATTTATATATTTGTATAGGTTATTCATGTCCCCCCTTAGACGTCTCTTCTCAAGACTAAATAAATTCAATTCTTTTAATATTTCTTCATAACTAAGACCCTCCATGCCCCTTATCAGCTTAGTCGCTCTCCTCTGTCCTTTTCCAGCTGCAGTGCGTCCTTTCTATGGACTGGTGCCCAGAACTGAACCGCGTATTCCAGATGAGGCAGCATCAATGCTTTGTAAAGTGGTAGTATTACATCCCTGCCCCGCGAGTCCATGCCTCGTTTAATGCATGACAATATCCTGGTGGCCTTAGAAGCAGCTGATTGACATTGTATGCTGTTATTTAAAGGGAACCTGCCACCTCCAACAAACATCCCAAGCCGGCAGCAGTACCTGAGAGTAGCCAGCAGTGTGTTTGTAACGATCCTTTTCTTTCTGCAGGCAGATGAAGCAAAAGCTGTAAAAACGTTCTTTAATCCCCTGCCGGCGCGCTTCTCTAGTCAGGCTTGAAGTCATGGAGGCAGCGGCCTCCTTGCTTTGAGTCACTGTAACCACTCTCCCTTCCCTGCCCCTTCACTGTGACTGACAGCCGGCAGTTCGGCAAAGCCAGCCGAACTCTCTGCATAAGCGCTGTCAGTCACAGCGAAGGGGCAGGGAAGGGGGCATGGTTACCGGGACTTGAAGCAAGGAGGCCGCTGTCTCCGTGACTTCAAGCCTGACTAGAGAAGCGCGCCGGCAGGGGATTAAAGAACGTTTTTACAGCTTTTGCTTCTCTGCCTGCAGGAAGAAAAGGATCGTTACAAACACACTGCTGTCTACTCTAAGGTACTGCTGCCGGCTTGGGATGTTTGTTGGAGGTGACAGGTTCCCTTTAATCTACCATCCACAAGGACACCCAACCAAATCCTTCTCTATAAGTGACTCTCCCAGTGTTACATCACCTAGGACGTATGAGCACAGAGATATTTACTACCAAAATGTATAACTTTACATTTATCCACATTGAAACTCATTTGCCAAGTTGATGCCAAATCACTCAGAGTGTTTAAGTCAACTTGTATTTTATGGACATCTTCCATAGACTGTACAGTACTACATAGCTTAGTGTCATCTGCAAAAATAGAAACGGTTCTATTAATCCCATCCTCAATATCATTAATAAATAAATTAAATAATAGAGGGCCCAGCATTGAACCTTGGGGTACACCACTTATAACCCAGGACCATTCTGAATAGGAATCATTGACCACAACTCTCTGGACACGGTCCTTCAGCCAGTTTTCAATCCAATTACAAACTATACTTTCCAAGCTTATAGGTCTATAATTACCTGTGGAGGACCTAGATCCTTTTTTGAATATGGGCACCACATTTGCCTTGCGCCAATCACTTGGCACTGTACCAGTACCTAGATAATCTTTGAAAATTAAAAACAGGGGCACAGCAATGACTGAACTGAGCTCTTTAAGCACTCTTGGGTGTAATCCATCTGGACCCGGAGCCTTGTTCACATTTACCTTATTTAACTTGTCTTGGACCATATCTACAGTTAGCTAATTTAGTACATCACTGGATGTACTAACAGCCCTGGCACCACCGATATCAGCTCCTTTCTCTTCTTTTGTATATACAGAGCTAAAAGAAAACATTTAGTAACTCTGCCTTTTCCTTATCTTCAGTGACTAACCCCCCTTTACCATTATTTAGGGGACCTACCTGCTCGGACCTTGTTTTTTTAGCATTTATATATTGTGGGGATTTGCTCTGGTAGACAGTCTTGCTGACGCAGTATAGAGGCAGCGACAACGTCTTTAACTTAAACAGTTCAGTGTTTATTCACACATAAGGATAAGCAAAACAAAAAGTCAGTTTCAAGGAAAACAGTCACCTTGAGTCTGGTGTTTGTTCACAACATGCAGCAGTGCAGAAGTCCCAGAGTTATGTTACGAAACTCTTTTAGCCCGCTACAACCTAACATAGTAACATAGTAACATAGTAACATAGTAAATAAGGCCGAAAAAAGACATTTGTCCATCCAGTTCGGCCTGTCATCCTACAAGTTGATCCAGAGGAAGGCAAAAAAACCCTGTGAGGTAGAAGCCAATTTTCCTCACTTTAGGGGAATAAAAAATTCCTTCCCGACTCCAATCAGGCAATCAGAATAACTCCCTGGATCAACGACCCCTCTCTAGTAGCTATAGCCTGTAATATTATTACACTCCAGAAATACATCCAGGCCCCTCTTGAATTCCTTTATTGTACTCACCATCACCACCTCCTCAGGCAGAGAGTTCCATAGTCTCACTGCTCTTACCGTAAAGAACCCTTTTCTATGTTTGTGTACAAACCTTCTTTCCTCCAAACGCAGAGGATGTCCCCTCGTCACAGTCACAGTCCTGGGGATAAATAGATGATGGGATAGATCTCTGTACTGCCCCCTGATATATTTATACATAGTAATTAGATCTCCCCTCAGTCGTCTTTTTTCTAACGTGAATAACCCTAATTTTGATAATCTTTCAGGGTACTGTAGTTGCCCCATTCCAGTTATTACTTTAGTTGCCCTCCTCTGGACCCTCTCCAGCTCTGCTATGTCTGCCTTGTTTACAGGAGCCCAGAACTGTACACAGTACTCCATGTGTGGTCTGACCAGTGATTTGTAAAGTAGTAGGAATATGTTCTCATCACGGGCATCTATGCCCCTTTTGATGCAACCCATTATCTTATTGGCCTTGGCAGCCGCTGCCTGACACTGTTTTTTGCAGCTTAGTTTGCTGTTTATTAAAATTCCTAGATCCTTTTCCATGTCAGTGTTACCGAGTGTTTTACCATTTAGTATGTATGGGTGACTTGCATTATTCCTTCCCATGTGCATAACTTTACATTTCTCAGTGTTAAACCTCATCTGCCACTTATCTGCCCAAGCCTCCAATCTATCCAGATCCCTCTGTAGTAGTATACTGTCCTCTTCAGTGTTAATTACTTTACACAGTTTAGTGTCATCTGCGAAAATTGATATTTTACTATGCAAGCCTTCTACAAGATCATTAATAAATATATTGAAGAGAATAGGGCCCAATACTGACCCCTGAGGTACTCCACTAGTGACAGTGACCCAATCTGAGTATGTACCGTTAATAACCTGTCAAGTGTTCTGCATTATCATCCTGTGTAATTTAACATCACATCCTCACTAATGTGCATTATAATCCTTGTTAAATACATTTTGCTGTAATTTCCATGTACACCTGCAGGTGGCAGCAATGTGTTTAGCAGAGACTTAGTTCAGTTTAGCATATCTAGACTGGATTAGTACATTCCAGTTTAGCTCCCCCCTCTTTTAGGAGGTGTGGAATGTTCCCACATCCTGCCTCATGGGTGGGGAAGGAAGTTCAGTTAGTGTGCCAGGCACCCCTGCTAGGGAAGGCTGTGCTGGTAGGAGCTCCCAGTTCTAGGGTTTCAAAGCCAGAATCTTGTCTCGGCTGAGACAAAAGATCATCATTCCCAGTCTGTGCCCTTCAGCCTCAGCTGGTGACAAGCAAGCAGCCACCTCCAGAACTCCAGGAAGAAACATACCCTGTGAGCACAACTGTGAGTACCGTCCAGAGACCAGGAGAAGCCAAATTGCTCCTCAGATAGTCAGTCCCCATACAGCAGAAGATAGTGAGAGCAGACGATATTAATTCCTGGCACATTACAGAGCCACAAGCAGACGACTTATCATGCAGAGAGCTCCAGGCACATGATAGAAGCAGAAGATATAGATTCCTGCCACACATTGCCAATACCTGCTCGGTATTAGGACCAGATGGCGATCCAGGGAGAGCTTGTCTAGGAGACCATCGTACCTGAGATCCGGGTCTCTCAGCTTGTTAAGAGAGCTGGCCTATCCACGTTTGGAGCGTCCTGTGCGCCGGCGCATGTCGCTACCAGAGAAGAAGACGTGACTCCAGTCCAGACCTCGGAGGCAATGGATCCCTCCGCCACTACTGCTGACAGCGTCGAAGGCGAGACGTCCCCCAAGATGGCCGCTGATACTGAGCCTGCTCCCGCGGAGAACGCCGCTGACGTAGCTGCCCAGGCTTTGGACCAGCCTGCACCGCGGACGGCACCTGGACCCCGCGATGACCACCAGGAGGCACCGGAACCGGCCGCCCGGCTGTGACATCAGGTAGGAGCAGACGCGCTCCCTGAGGCCCAGGCCCGGTGCGTAGCTGCCCCTGCACCGCTCCTTGTGGGTCCCGATACCCCTAATAGGCCCAAGCCTGCTCCGCTAAGCACACCTACTGGTGCAGCGGAGGCGGCCGGAGCTCCCACTCCACCGCCCAGAAGAAAAAGCCCCAGGCCAAGCCACCTTCACACGGAGGTCTCGCTAGAGATAACCAGCCTCACTACCAAGGCAGTACCAGGAACTGCCACAAGAGGTCAGCGGAGCTCCATCACAGCAGCTGCAGCCACCTACATCATGCCTATAACTACTGCCATAATAGAGTCAGAGAAGGACTGCCCTGTGGACATTGTCATTGCCCCTAGAGACTTTCAACCGCTGCAACAACAGCGAAGAAGACTCCCAGTCCCTCCTGTGGGCAGCAGCAGGCCATCTGCCAGGCGGATTTTACCACTGTTGCCCCTGACTACTGGAATAGAAGAACCAGAAAAGAGCCAGTCTGTGACTATTATCACTGCCGCTACAGAAATCTCTGGGCCTATTACTACTACTGTTACTGTACAGTCTGAACCCATCAAACAGGAGCACTGCCCTGATGTGTGTGAGGATAAGGAGGAATCCACTGATACTGTTCCATGTACTCCGGAACCACCACAGAATCCAGAGCTTCTTGCTATGAAAGACCAAGGGTCTATCCTTTATTGCTGCCCTGAGAACCTGTCACCTACCAGGAAAAGGCCAAGGCTTGCAGAGGATTTTCCAGACAAAGATGATCCTGCAATTCCAAGTTCTGCCACAGAAAGCCACCAGCAGATTGCAGATGAAGCTTCTGCAGCAATTATAACTGCCGAGAGCACACAGATTAAAGAAGAACTTTTGCCTCCTCAAATATGGGATCCAGGAGGAAGATTTCCAGACTTTCCTGTGAGGAAAACTACTCACTGTGCAAATCACCCACTACCTTGTGTGGATTCTAATAACTTTATTGTTCCATTGGATTACAATTGACTTTTTTACCTGTTTCCAGAGGATTTAACGTTAAGTACTTCAAGTCAAAGGACTCAAGTTATTTTTGAGCCTCCCCTTGCATTAATAAATTTGCACAACTTTTATAAAAAAAATGTTTACTGCAACGTTAAAAGCTTGCACCCAAAGAAAAGACTCAAACTATTACCTGAGCTCTTTGTGATTTTAATGTGATATTTTTGCACTAATTACCAGTTTACCTGTTATGCAACGTTTAAGTATAATATGCCCATTGTGTGCATTCTTTTACAGATGCCACAATGTGAATTTATGCACTATTTGTGACAATTGCACTTAACATTGCACTTAACCAAAAATGTAGCAACTTACTCAGTATGCCTTATTTGACAGCTCATGTTCTCTCCTCTCTTTATACGGACTGCCTTTATGCAGACGCTTAATACTAATGGCCTACACCTGGATTCACGTATCCCGAGTACCCTGGGTAGGACCAAGTGGTAAGTCCTGGCAGGTCCAGTAATTACATGGGTAACCCCGCTGCTTCGGGAATGGTTAGAAGTCATAGACCCCTCCTTCCCGCTTGTTATATGTTAAGGATTGCTCCCATCTTGAGGTGTTTTACTTCCAGGAGTTCCATGGGATTATACTACCCTCCTCCTGTGACATTGCCAGAAGTGCATGGAGACGCTAAATACCTCCCCTTCTGAGCCTTTGCCTAAGGTATGGTACCTCAAGCCTTAGAGCCACATTTTAGCTACCCCTTTGTCACTATAGTGATCGTGCTATAAGCCAAATTTCTCAGGCTTTGGTGCAGGGAAGGGAATACAGGATAAAGCCACCCTTTTATTTGCGGGCATTCCATTACATAATGGTGGGATTACGGCGTAAAGACACCCCCATGCTTTCTTTGGTGTTTAAAGGATCCAGAACACTTCAAAGTCAGTCAGTAATGTTTGGTTAGTGCAGTATTTGGTTCACCGGTTATACCGAGAGAGGGAAACTGTATTGGACACCCTACTCATGCGGGCAGGAACCTTGGGATAGACGTTATATGTTTGTCTATGTATGTCTTTATATGTAATACATGCAGCACTTTGTACTTATTTGGGTACCCCAGAGCTGGTATCTCTCCCTCCTAACGGCTTAACTCGAAGTAAGGGGGAATATGTACCAGAGTTATGTTACTAAACTCTTTTACCCCGCTACAACCTGTCAAGTGTATCTGCATTATCATCCTGTGTAATTTAACATCACATCCTCACTAATGTGCATTATAATCCTTGTTAAATATATTTTGCTGTAATTTCCATGTACACCAGCAGGTGGCAGCAATGTGTTTAGCAGAGACTTAGTTCAGTTTAGCATATCTAGACTGGAATAGTACATTCCAGTTTAGCTTCCCCCTCTTTTAGGAGGTGTGGAATGTTCCCACATCCTGCCTCATGGGTGGGGAAGGAAGTTCAGTTAGTGTGCCAGCCACCCCTGCTAGGGAAGGCTGTGCTGGTAGGAGCTCCCAGTTCTTGGGATCCAAAGCCAGAATCTTGTCTCGGCTGAGACAAAAGATCATCATTCCCAGTCTGAGCCCTTCAGCCTCAGCTGGTGACAAGCAAGCAGCCACCTCCAGAACTCCAGGAAGAAACATACCCTGTGAGCACAACTGTGAGTACCGTCCAGAGACCAGGAGAAGCCAAATTGCTCCTCAGATAGTCAGTCCCCATATAGCAGAAGATAGTGAGAGCAGACAATATTAATTCCTGGCACACAACAGAGCCACAAGCAGACGACTTATCCTGCAAAGAGCTCCAGGCACATGATAGAAGCAGAAGATATAGATTCCTGCCACACATTGCCAATACCTGCTGGGACTTCAGACTATTGCTGTACCTCATGTGGATTAAAGCTGCATCAAGTAAAGACCAGTTTGAACTATATCCCAAGTCTCAATTATTGCTGCAAATCCCTCAATTACTCCTACTAGCAACACACTCATTTTATTGCAAGTGAGCCAGGATCCAGGAGTCCAGCCGTATCAAGGTAAGAGACACCATTGACACTATTGCCATTATCACACAGACATTATACCACTCTGGCATTCCTAACCTGGTACGTGAGTTGCAACACCTTAAAGGGCCCTGAGACTGTACCCTGCGCACGCTGCAATTGGCGTCACGAACAAAAACCATAGACTATTATACCCATATCCTGACCCACTGCATAATTGGTGTCTGATGGGATATATGTGACTCCATTTTGTCTCATTCAGCCATGTGTATTACATTTGGTTAGTGTACTACAAAACCTCCCTTCCCCCTTAAGGAATGTGTGTGACACATCCTGGGCTGTTTCAAGAAATCCATACATTCCTTAGGTTGTAAGTCTGAACACTCCTACCATATAAAGCCATCTGGCTCAACTGTATGCTAGCCCATGTGTATATACCTGATTGGTCAAATGCTGTTACTAGGAGTCATCTATTATGTTAATGCAGAGCTTATGTGTGACCATACTATTGGTCAAATACTAATGCTAACATATGATTGGATGTCAAGAAAGCTCAACCCCCTCTATTAAAACTGTTTGCCAGCTGTGAATAAACCAGAATGGATTAGAAACTACACACGTTTCAGTGTTATCTTCTTCGATCTCCCGGTACCGGTTAAGACATAATTCAAGCTGGCCACTGAAATCATGTGTCAGGGACACACCGTTAGGCAAGAGAGTAAATTTTCCTAACAGCTTGGGGGCTCAGTTTCCGGGATTGGGAGGGTCAACTCTTCAGGTCTACAGTGAAAGACATCAATTTTTGTCCCCTGGACCTGGGAGCAATGACCAAAATCCCATTCAAGTAAGTCGAACCATCTATTTATGATTTCAGTGGACTGCGATGTCTGGGACACGCAAATGTTGATTGTAAGCGGCTCATATCATTGAGTCCATATCGTTAGGTATAAAAATGTTGATTATAAGAGGCTTAGTAAGTCCATATCGTTAAGAGATAGTGCACTATATAAGGATATCTGTTCCGGGAACAGAAGGATACAAGCTTGAATTAACTCTTATGTATATATAGTATAAGTATTTTAGAAGTATTAAGATTATCTGTCTGTGTGAGATGTTGGCCGGGTGGTAAGTTTACGGTCGCATCCCGCTTTGAAATCATTCTGTTTCTATCACTGCCAACATGTAAACTTTGTTGCACGGTCTAGTCCCACAAATTATTTCCTAGTTAACACATGGATAGACAATTGGGCAGGATGTGAGAATTGACAGTTAAAATGTGAAACAGAATGTTATGCCCGGCTGGCAACAGGGATGAAAAGCTGCAAAAATCTGTTAGAAGCTTACAGACAGTGTACATCAGAACTCCCGTGATTGTGAAGGCGGGCTATAGTGAGTGACAAGACAGCAGAGTCAGGAAGTTAATTCATGGCAAGGGGAAAAGTGTTTCAGTGTTTGCAATTAGAAAGGGCTTGTGTTAAACGTTCAGAAATGAACTGGTTAAGTTTTGTTGCCCTGATGATCTGTGTGTGTTTAAATAGTGACGATTTATAGTCCCAGGATTAGAGATTACAGCACTAAAAGATGGATAGTTAATGCATAAGTGTATTGATAATTGAAGTTAGAGAAATGAAATGAGCAGCATTTCTTATTTCAAGATGGAGGATTTTGAATCCTATAGAGAGAACAAAGGTTGCCATGAGGCATCCCTCCCCCCACCACATTCCAAAATGTCACTTGTAGTCCTACAAGAACTTCTTCCTGTTCTGTCTGAGATGTGTTTTCAGAGAGAACTCCCTCCCATCTCATACCCCCCCTCCTCTGCTCAGGAATTTCATATGGGGGTTGAGGGGGGGGAGGGGGGCTGCTAATTGGTAATGCATAAGCAGCAATGTGAAGATGCTAACCTGTGTTATCTATAAGATATTCCAGACAGGGCTCCAGTATTGGATTAGATCTTTCCCAATTGTATGTTCCAATGGTTTAAAATGTGCCTGCAGTGATGATGCTAATTGGAAGTGTCCACTCCTATCAATCTAAGGTTGCACCCATTCTAAGTCCTTATTCAGATATGAGTAATAAGTAACGATGTGTATAACACTAAACCAAAAACTACATGGCATATAAGATGATTTGTTAATTTTAACAAAATGACTGTATGATTAACATGTATATTGTTTTACAGTGACAGACCATCAGCAATTCTGGGTGTGGTATGAATATCTGCTTCCCGGAAAGCTGTGTTTGTCTGTGCTGCAAATTTTGGAATGTAACAAAGAGATTGTGTGATTGGGTGAAAGATACATGATTCAGTGGAATGTGAATGGGTGTGGCTCTGAGTTGTATGTACGTAGCAGAGCTGTGTGTGCAATTCATATTTTATGTGTAAGGGCGTGGTTATGAGCTGTTTTGTGAAGATGAGTACATGAAAATGTATATGAATGCGTATGGAGTATGGTATTTGTTTTCATATAATATGCGCATTGAGAATTTTATTTTATTTTCTTGGAAGTTTTTGGGTTTTTATTGGTACCAACAGCATTGATCAAGCTGTACATTTTTATTTCAATGAAAAGTTTTTTTGGGCCCTTTGTGTGTTCATGTCTGTATTGTCAGATCTGTTTGTTTCAATGTTTGCAGTTACATGTTACATGTTCAGTGTTGTGCTTAACATCAGAGCTCTGCTCGTATGGACAGCTAAGATACTAATGGCAGAACAGAAGACAGACCAAAGCGTCCACTAAAAGGGGTGGACTTAGATGACTCAGAATGGGAAGAAGGAAATGTGAGCCCTCTATGGGAATAAATGGGGTACTGACAAGGACATACAGGACAGATTCCTTACCAGTAGAAACCATGGACAGGGAATACATCATGTCATGTCTTCAGCATTATACTAGATTGCCCAGTCAGCCTATTAGGGAGAGATTTGTTCATTAGGCTTGACTTGCAGGTATCAGCAAAGACTCAGGGCATAAGAGTACATTCAGATCTCATTCCAGTCTCTACACCAGTGCTACTGATTCTTGCAAACATACAGGACCACCCAGAACTTAATAACATTAACCCTGCATTATGGTCCTCAAATGAATATGACACAGGATTCATAGATTGCACACCTTACAAAGCTACTGTGAAACCAGGTGTCATCTCAGCGTTCCAGAAACAATACCTGCTGTAAAAAGAGAAACTTGATGGATTTAGGCCAATGATAAAGGAATTCCTACAAAAGGGAATCCTGGAAGAGGTGATTTCACCCTACAGCACGCCCGTGAATCCAGTGACAAAGGCAGATGGTGCTACCCGCTTTGTACAGGATTTAAGGGCCATCAACAACATCATTGTGCCTATAGCCCCTGTTGTACCTGATGTCACTTAATTATTATCTGCCATTCCAGCAGACGCTGTTTGGTTCAGTGTGATAGATCTGAAAAATGCATTCTTTTCTATCCCAGTTGATAAGATAACCAGACTACTTTTTGCTTTTTCCTTTGACAGACGCCAACTGACCTGGTGCAGAAATGCCCCAGGGATATGCTGATTCACCTGTAGTGTACAGCATAGTCCTCCAAGCGATGTTAGAGTCATGGTACATCCCCCCAAGGTTCTGTGCTGCTGCAATATGTCGATGATTTATTACTATGTAGCATGTCAGCCGAGGCCAGCATTCAGGATGGTTTATCACTGTTATAATGATTGTCAGAATGTGGTCACAAAGTGACACTTAAGAAAATGCAATGGTGTAAAATGCAGGTTGAATACTTGGGCTTTGTCCTCACAAAAGGTGAACGGAGAATCAGCGCAGAAAGAGTCCAGTCTATTGCGGGTTTGGTCGCCCCGCACACCAAGAAGGAAATGTTATCTTTCCTTGGTATGATAAACGGTAGACAATGGATTCCTGATTGCTCCCACTATTGACAATGTTTTGAGGCAAGCCACTCTGGATGGAAATCCAGATCTGATTAAATGGTCTTCTGAAATGTACAATGCATTTGATTGTCTGAAATGTTCGCTCATGTCGAGTCCAGGGCTGGGCCTCCCTGACTATAATATGCCCTTCCACATGTTTGCACGCCAAAATTGTAAAACCATGGCGGGTGTACTGACACAAGAAAACGGAGGAAAGTTGCGTCCTTGTGTGTTTTTTTTTCAAAGGTAATGCCCACCCCTGTTCAAGGGATGCCGGCATGTCTGTGTTCTCTTGCAGCCTGTGCTATGATGGTAGAGTTGACAAATTCTTTCACAATGTGACATTACACCATTTTACACACCACTCATAATGTTGTAGGCCTACTCAAGGACATCCACACTCAACACAGCAGGCAGCTGAGCTCATTGCACTCACTAGGACATGAATTCTACATACTGATAGACCTGTCACCATCTATACTGAGAGTAGGTACACACATGAGGTAGTGTGGGACCATGGTATGATCTGGCAGAGGAGAGGATTTACGGCAGCAGATGGTAAGGATCATGTCTCACAGGGCAATGCGCTGGCAGTTAAGGTGGCGAAATGCAACCTCACAGCTTTGTATAACCATTGGGAGATGCCATGTTTGGCACCTCCAACCCCTGAGATGTTGCAAATGCTTACTGATCTTCAGTGGTATGCCACTGAACAGGAACAGCAAGACTGGTGCTATCCAGTATTGCAGAAAAATCCTGAGATAGGATTAGTCTGCGAAGAGGGGAGGTTGTGTATTCCCCAACACAGTGCTTCCATCTTAACCACCTCCGGACCGCCTAACGCAGGATTGCGTTCCGGAGGTGGCAGCGCTGCGCAGAGTCACGCATATACGCGTCATCTCGCGAGACGCGAGATTTCGCTCAAAGCCGGCCCGCGCATGCGCATCGCGGGCCGGCAAAATTATAAGAAGTATTTCGTCACCAGCCTGCCAGCAACGATCATTGGCTGGCAGGCTGGCGATTTTCAAAAAATCCAATCCAAAGTCATATAACAGATCATATTAGTAAATATGATCTGTTATATGGCTTGTCTGCTCCTGTGCTGGTCCTTTTCGTCGGTTGGATCCAGCACAGGAGCAGACTGAACTGTGAGTACACCAACACTACACCTTAGCCCCAGATCACCCACCTGCACCCCAATTAACCCTTTGATCACCCCTTTGATCGCCCCTGTCAATCACTAGTGAAAGGAAAAAAAGTGATCAGTGTAAACTGTCACTTTTTTTTTTTCACTGGTATTGGCTGTTAGGTTTTAGGGATAGTTTAGGCCCCTTGGTTAGGTAGTTAGCGTCAGTTAGCGCCCACCCCACCGCACCGCAGTCACTTTTATTCGCTGTTTAGCGTATCGCTAATCAGCATTTGTACTTTTATAGTATCTGTAAGTGATCAAAACTGATCACGGTCAGATCTATAATAGTATTAGTGTCACCTTAGCTCGCCCTCCACCCAAAACGCAGTGTTTGCCCGATCAGGCCTGATCGGTCGCCCACACGTGCGTTCACCCACGCCCGCCCCACCGCAGTGACAAAAAATATATATTTTTTGATCACTGCACATTCATTTTACACGCACTGCGGCGATAAAAAAATCAGTTTTGATATTTTTTATCAACCGCAGCAGCCTCCGGTACTTCGCTAGCCTCCCCTTTGTAAGACAGGTTTGCTTTTTTTCTTGGGTAGTCTCAGGGAATACCCCTAAATTTAGTAGTCCAAAATGTCAAACAGGGGGTATTCTTCTGAAGAGGCCTACAGGATTCTGACCCAGTCGGATGAGGAGTGGGAACCCTCATCTGACGAATCTAGCGGGTCAGAATATGAACCTGTAGAAAGCAGTGGCTCTCTGACCCAAAGTTCGGACGAGGAGGTTGAGGTCCCTGGCAGCACCAGGCGTACCCGGCCCCGTGTCGCTAGACCACAGGTTACGCAGGATCCGCTTCAAGAGCAGCAGAGTGGGGCTGTCGCTGCCGGATCACGTGGTGAGGCATACACCAGCAGCGCAGCCCTTCCTGGACCTAGTACCAGCACTGCCGTACAACATGGTGAAGTAGCGAGCACCAGAAGGGCAGTTGAAGCTGGTACGGTGGCACGTGCAATAGTTACCCCGTCGCAGCCACCGCAAAGACGGGCCCGTAGAGCCCCTAGAGTCCCTGAGGTGCTGGCAAATCCTGATTGGCAGTCACCAACTTCAGCCGCACCAGTAGTTCCCCCTTTCACCGCCCAGTCTGGAGTTCGGGTTGAGACGGCTCAAATCGGTTCGGCCCTGGGATTTTTTGAGCTGTTCTTGACTGCGGAGCTCTTGGACTTAGTCGTGGCAGAGACCAACCAGTATGCCACACAATTTATAACCGCTAACCCGGGAAGCTATTATGCCCAGCCTTTCCGGTGGAAACCAGTCCAAGTTTCCGAACTTAAAATTTTTTTGGGCCTTCTCCTCAACATGGGCCTGACAAAAAAGCATGAATTGCGGTCATATTGGTCAACGCACCCAATTCATCACATGCCCATGTTCTCTGCTGCTATGTCCAGGACACGATTTGAGACCATCCTACGTTTTCTGCATTTTAGCGACAATACCACCTCCCGTCCCAGAGGCCACCCTGCTTTTGACCGGCTCCACAAAATTCGGCCCCTCATAGACCATTTCAACCTGAAATTTGCAGATTTGTATACCCCTGAGCAAAACATCTGCGTAGACGAGTCCCTAATACATTTTACCGGGCGCCTTGGCTTCAAACAATACATCCCAAGCAAGCGTGCCCGGTATGGGGTCAAATTGTATAAGCTCTGTGAAAGGGCCACAGGCTATACCCACAAATTTCGGATCTATGAGGGAAAAGATCAGACCCTGGAGCCGGTCGGTTGCCCTGACTACCTGGGGAGCAGTGGGAAGACAGTCTGGGACTTGGTGTCACCCTTATTCGGCAAGGGGTACCATCTTTATGTGGACAATTTCTACACAAGTGTGGCCCTCTTTAGGCATTTGTTTCTAGAACGGATTTGCGCCTGTGGCACCGCGCGAACTAGTCGCGTGGGCTTCCCCCAACGGCTTGTAACCACCCGTCTTGCAAGGGGGCAGAGGGCTGCCTTGTGTAACGAAGAACTGCTCGCGGTGAAATGGAGAGACAAGCGTGACGTTTACATGCTCTCCTCCATTCACGCAGACACGACAATCCAAATTGAGCGAGCAACCCGTGTCATTGAAAAGCCCCTTTGTGTCCACGACTATAATGCGCTCATGGGAGGGGTGGACTTCAATGACCAGATGTTGTCTCCGTATTTAGTTTCCCGCAGAACCAGACGCTGGTATAAGAAGGTGTCTGTATATTTAATTCAATTGGCGCTCTACAATAGTTTTGTTCTCTACAGTAAGGCTGGGAGAACAGGATCCTTCCTCAAATTCCAGGAAGAGATCATCGAGAACCTCCTTTACCCAGGAGGTTCCGTGGCCCCATCCACCAGTGTAGTTAGCCGTCTACACGAGCGACATTTCCCCAGTGTCGTTCCTGGTACCTCAACCCAACCGTCACCCCGAAAAAGATGTCGTGTCTGTAGCAGGAGTGGAATAAGGCGTGACACCCGCTATTTCTGTCCTGACTGTGCTGACCACCCTGCCCTATGCTATGGAGAGTGTTTCCGGAAGTACCACACACAGGTACACCTAGCATAGGGATCACATCTCACCAGGACAGGCACACAGGGCTATTAGGGCCCATTCACTCACAGCTGCTGCAAACCTCTCCTTTCACCTGGGATAAAGTGCATAACGTACTTCGCCACATCTTTGGGCGATTTGCGCTTTGCACATTGTCCCATGGGGAAGGAGAGGTTTGTTCTATAAAAGGTAAAAAAAACTAAACAAAAAAAAAAATACCGGTAAGTAAAAAAGTTAAATGTTCAGTTAAAAAAGTTTAAAAAAAGTTTCTATGTTCTGTTCAACAGTTAATAAAGTTATTGCTTTGCGGCCTGGTTTTTTCTTTTTTGTTTTGTTTTTTTTACCTTTCAGGTGGACCAACCGATCGACTAGCTGCAGCACTGATGTGCTTTCGGACAGAAGCATTGCGCTGCTGTCAGATTACACGCAAGTCGGTGTATGCGGCGCTGCAAGACGAGATTTCTCCTCTGCAGTAAAAGATATGTTTGCCGAGGCATATGAGCTGAGGAGGTGGCGGTGTTCATATACTTTGGCAAACACTTTGTATATATAAAAAAAAAAATCCAGGCAATGATTTATTCAACCACATCGATTGATGTGAATGGAGAAATCTGGTTTGCCAGGGCATACGAGCTGAAGTGGGTATGGATGTTGGGCGGAGCTCCTATGTCCTGGCAGACGCCTTTCCCCTCCTTTTTCTTTTTTTGGCAGAGATTTTTTCATCCACATTGATCGATGCGAATGAAGAAATCTGTGCCGTTCATTTTTTTCTTTCAGCCCAGAGGCTGAACGGAAAAAAAAAATCTCATTACCCGTATGCTCAATATAAGGAGAATAGCAGAAACTCCTAATGCTGGGCATACATGTAATGATTGCGGAGACCCTCAAATGCCAGGGCAGTACAAACACCCCACAAATAACACCATTTTGGAAAGAAGACACCCCAAGGTATTCGCTGAGGGGCATATTGAGTCCATGAAAGATTGAAATTTTTGTCCCAAGTTAGCGGAAAGGGAGACTTTGTGAGAACAAAATCAAAAAAATCTATTTCCGCTAACTTGTGCCAAAAAATTTTTCTTCAATGAACTCGCCATGCCCCTCATTGAATACCTTGGGGTGTCTTCTTTCCAAAATGGGGTCACATGTGGGGTATTTATACTGCCCTGGCATTTTAGGGGCCCCAAAGCGTGAGAAGAAGTCTGGTATCCAAATGTCTAAAAATGCCCTCCTAAAAGGAATTTGGGCACCTTTGCCCACCTAGGCTGCAAAAAAGTGTCACACATGTGGTATCTCCGTATTCAGCAGAAGTTGGGGAATATGTTTTGGGGTGTCATTTTACATATACCCATGCTGGGTGAGATAAATATCTTGGTCAAATGCCAACTTTGTATAAAAAAAATGGGAAAAGTTGTCTTTTGCCAAGATATTTCTCTCACCCAGCATGGGTATATGTAAAATGACACCCCAAAACACATTCCCCACCTTCTCCTGAGTACAGAGATACCAGATGTGTGACACTTTTTTGCAGCCTAGGTGGGCAAAGGGGCCCACATTCCAAAGAGCACCTTTCGGATTTCACAGGTCATTTACCTACTTACCAGACATTAGGGCCCCTGGAAAATGCCAGGGCAGTATAACTAGTTAGTGTCACAAGTTAGTGGAAAATGATGATTTTTTTTTTTTTTTTTTTTCATACAAAGTCTCATATTCCACTAACTTGTGACAAAAAATAAAAATTTCCATGAACTCACTATGCCCATCAGCGAATACCTTGGGGTCTCTTCTTTCCAAAATGGGGTCACTTGTGGGGTAGTTATACTGCCCTGGCATTCTAGGGGCCCAAATGTGTGGTAAGGAGTTTGAAATCAAATTCTGTAAAAAATGACCAGTGAAATCCGAAAGGTGCTCTTTGGAATATGGGCCCCTTTGCCCACCTAGGCTGCAAAAAAGTGTCACACATCTGGTATCTCCGTACTCAGGAGAAGGTGGGGAATGTGTTTTGGGGTGTCATTTTACATATACCCATGCTGGGTGAGAGAAATATCTTGGCAAAAGACAACTTTTCCCATTTTTTTATACAAAGTTGGCATTTGACCAAGATATTTATCTCACCCAGCATGGGTATATGTAAAAAGACACCCCAAAACACATTCCTCAACTTCTCCTGAGTACGGGGATACCAGATGTGTGACACTTTTTTGCAGCCTAGGTGGGCAAAGGGGCCCACATTCCAAAGAGCACCTTTTGGATTTCATAGGTCATTTTTTACTGAATTTGATTTCAAACTCCTTACCACACATTTGGGCCCCTAGAATGCCAGGGCAGTATAACTACCCCACAAGTGACCCCATTTTGGAAAGAAGAGACCCCAAGGTATTCGCTGATGGGCATAGTGAGTTCATGGAAGTTTTTATTTTTTGTCACAAGTTAGTGGAATATGAGACTTTGTATGAAAAAAAAAAAAAAAATCATCATTTTCCACTAACTTGTGACAAAAAATAAAAAATTCTAGGAACTCGCCATGCCCCTCACGGAATACCTTGGGGTGTCTTCTTTCCAAAATGGGGTCACTTGTGGGGTAGTTATACTGCCCTGGCATTCTAGGGGCCCAAATGTGTGGTAAGGAGTTTGAAATCAAATTCTGAAAAAAATGACCTGTCAAATCCGAAAGGTGCTCTTTGGAATATGGGCCCCTTTGCCCACCTAGGCTGCAAAAAAGTGTCACACATCTGGTATCTCCGTACTCAGGAGAAGGTGGGGAATGTGTTTTGGGGTGTCATTTTATATATACCCATGCTGGGTGAGATAAATATCTTGGTCAAATGCCAACTTTGTATAAAAAAAATGGGAAAAGTTGTCTTTTGCCAAGATATTTCTCTCACCCAGCATGGGTATATATAAAATGACACCCCAAAACACATTCCCCACCTTCTCCTGAGTACGGAGATACCAGATGTGTGACACTTTTTTGCAGCCTAGGTGGGCAAAGGGGCCCATATTCCAAAGAGCACCTTTCGGATTTGACAGGTCATTTTTTTCAGAATTTGATTTCAAACTCCTTACCACACATTTGGGCCCCTAGAATGCCAGGGCAGTATAACTACCCCACAAGTGACCCCATTTTGGAAAGAAGAGACCCCAAGGTATTTCGTGATGGGCATAGTGAGTTCATAGAAGTTTTTATTTTTTGTCACAAGTTAGTGGAATATGAGACTTTGTAAGAAAAAAAAAAAAAAAAAAAAAATCATCATTTTCCGCTAACTTGTGACAAAAAATAAAAAGTTCTATGAACTCACTATGCCCATCAGCGAATACCTTAGGGTGTGTACTTTCCGAAATGGGGTCATTTGTGGGGTGTTTGTACTGTCTGGCCATTGTAGAACCTCAGGAAACATGACAGGTGCTCAGAAAGTCAGAGCTGCTTCAAAAAGCGGAAATTCACATTTTTGTACCATAGTTTGTAAACGCTATAACTTTTACCCAAACCATTTTTTTTTTACCCAAACATTTTTTTTTTATCAAAGACATGTAGAACTATAAATTTAGAGCAAAATTTCTATATGGATCTCGTTTTTTTTGCAAAATTTTACAACTGAAAGTGAAAAATGTCATTTTTTTGCAAAAAAATCGTTAAATTTCGATTAATAACAAAAAAAGTAAAAATGTCAGCAGCAATGAAATACCACCAAATGAAAGCTCTATTAGTGAGAAGAAAAGGAGGTAAAATTAATTTGGGTGGTAAGTTGCATGACCGAGCAATAAACGGTGAAAGTAGTGTAGGTCAGAAGTGTAAAAAGTGGCCTGGTCTTTCAGGGTGTTTAAGCACTGGGGGCTGAAGTGGTTAAGTAGCACATTTCCACAGAGTAGGACATAAACAGCATTGAGATACTCATGGGTAGGCCTTTCCCCACACCATGGGCAAGACGCCCCCTGGTAGTGCAGGAAGGGGACTTGGACCTGATCAGAGAGGAGTAATAATATGATCAAGGTCCTCAGTAAAACTGAAGAATAAGTTGCTTGTAAGTCTCCTTCTCTTTCACAGGAATCAACCCGTCCATTCCGGATAGGCGACCAGGTGATGATCAAGATCTTAAAGAAGGGAAAGGAACCAGGAAGTTTCACCTACGGACCACCCACCGAGGTAGTCGTGATCACCAGAACAGCAGTCCTCACTGAACAGTCGCCCACGTGGATCCACGCCACAAGGATTAAGTTGGTGAAGAAAAGAGAGGTACTAACGGGGGCAGATAGCCCTGACCTCCAACGAGGCCCAGAGGTACTAACGGAGGCAGACAGCCTTGACCTCGAAGAAGATACAGAAGGGGTACTAACGAAGGCAGACAGCCTTGACCCCCAACGAGATGACGCAGTCGGGAAATTCCTCGAGATGGCTGAGATGCAGTGCCTTAATAATTGCAGTTTTGTGTCTCCTACTTACTGTCCCATGGCTGTGGAACAGACAGATATACTTGAAAACAGAATGCAGAGGGGAAGACAGTCTATGGAAGACAAAGGAGAACTTATGGCTGTACCTGGCCAAAACTCTGAACTTAACTGACTTTTGTCTCCAAACCACTTTATCGGCATCTAACATTTTGGAGACATGTCTGGTAGCAGTCCCCACCCCAGTAGATGTATGGACGGAGCTCCTACGTTCCCAATGGAATGACGCAGATATGGAGCATCATGATGTTAAATATGGATATATAAATCCTTATCATGCTTGTTATGACTGTCCTACATATGAGACTCTGCAAAGTAATATGATAGAAGTAATTACAGGTCTTGTCACAGCAGCAGAAATATGTTATAACTTCACCTGTGATGAGACACTATTGCCTCCCTGCATACAAGCAAAAATGCAGAATAAGACTAAGCCAAATATTTGTGATAGAGATTTAGGTAGTTGTAAAAAGATAATATCAGGAAAGAATATGCAATGTAATATTACAAAAACAGTACCATCCCTAGACAAACATGTACCTCTACCAACAGGATGGGTATTGGCCTGTGGGAATACTAGTTACACATACATACCGGCCAATATTACAGAGGGACCCTGTACAATAGCCAGGTTGACATTAGCAATGATACCACTATTCCCAGCAGTGCAGACACGACTCACGAGAGACACTTCCCTACAGCTACCAGAAAATTGTGATTATAATGTGAATCTCCTCTCTAGATTAGAATATATGAGTTTAGGGGTATCTTTGATAGGAGTACCAGGGTTGGCCATATATAACCACAGGACAATATCAAAACTTGCCTGTTATATGGTAAAACTGATGAATGTCACTAGTGCAGTTCTGCAAGATATGCTGCTGGATATACAATCGTATGAAAAGGCTATCTTGCAGAATAGGGCAACTATTGACTATTTATTGCTCCAACATGGTATAGGATGCTCAGCGTTCCAGGGATGTGTTGTTTCAATTTATTAGATCACTCCCATGGAATAAAAGATAAAATAGGCCAATTAGAGGAGATGAGAAAACATATAAAACAAGATGTTGACCAAGGTTGGTGGGACTGGCTTTTTGGCTGAATACCTGACTTTGGTCAAATAAGATATGTTTTAGGAGTGGCATTTGCCGTGGTCGCTGCAATAGTGGGCCTCTGCTGTTGTCTACAGTGTGTGCCCTCCCTTCTTGTCATATGTAAAAAATGTGGCCGAAAGAGGGGTACACTCAAGATTCCTCTATACACCGGTAGAGGTAGAAGAGGCAAACACAACCTCAACAAAGCCTGAGGATTATACTCCTGAAGGGTACATGGAATACCTAAAGGCTTATAAGCAAACCAAGGAAGAGCAGAGAAAGAACCATATAGTATATATATATATATATATATATATATATATATATGGTTCTAAGAGGGGATTTGATGGGATATATGTGACTCCATTTTGTCTCATTCAGCCATGTGTATTACATTTGGTTAGTGCACTACAAAACCTCCCTTCCCCCTTAAGGAATGTGTGTGACACATCCTGGGCTGTTTCAAGAAATCCATACATTCCTTAGGTTGTAAGTCTGAACACTCCTACCATATAAAGCCACCTGGCTCAACTGTATGCTAGCCCATGTGTATATACCTGATTGGTAAAATGCTGTTACTAGGAGTCATCTATTATGTTAATGCAGAGCTTATGTGTGACCATACTATTGGTCAAATACTAATGCTAACATATGATTGGATGTCAAGGAAGCTCAACCCCCTCTATTAAAACTGTTTGCCAGCTGTGAATAAACCAGAATGGATTAGAAACTACACACGTTTCAGTGTTATCTTCTTAATTCTCCCGGTACCGGTTAAGACTTAATTCAAGCTGGCCACTGAAATCATGTGTCAGGGACACACCGTTAGGCAAGAGAGTAAATTTTCCTAACAGTGTCCGTGTAACTGCACCTACGGTCCTGCTCATTGCACTTGGACATAGCAGAAACCAACATGCTCTCATGCCAACAAGTTAGCAGGCCTTTACCCAGGCCCAAACTCCCAGGTCCTAACACAGAGACTGACAGAGCTTCACTGTCAGAGAGGAGTAAATTCCTACTACCTGACAGTGCTGCCTGTGTTTTATAGCCCAAACAAAGACCCGGCCTGGAACGTGGGGAGAAGCCACCCACCCTGCACTTTGGCTCCTCCCAGCAAGAGCCGACCCGGATCGGCTTTACAGCGATACTAAATAGCAAAACTATGTCAGCCAGCACTAGTTGCCGCTGACACATGAAATTACCGGCTCTTACCTCACCGAGGCTAGGAATCTCGGTCAATGACGGACCCTTGCGCCTTCCTACAATATTTAAAGAATTTTTGGGGGACTTGTTTTGCTGTCTTTTGCCACCTGCTGTTTGTTTTGTATTTTTGCTAATTTTATCTCCTTTTTACAGATTTTATTAAGCCCTTTGTCTTCAAACGCTACAGCTGACTCCTCAGATTTGTATTTTTTACATGCCCTTTTTTTGTCTTTTATTGAACTTTTTACAGTAGCTGTAAGCCATGGGGGGTTTAATTTTAGCCGTTTATACTTGTTAGGCCTCTTTCACACTTGCGTTGTCCGGATCCGGCGTGCACTCCATTTGCCGGAGGTGCCCGCCGGATCCGGAAAAACGCAAGTGAACTGAAAGCATTTGAAGACGGATCCGTCTTCAAAATGCTTTCAGTGTTACTATGGCAGCCAGGACGCTATTAAAGTCCTGGTTGCCCTAGTAGGAGCGGGGAGCGGGGGAGCGGTATACTTACAGTCCGTGCGGCTCCCGGGGCGCTCCAGAGTGACGTCAGAGCGCCCCATGCGCATGGATGACGTGATCCATGTGATCACGTGATCCAAGCGCTTGGGGCGCCCTGACGTCACTCTGGAGCGCCCCGGGAGCCGCACGGACGGTAAGTATACTGCTCCCCCGCTCCCCACTACACTTTACCGTGGCTGCCAGGACTTTAGCGTCTTGGCAGCCATGGTAACCATTCAGAAAAAGCTAAACGTCGGGTCCGGCAATGCGCCGAAACGACGTTTAGCTTAAGGCCGGATCCGGATCAATGCCTTTCAATGGGCATTAATTCCGGATCCGGCCTTGCGGCAAGTCTTCAGGATTTTTGGCCGGAGCAAAAAGCGCAGCATACTGCGGTATTTTCTCCGGCCAAAAAACGTTCCGTTCCGGAACTGAAGACATCCTGATGCATCCTGAACGGATTTCTCTCCATTCAGAATGCATTAGGATAAAACTGATCAGGATTCTTCCGGCATAGAGCCCCGACGACGGAACTCTATGCCGGAAGAAAAGAACGCAGGTGTGAAAGAGCCCTTACCTAAAGGAATAATTTTTTTTGTGCAATTACTCAATGTGGATTTATTCTCAGTATTAGGCCTCTTGCACACGACCGTATGCCCTCCGAGCCCGGGGATATCATAAGATCATATGAGTACGGGACAATATCCCCGCGGGCAGCCAGACGTGCACAGCATCATTGTAATCTACAGTTGTGTTTAAAATTATTCAACCCCCACTGAAATTGAGTGTTTTGGCCAGTTTGACATTGATTTTGATCATTTCAGTCATCTTGTTTACAATTAAATCAAAGAGGCACTTGTAAGTCAGACAAATATAACATAACATTTATAATGAAATAACCACAAATGTCTTTTCTGTGCTCACATCATTATCAGTTTTATTCAACTCCCAAGTGACATTCAATCTTAGTACTTAGTACAACATCCTTTTCCAGTTATAACAGCTTTTAAAGGTGAAGCATAGCTTGACACAAGTGTCTTGCAGCGATTTACGGGTATCTTCGCCCATTCTTCATGGGCAAAAGCCTCCAGTTCAGTCACATTCTTAGGCTTGCGCGCTGCAACTGCTTTCTTTAAGTCCCACCAGAGGTTCTCAATCGGATTTAAGTCTGGTGACTGCGATGGCCACTTCAAAATGTTCCAGCCTTTAATCTGTAACCATGCTCTAGTGGACTTGGAGGTATGCTTGGGATCATTGTCCTGTTGAAAGGTCCAACGTCTCCCAAGCCTCAGGTTTGTGACGGACTGCATCACATTTTCATCCAATATCGCCTGGTACTAAAGAGAATTGTTGGTACCTTGCACACGCTGAAGCTTCCCTGCACCTGTAGAAGCAAAACAGCCCCAAAGCATGATTGACCCCCCGCCATGCTTCACAGTAGGCAAGGTGTTCTTTTCTTCATAGGCCTTGTTCTTCCTCCTCCAAACATAGCGTTGATCCATGGGCCCAAACAGTTCTAATTTTGTTTCATCAGTCCACAGAACACTATCCCAAAACTTTTGTGGTTTGTCCACATGACTTTTGGCATACTGCAGTCGACTCTTCTTATTCTTTGGAGACAGCAAGGGGAGTTCTGGCATGGAGGCCTTCATTACGCAGTGTACGCCTTATTGTCTGAGCTGAAACTTCAGTACCCGCATCTGACAAATCTTTTTTCAGTTACTCAGCAGTCACACAGGGACTTTTCTCCACTTTGCGCTTCAGGTAGCGCACAGCAGTCGAAGTCAGCATCTTCTTTCTGCCACGACCAGATAGCGTTTCAACAGTGCCCTTTGCCTTGAATTTGCGAATGATGCTTCCTATGGTGTCTCTTGGTATGTTTAACATATTTGCAATCTTCTTATAGCCATTGCCCTTCCTGTGAAGAGAAATCACCTCTTCTCTTGTCTTCCTGGACCATTCTCTTGACTTCACCATGTTTGTAAACACACCAGTAAATGTCTAGAAGGAGCTGAGTATCACAGTCCTTTTAAATCTGCCTAATTGGTGCTTATTATGCTTGATTGCTGCTCCTTGACATCCACAGGTGTTTTCAATACCTGATCTAAAACACTTGAATGAACCTCTGTTCTTAAGAGTGGTAGTCTTTAAGGGGTTGAATAATTGTGTCAATGAAGAAATCACAAAAAAAACATTTAATACTGTATTACAAAAACAATTGATGTCATTTTAGTTGCATTTGGTTCTTTAAAAAGTCCTTGTAAGATTTCATTCTGAACACAATTACAAATGTACACAAAATTCCCTAAAACCCTTTACAGCATTGGGGGTTGAATAATTTTAAACACAACTGTATGATGCTGTGTACTCCTGTGCGCACGATCAATGCCGTTCGGGGACATATGGCCCACTCACGGACCGTATGTCTCGGAGGGCATATGGTCGTGTGCAAGAGGCCTTATTATGTGACAGTAGCTGCTCCCAGTCTATGCTCTGAAATGCTGCTTTTTTAAAATTCAGTGTCTTTGCTCTGCCTGACAGAGTTTGTTTCTTATACTTTAGGGGTAATATAATTATATTGTGGTCACTAATACCTAGTGTTTCTCGAACAGTAAAATTTCCAACAAGCTCTGCATCATTAGAGATTACCAGATCCAAGAGAGCATTGCCCCTAGTGGGAGCTTCTACAAACAGGCCCATAATGTGGTCCTGCAGCAAGTTGAGGAATCTTCTCCCCTTTGCGGTTGAGGCAGAACCATGACCCCAGTCAATGTCTAGGAAGTTAAAATCTCCCATTATGACCACTGTACCAGCCTGTGCAGCCTGCTCTATTTGGTTATACAGTTGCGTTTCTATCTCCTCTGTGATGTTAGGGGGTCTATAGATTACACCAAGTATTATTTTTTCATTGTTTATATGCCTTTGAACTTCCACCCATAAGGTTTCCACATCCTCACCATCCTCACCCACAATTGCCTCTTTCACACTTGTCTTCAGATCACTCCTCACATACAGGCACACGCCACCACCTTTTCTATTGACCCTGTCTTTCATAAATAGTGTAAAACCCTTAATATTTACAGTCCAGTTATGCGAAGAATCCAACCATGTCTCAACCACACCAACTACATCTATGTGTTCTCCTAGTACCATAGCCTCCAGCTCCCCCATTTTTCTAGCTTGACTTCTGGCATTTGTGAAAATATATTTTAACCTAACTATTACCTGTAAAGTGAATACCCAGGATTTTTGGGTTACCTTGGTTGATGTTTGTATGAAACAGGTTCTTGTTACCAGCAGTTCTATTCTTTATCGGTGTAAATTCTGCCCAGTCTTCTCCCTACTTTCCTCACTAACCCCAGCCCCCACTAAATCCCAACTGTCCCCTCCTATATCCCACTCTCTATCTACACTATCTACCCCCTTATTAGAATGACCCCGCCACCCTCCCCATTAAAGGGGTTGTCCCACTTCATTAAATAGGTTTATTCTAAATGATTTCCCCCCATTGAACATTTCTTCTTATATATGTGTGTTAAAAAAACGTCTCAATCTTCCTAAAACTGGTTCTATTAGAATAGTTTGTTTACTCAGGTCTCCCATGGATACGGTCTCATTTCGCCGGCCGCATCCATGTGCCGCGCCTGCGCACCACAGGCTAAGAAATTCATCGGCTGGCCTCTCCACTTTTACATGAACGCGCACGTCCGCGCATGCGCAATATATCCAGCGCGTCTGAGATAGAGCTGCGCATGCGCGGGCATCCGAACAGTTCGGGCGAGTCAGCGGAGTGAGCGGACGGACGTCGGAGGAACGGGATACTGTAAGTATAATATCTACTGGCCCACTAATCCACCAACGATTATTGAATATTCGGCAATAAAGGGGGTTCATAGTGAATTCAATGGGGGCATTTTTATGTACACTTGGGGCAACTATATTATATGTATGGACACTGGGGGCAACTATATTATATGTATGGACACTGGGGGCAACTATATTATATGTATGGACACTGGGGGCAACTATATTATATGTATGGACACTGGGGGCAACTATATTATATGTATGGACACTGGGGGCAACTATATTAAATATATGGACACTGGGGGCAACTATATTATATGTATGGACACTGGGGGCAATTATATTATATGTATGGACACTGGGGGCAACTATATTATATGTATGGACACTGGGGGCAACTATATTATATGTATGGACACTGGGGGCAACTATATTATATGTATGGACACTGGGGGCAACTATATGAATTTTATGGACACTGGGGGCAACTATATGAATTGTATGGACACTGGGGGCAACTATATGAATTTTATGGACACTGGGGGCAACTATATGAATTGTATGGACACTGGGGGCAACTCGATGAATTGTATGGACACTGGGGGCAACTCGATGAATTGTATGGACACTGGGGGCAACTATATGAATATTATTGACACTGGGGGCAACTATACGAATTGTATGGACAATGGTGGAAACTATATAAAATGCATGCACACTGGGGGCAACTATATGAATTTTATGGACACTGGGGGCAACTATATGAAATGTATGGACACTGGTGGCAACTTTATGAATATTATGGACACTGGGGGCAACTATACGAATTGTATGGACAATGGGGGCAACTATATAAAATGCATGCACACTGGGGGCAACTGTATGCATTATATGTACACTGGGGGCAACTGCATGCATTTTATGGAAACTGGGGGCAACTGTATGCATTTTATGTACACTGGGGGCAACTGCATGCATTTTATGGAAACTGGGGGCAACTGCATGCATTTTATGGACACTGGGGGCAACCATATGAATTTTATGGACACTGGGGGCAACTATACGAATTGTATGGACAATGGGGGCAACTATATGCATTTTATGTACACTGGGGGCAACTGCATGCATTTTATGGAAACTGGGGGGCAACTGTATGCATTTTATGTACACTGGGGGCAACTGCATGCATTTTATGGAAACTGGGGGCAACTGCATGCATTTTATGGACACTGGGGGCAACTATATGAAATGGATGGACATTGGGGGCAACTATATGAATTTTATGGAAACTGGGGGCAAGTTTATGAATTGTATGGAAAACCATAAAATGTAGCAGAGCTAATCGTGTTGCAAGCATCCACAGGGATAGCAGGGGAGTGGATTACCAAGATATGACAGAAAAGTGGAAATCTAGATGACATGGGTGCGGAAAACCATAAAATGTAGCAGAGCTAATCGTGTTGCAAGCATCCACAGGGATAGCAGGGGAGTGGATTACCAAGGTATGACAGAAAAGTGGAAATCTACATGACATGGGTGCGGAAAACCATAAAATGTAGCAGAGCTAATCGTGTTGCAAGCATCCACAAGGATAGCAGGGGAGTGGATTACCAAGGTATGACAGAAAAGTGGAAATCTAGATGACATGGGTGCGGAAAAACATAAAATATAGCAGAGCTAATCGTGTTGCAAGCATCCACAGAGATAGCAGGGGAGTGGATTAGCAAGGTATGACAGAGAAAAGTGGAAATCTAGATGACATGGGGGGAGGGGAATACACTGATATATAGAAAAGTTGGATATGAATGTTATTACTCAATTTAGTACAGCTATAATGGTAAGAATACAGCATCTGTGCTGTTCAGTGGTTGTTTTAGGGGAGTAAAAAACAAAAATCATATTTCTACAAGGTGTCATGCATTTGTGCTGTAGTAAATTACAGTTTTTGATGCACAGATATAGTGTTGAATATATTTGGAAAGTTTTATGTGTGGATAGTATTCAGGACATCAAAATGCAACTCTCTAAGATCATTTAGCATTGCTTGCTGAGTGATAGCAATCCACACCATGAGAGATAAGCTTCACAGACACTGCCGGGAGCCAGTGAGCCTGATGAGTCATAGTCTTCACATGAACGAGCACGCAGGAATCAGCTTTCAGTGTGATGTCATAAGGAGGCCTGGCCGGCCTTCACTCTAGCTGCCTAAGGCCTCTTTCACACTTGCGTTGTTGGGATCCGGCGTGCACTTCCGTTGCCGGAGGTGCCCGCCGGATCCGGAAAAACGCAAGTGTACTGAAAGCATTTGAAGACGGAGCCGTCTTCAAAATGCTTTCAGTGTTACTATGGCACCCAGGACGCTATTAAAGTCCTGGTTGCCATAGTAGGAGCGGGGAGCGGGGGAGCGGTATACTTACAGTCCGTGCGGCTCCCGGGGCGCTCCAGAATGACGTCAGAGCGCCCCATGCGCATGGATGACGTGATCCATGTGATCACGTGATCCATGCGCTTGGGGCGCCCTGACGTCACTCTGGAGCGCCCGGGGAGCCGCACGGACGGTAAGTATGCTGCTCCCCCGCTCCCCGCTACACTTTACCATGGCTGCCAGGACTTTAGCGTCCCGGCAGCCATGGTAACCACTCGGAAAAAGCTAAATGTCAGGTCCGGCAATGCGCCGAAACGACGTTTAGCTTAAGGCCGGATCCGGATCAATGCCTTTCAATGGGCATTAATTCCGGATCCGGCCTTGCGGCAAGTCTTCAGGATTTTTGGCCGGAGCAAAAAGCGCAGCATGCTGCAGTATTTTCTCCGGCCAAAAAACGTTCTGTTCCGGAACTGAAGATATCCTGATGCATCCTGAACGGATTTCTCTCCATTCAGAATGCATTAGGATAAAACTGATCAGGATTCTTCCGGCATAGAGCCCCGACGACGGAACTCTATGCCGGAAGAAAAGAACGCAGGTGTGAAAGAGCCCTAAGCCCGCCCAGCCTTATCTGCAGAAAAGCAGGAAGTTACCAGCAGAGTGACTGCAGGTGAGGCTGATTTAGCAAAGTGGGAAAACCCCTTTAAGGCGCAGCCTGTCCCTACTGTAGAGCCTGTAACCGACAGAGAAGTCGGCCCAGTTCTCCATGAACCCAAACCCTTCCTTCCTGCATCAGCTTCCTAAAATCATTTTTAAGGACCTTCCATCTTCTCCTGACTTTGTCATTGGTGCCAATGTGTACCATGACCGCCGGGTCTTCCCCAGCCCCACCCAGCAATCTGTCAATCCGATCCGCAATATGCCGAACCCGAGCACCTGGCAACAGATGACCCTGTCTGTCCTCCTAATAATAGAGTCCCATATCACCAGCATCTGTCTAACCTTTGCTGCACTCCTTTTCCCATTCTTCCTGCAACGGTCATCCTCCTGGTTGCTAGGAGCCCTGCTGCAGTGTTGCTGGCCCTGGGCTTTCATCCCTAATATCAGCCAAACAGGCATATCTACTAGGTGATTCCAGCTAAGAACTAGCCTCCCTGGCACTTTTCCCTCTACCCCTTCTTCCTACATTAACCCAACTGCTCACCTGATTGTCCTGATCTTGCCCTCCTCCTCCCACCTCCATTTCACTGACCCCAGTCAGTGCCTGCACAGTGAGGTCTAAGCCTCTCTCCAGTTTTGCAATGTCCCTAAGTATTTCAAGCTGCTTATTTAGATCCGATATCTGGGCTTCCAAATATGCAACATGATTGCATCTAGTGCAAATGTATTCACCCTCGAATGGCTCTTCAAGGCACGCATACATTGCACAGGACACACACTTAGTAGCATTGTCCATGGAGCACATGTTTAAACAAATCTCATATACTGTACACTTTGCAGATTTTTCTGTGTGGAGATTGACCTGACGTGCAGATTTCCTAATCCGCGACATGTCAATTATATTTGCGGTTTTAGCTGTAGATTTCACCCTTTTCCAAAGCAAAACCGCATCAAATTCTCTCTAAAAACCACTGTTAGAAATTGCAGGTTTTTGTGTGAATATGCTGCAGAAACTCATTTAAATCCACATGGAAATTTGTGTGGATCTTTTGTGTTCACCCGCACTTGTGTGCAGGCGGCCTTAAATTGCCAAATTGTATTGTAGTCAAGGTGAATTATAAGATTTTAGATGAACTGATGTCAGTTTTGTTGTATCCATGCAGAGCAGTGGCGTGCCTAGGGTGTTTGGCACCCGGGGCGGGTCCTTTCTCTAGCACCCCCCAACCAATACTTAAAAAAAATTGTACCCCCTTACAGTAGTATTGCCCTCATTGTACAACCCTCACAGTAGTTTTGTCCAGATATGTGCCCTCTCACGGTAATTATGCCCATATTGTACACCATATGTGCGGCGTCTGCGCTCCTGAACATGGAAGCCCAATGGCTTAGGTAGGTTTAGCGTAGGACCCGCCTGACCTGAGACCACCTTGACGCTTAGTAGGCGGGCTCAGATGTGTTTTGATCAAAATATATTGGCTAAGTGTCTCAGATATTATCATATCAGAGTGAGGACTTTGTCCATATATAATGCTTGCATCTACTTTACTAAGTGCATTATTATCTTATTTCTGGGATTTTCTTCAATAATATGGCCAGGGACATCCGCTCATTTGTATATCATATCGTGCAGGATGTTTTTATCTTAGTTTTTTCTGTGATTTTTTTTGTCTATGTAGTATTTGCTTGAGGGAGTGGCACCTTCAAGTGTGAATGCGCACCTATTTTATCTTGGGAGTAGCATTCCTCTGTACTTTTGCCCTTCCTATCCAATAGAGCGCCTTAATTAGGTGGTACATATAGGTGCGCTTGCTCCTCCTCCCATTGGTTGCTTGATGCACATGGAGGTGACTAGGAGCAGCACACCATATGTGCGGCGTCTGCGCTCCTGAACATAGAAGCCCAATGGCTTAGGTAGGTTTAGCATAGGACCCGCCTGACCTGAGACCACCTTGGCGCTTGGTAGGCGGGCTCAGATGTGTTTTGATCAAAATATATTGGCTAAGTGTCTCAGATATTATCATATCAGAGTGAGGACTTTGTCCATATATAATGCCTGCATCTACTTTACTAAGTGCATTATTATCTTATTTCTGTGATTTTCTTCAATAATATGGCCAGGGACATCCGCACATTTGTATATCATACCGTGCAGGATGTTTTTATCTTAGTTTTTTCTGTGATTTTTTTTCCCCCCAACCAATACTTTAAAAAAATGGTACCCCCTTACAGTAGTATTGCCCTCATTGTACAACCCTCACAGTAGTTTTGTCCAGATATGTGCCCTCTCACGGTAGTTATGCCCATATTGTGCCCCTTTAACCGCCTCACGTCCGCCCATAGGATATAAACGTCCTATGGGTGGACGTCTATTTCTGACAGCACGTTTTAAAACGTCCTGTCAGAAATAGCAGCTGCACGCTAATCGTGCAGCTGCTGATCGGGTTGCCCGCTGTCAGTGACAGCAGGGCAACCCAGAGAGGAGGCAGGGACAGTGCCCAGGTGTCCCTGCCTTCACGATCGCTGCAGACACAGCGCTCACCGAGCGCTGTGTCTGCAGAGCAGGAAGCGCTGTGCGCTTCCTGTTCCGGCCCGGCGGTCATGTGACCGCCGTGACCGGAGTGTGCAGGAGCTGTGTGAGGTCTCTCAGAGACCTCGATCAGCCCTGCTGTGAGGCTGTACAGCGCAGGATTGCTGCTGTACAGCCTCTATAGGGGTGCATTTGTCCTGTAACTGGGGCTACAATCTCAGCCCCAGTTACAGGAGAAATCAACTGTGAAAAAAAAAAGAAAAAGTGAAGCAAATGTCCCCCAGAGGTCTTGTATGACCTTATGGGGGACGAAAAGTGTAAAAAAAAATAAAAAAAATAAAGGGTTGAAAAAATCAAATAAAATAAAGTTTCACATGTAAAAAAAAAAAAAAGTTCCCAAGTTAGGAATAAAAATAAAAAATTAAAAATAGAAAAAATAAAGTAAAATAGACATATTTAGTATTGCCGCGTCCGTAAAAACCAGCTCTATAAAAATATCACATGACCTAACCCCTCGGATGAACACCGTAAAAAATAAATAAAAAAAACTGTGTCAAAACAAGCAATTTTTGTCACCTTGCATCACAAAAGGTGCAACACCAAGTGATCAAAAACGCGTATGTCCCACAAAATGGTACCAATAAAACCGTCACCTCATCCCGCAAAAAATGAGCCCCTACATAAGAAAATCTCTCAAAAAATAAAAAAACTATAGCTCTTAGAACATGGAGACACTAAAACATCCTTTTTTTGGTTTCAAAAATGCTATTATTGTGTTAAAGTGAAACAAATAAAAAAAAGTATACATATTAGGTATTGCCGCGTCCGTAAAAACCATCTCTATAAAAATATCACATGAGCTAACCCCTCGGGTGAACACCGTAAAAAAAAAAAAAAAAAAACTGTGTCAAAACAAGCAATTTTTGTCACCTTGCATCACAAAAGGTGCAACACCAAGTGATCAAAAACGCGTATGTCCCACAAAATGGTACCAATAAAACCGTCACCTCATCCCGCAAAAAATGAGCCCCTACATAAGAAAATCTCTCAAAAAATAAAAAAACTATAGCTCTCAGAACATGGACACATTAAAACATAATTTTTTGGTTTCAAAAATGCTATTATTGTGTAAAACTTTAATAAATGAGAAAAAGTATACATATTAGGTATCGCCACGTCCGTAACAATCTGCTCTATAAAAATGTCACTTGACTGAACCCCTAAGGTGAACGCTGTAAAAATAAATAAATAGAAACTGTGCTAAAACAACCAATTTTTTGGTCACCTTGCCCCATAAAGTGTTATATTGAATGATCAAAAAATCATATGTACCCAAAAATAGTACTAATAAAACTGGCACCTTATCCCCTAGTTTCCAAAATGGGGTCACTTCTTGGGAGTTTCTACTGTAAGGGTGCATCAGGGGGCTTCAAATGGGACATGGCATCTAAAAACCATGTGGAGTTCCTTTCCTTCTGCGCCCTGCCGTGTGCCCATACAGCAGTTTACGACCACATGTGGGGTGTTTCTGTAAACCGCAGAATCTGGGTAATAAATATTGAGTTTTGTTTGGCTGTTAACCATCGATGTGTTAGAGAAAAAAATTGATTAAAATGGAAAATCTGCCAAAAAAGTGAAATGTAAAAATTTGATCTCCATTTTCCTTTAATTCTTGTGGAACGCCTAAAGGGTTAACAAAGTTTGTAAAATCGGTTTTGAATACCTTGAGGGGTGTAGTTTCTACAATGGGGTCATTTATGGGGGTATCCACTATGTAGGCCCCACAAAGTGACTTCAGACCTGAACTGGTTCTTATAAAGTGGGTTTTGGCAATTTTCTTAAAAATTTGAAGAATTGCTTCTAAACTTCTAAGCCTTCTAACGTCCTAAAAAAATAAAATGACATTTCCAAAATGATGCCAACATAAAGTAGACATATGGGGAATGTTAAATAATAAATATTTTATGAGGTATCACTTTCTGTTTTAAAAGCAGAGAAATTGAAATTTAGAAAATTGCGATTTTTTTTAAATTTTTGGGTAAATTTGGGATTTTTTCATAAATAAAGGTGAAATATTTTGACTCAAATTTATGACTATCATGAAGTACAATGTGTCACGAGAAAACAATCTCTGAATGACTTGGATAAATAAAGGCGTTCCAAAGTTATTACCACATAAAGTGAGATATGTCCGTTTTGCAAAATTTGGCCTGGTCAGGAAGGGGGCAAAGGGCCCAGATGGGAAGTGGTTAAGGTAGTTATGCCTTCACTGTACAACTTTCACAGCAGTTATGCCCACATTGTGCCCCCTTTAAAGTACTTATCCCTTCATTGTGCCCCCTTCATAATTGTAATGCCCTCTTTGTGCCTCCCTCACAGTAGTTATGCCCTCTCTGTGCCCATTTCAAAGTAGTAATGCCCTATATGTGCCCCCTTCATAGTTGAAATGCACTCTCTGTGCCCCTTCAGAGTAGTTATGCCCTTACTGTGCCCCATAACAGTAATAATGCCCTCTGTGCCCCTTCATAGTAATAATGCCCATTCAGTGCCCCATAACAGTTATGCCCACCCACTTTACAAGAGCAATGCTCTCTGTGCCCCCTTTGTAGTAGTAGTAATGCCCTATGTGCCCCCTTTGTAGTAATAATGCCCTCTGTGCCCCATTTGTAGTAGTAATAATGCCCTCTGTGCCCCCTTTGTAGTAGTAATGTCCTCTGTGCCCCCTTTGTAGTAGTAATGCCCTCTGTGCCCCCTTTGCAGAAATGTTGTCCTCTGTGCCCCCTCCATGGTAGAAATGCCCTCTGTGCCCCCTACATGGTAGAAATGCCCTCTTTGCCCCTCCATGGTAGAAATGCCCTCTGTGCCCCCTCTGTTAAATAAAAAAAAACACAGTACCTACTCACCTTGTCCAGCTCCTGAAGTTCACAGTCCTCTCTCCCCTGCAGATACAGATCGCTCTGCAGCACTGTGTGGACGGAGCCTATGTAGATTCCCGAGCTGCAGACTCCTCCCACACAGGCCGGCAGCGCAATCTGTGCCTGCAGGCTGAATAATGGAGCAGGGAGAAGTCTTCCTGCTTCACTATTCAGTGCGGGAGAGACGAAGCACAGGGAGCTGAGTGACAGGACCGCAGCTCCCTGTGCTCCAGCAATGAGCGCTTCCATCTATTTTGATGGAATCGCTCGTTGCTTCTAGGCTCTGGCACCCCCTGAGAGCCTGCACCTGGAGCAGACCGCCAACCTTCCCCCTTTGCACGCCACTGATGCAGAGGCATAACTTAAAGCCTATTGTCGCCGGCCTCTTCACAACTTCGGCGGATCCTCCGCCAGTTCTAAATGTAACACAGCTTCCGAGCTGTCTTACATTTAGACCTTTTTCTATGCCTGAAACATGTGTAGAAAATGATAAATGAGACGGCCCTGCTGGCCTGTCCCCGTCCCCTTCCCCTCCACGCCACACCCACAATTTTAGACCTGGTGTGAGCGGGGTGAAGTCGTAGATAGCGGCACAACTGACAGTTGCACGGCCATCTGCGCCTGAAATACGCCTAATTATATAAGCGTATTTCAGAATAATACCTGACCCTCTGACTCCATATAAAGACTAGAGATGTCGCGAACATAAAATTTTCCGTTTGCGAACGGCGAACGCGAATTTCTGTAAATGTTCGCAACCGGGCGAACCGCCATAGACTTCAATAGGCAGGCGAATTTTAAAACCCACAGGGACTCTTTCTAGCCACAGTAGTGATGGAAAAGTTGTTTCAAAGTTGTTTCAAGGGGACTAACACCTGGACTGTGGCTTGCCGGAGGGGGATCCATGGCAAAACTTCCATGGAAAATTACATAGTTGACGCAGAGTTGGCATAAATCACCTAACAATCCAATTTTTTTTTGAACAACGTGGTTTAAAACATCCAGTGTGTGTATACGATCAGGTATGATGTTGTATCGATCAGGTAGTGTAAGGGTTACGCCCGAATTGACAGACCAAACTCCCCTTTTAATGCACCGCAAACAACCGCAAACAGTCCATTTGCCCAACCGCAAACTTCCCATTTGCACAAGGTTGGATACCAAGCTAGCCATGTCCCGTCGATGTCATTGAAGGTTTCTTCCTCCAACCAGCCACGTACAACACCAAGGGTCCCCGAAAGGTGAATTGAATAGATTTTTCGAACGAGGAGATGGTTAAAAAAACGCTGGCTCCCTCCCCTTTGTTTGAATCCACGCCACGATCACTGCGTCTGCGCCGTGCAATTTACTGCCACACCCGATATGAGTGCCATTTTCTGTAGTACTATTCTCATCAGTTTAATCCCTGTTACGTCCCATATCAGGGATTGCCTTTTGTGAAAAAAAATTTAGGCCGGGTACCTTCGACTGCCTTCACAGTGACAGACCAAACTCTGATACACCAAACTGAATTGATTTTAGGAACCAGGAGATGGAAAAAGCAGCTTGGTCGGTTCTCTTACTCCCAAGTTGGGGCACTGCGCGTGCACGGAGCAATGTGCTGTGACACCCTATATAACTGGTGGGCAGTGGGCAACTATATATAGTCTGTGTGGGCCTGACACACACTGGCTTGCAACTGTGATTATATCACAGAAAAATATTAAATAGAATTTTTTTTTATCTGCGAGGTATTTGTGAGTGAGTGACACCCTGTAACGGTATAAGTGGAGGCCTAGCCACTAGCCAGTGGACACAATACAGTCTGTGTGGGCCTGACACACACGGGCTTGCAACTGTGATTATATCACAGAAAAATATTAAATATAATTTTTTTATCTGAAAGGTATTTGAGTGAGTGACACCCTGTAACAGTATGAGTGGAGGCCTAGCCAGTGGCCACAATACAGTCTGTGTGGGCCTGACACACACTGGATTGCAACTGTGATTATATCACAGAAAAAGATTAAATATAATTTTTTTTTATCTGCGAGGTATTTTCTGTCACACCCTGTATGAATGTAAGGGCCCACCAGAGCGTTTAGCTTGGGGGACACATGGGGGCAATGACCCCATATTTTTATGACAAATTTATTAGGGAGTTTGTGTTCTCTACCCTCCCCCTTTCTCTCCCCATTTTCTTCCCCTTCCCGCCTTATTTTTCAGGTGAATTTACCTCAAGAAGAAGATTCCGGTTACAGCTGGTTTTGTTTATGTTTGATTTTCTGGATAGCAACTGAAGCCGAGCTGTTAATTGGTTGCTACCCGGTTGCTGGGGGAGATTTCCAGCTCTGTGATTTGTTCCTGCCTGCAAGGCGGGAAATTTGTCCCCTTTATATTTTAGGTTCGCCGCTACCTCAGGGCAGTCGTCGCGGATCTGGACAGCGCCGGACCAGGATGGAGGATTTGCTGCGTCAGCTGATCGTGAGAGCGGAGTCTGCTGGAGGAGAAGAGTGGCTGAAGACCTGCCTGCTGATGCCGCCGTCTCTACTGCCACCGCCATCGCCGCTGAGGACGACGCCGCCGCTGCCCCGGTTATCTGCTGAGGAAGTGAGGGAGCCAGAAGGAAGGGGACATGTTCCGGAGCTGCAAGAAGAAGAGCCATTAGTCGCCCTGTGCCGGGAGGAGGAGTTGTCTGCGCTGCCTCGCAAAAGAGCTCGCAAAACTAGGAGCGCTTACACTCCTCCCCCTCCACATGCAGGGCGCCGGCGCAGCAGCAGGGTCGATGGTGCGGCCTCTGGTGGGAGCCGTAGGTCCTGTAAGAGCAGCGTGTCAAGAGGACAGAGCATCGTTCCGCTTGGTGCGGCAAGTTCCAGCGCCACCAGAGGGCAGCATCATCAGCATCCGACTTCCCCAGAGATACGTCATCTGCAAGCGGCGAGTCCTATGAGACGTCATCATCAAGCGGCCAGTGGAAGTCTGCCAGCACAGGCTTGTGCTTCTCAAAGCTTCCTGCAAGAAGACTTAGGGCCCCCTGTTGAGAGGCTCCCACCTCCTGTGGTTGAGCTGTCTCCAGGCCCCTTAAGCAGATCCCCTCATCAGTCAGCTGCTGCTGCTGGTCCAGTCCAGGAGGGACGTCCTGTTGGTGAGATCCTCAATGTTTTGTCTACGTCTGATTCAGCATTGGTAGCTGGTTTGGTTAAGCTGCTAGTGGATGTCACTGGCAGGCGAAAGCTTAATTCAGCTTCAGATGTCTGGAGCTCTAGTTCTGAGCAGGCTAGGTTGCCTGGGGTCGATTGTGTCAGTGTTTTACCCAATATTGAAAAAGGTGTTGGAGTTAAAGAGGCTTGTTTTAAAGAAGCTCTAGCTTGTGAGGTTTCACCGCTGGGTTTTCATCTGAGTAGTAATGTTAAAGAGCGTGTGTGGCGAATGGAGTATGTAGAATTAATGTCATTATTGCCGTCAGCAAAGGAGCAGGTTGTTAAAAAGGATGATAGAGTGGATGAAGAAAGGAAGCGTTTTCTCCCCAGGTCTTTTAATAACTGGCTGCAAGCCTTTTGTGTTTATTCAGCAGTTCTTGGGGAGAAGCATCCTGAGCTCTGTTCAGGTCTTTTTCAGCATCTAGATATAATTATAGAGGCATACCGGAATTTTGGCGGAATGGCGTGGTTCCAGTATGACGAAACATTCCGTCAAAAGCTAGCGGTGCACCCGTCTCTCAAATGGGGGGTGAAGGATATTGGTCTGTGGGTGAATTTGATGTTGCCCCAGAAAGCTGCTCCAGTTAAGTCATCTAATCCTTCACAGACCAATATGAGAAAAGGTGTATGTTTTGCCTTTAACGAGGCCACTTGCAAATGGTTAAGTAATTGTCGTTTTAAACATGAATGTTCCTTTTGTGGAGGTACCCACCCCATGTCTCGCTGTTTCAAAAGGAACTCACAGTCCGGCCAGCAGCAACCGAATACCAGGGAGCTTGTTGCAAAAAGCATCGAGTCCAGTGAGGTTAGCAGAAATGTTACCGTGGCTCGTCCATTATCCAGATCGTCAGAAAGCTGAATTGCTTTTTAAAGGATTTCAGTACGGTTTTGAGGTGCCTCAGTTCTTGGGGGTTGGTTGCTGCTGGGTGGAGAATCTGAAGTCAGTATCTCTACATAAAGAGGTGGTTAGGTATAAGTTGCAGAAGGAGCTTGAGTTGGATAGGATTGCTGGTCCGTTTTTAGAGCCTCCGTTTGAGAACTTTAGGCTTTCTCCTTTGGGCGTTGTGCCAAAGAAGGAGCCTGGTGATTTTAGAATTATCCATCACCTGTCTTATCCTGTGAAAAGCTCTTTAAATGACATGGTGGATAAGTCTAAGGTCTCAGTGGCATACGCTTCATTTGATAATGCATTGGCGTTGTTACGGTCTTTTGGTAAGGGAGCGCTATTAGCAAAGGCGGACATTAAGTCCGCTTTTCGTTTACTGCCGGTTCTGCCATCAGGTTTTAATTCATTAGGTTTTCATTTTGATGGTTATTTTTATTTTGATAAATGTCTCCCAATGGGGTTTTCATTGTCTTGTTATTATTTTGAGGCTTTTTTGTCGTTTATTCAGTGGGTTGTTGAGTTTGATGTTAGAAGGGGAGGGGTTTTACATTACTTAGATGATTTCTTGTTTATTGGTTTTCCTGATTCTAACCTCTGTTCGGATTTGTTAGTTAGATTTTTAGACATTTGTTCTTGTTTCGGCATTCCTGTAGCAGCAGAAAAAACTGTTCCTCCTTGCGGATGTTTGGAATTTCTGGGGATAGTCATTGACGCGGAAAATATGGTTTTCAGGCTGCCGGTTGAGAAAATAGTAAAAATTAGGTCTTTATTAGTTTCATTGTTGGGTAGGAAAAAATGTAGTTTGAAGGAAATGCAATCCTTGTTAGGCTATCTGAATTTTGCTAGTAGAGTTATTCCCATAGGCAGGGTTTTTTGCAGACGTCTTTATTTTTCTACTAGGGGTTTAGTGTCTCCAACTTCTCATATTAGATTGACTAAATGTTTGAAAGAGGATATGTTAATTTGGCTTGAATTTTTACAGGACTTTAATGGTGCTAGTTGTTGGCAAGAAGATTTTGTTGAATCTGATGCTTTGGGCCTGTTTACGGACGCTGCTGGAAGCCGTGGCTATGGGGCATTTTGGAATGGTAAATGGTCCGCTGAAGAGTGGCCGTCATCATGGGTGCTCAATGGTCTGACAAGAAATATTGTACTGTTGGAGCTTTTTCCGGTGATTGTAGCAGTGGTGTTATGGGGTGGTTATTTTAAGAATAAAAGAATTTTGTTACACTCAGATAATAAAGGGGTTTGTTTTGCTATCAATACTCTTTCTTCAAAGTGTGATGTAGTAGTTAAATTGTTGAGACATTTAGTTCTTTTTTGTATGCAGTATAATATTTGGATAAAAGCAAAGTATGTGGTGGGTTCATCTAATATTTTAGCTGATGCCTTATCTCGTTTTCAGTTTTTGAAGTTTCGGGATCTAGCTCCAGAAGCGGAGATGGAAGGGAGTCCGTGCCCTCATCATCTATGGGATTTGATATGGGACTAATAGGTGATGCTATTAAACATTCTTTGGCCCCAAGAACATGGGCGGCGTATGCTGCTGCATGGCAGGACTGGTTGAACTTTGTTAATTCAGTTGAGGTCAGTGTTAAAGGGGATGATTTAAGTTGTGGGTTATTTTTTGTGGCTAGTTTGCTTAAGAGGAATTTGGCCCCCTCGTCGGTAGCTAGGATAGTGGCAGGGGTTTCATTTTTTCAGAAATTGTATGGTAGTCGGCCGTTGTCATCTCACTTTCAGGTTAAACAGATGCTTAAGGGCTATAGGAGGGGCCTGCCGAACATAGATAGGAGGAGGCCAATTTCTATCCCATTGTTAGGAGCATTATGTAATACTCTGCCTAGGGTGTGCTTTGATAGTTTTGAATCTGTACTTTTTCGCACTGCTTTCGTTTTAGCATTTTTTGCGGCCTTAAGGATCAGCGAGTTAGTTGCGGTCAGCCGTAGAGTTTGTTCTGGTTTGGACTTCTCTGATATTTCCCTGAAGGGTAATGTAGTTGAAATCTTTCTCAGGAGGTCAAAAACTGATCAATATGGGAGAGGTAGATTTATTAGATTAAATGCTTGGGAAGGTTCTGATTTATGTCCAGTGGCGGTAGTAAGGTCTTGGCTGGAGGTTCGCTCAGCGTGTAGTGGTCCGTTTTTAGTGCATGAAGATGGTTTTCCGCTCACTAGATTCCAATTTAGCTCTGTATTAAAGAAATGTTTGCTTGTATTGAATCTTGGTTCTTGTAAAATTTCCTCCCATTCCTTTAGGATTGGCGCGGCTACAGAGGCGGCGCGGGTTGGGTTAGATGAGTCAATTATCAAGAGGATTGGGCGGTGGGACTCTCATCGGGTTAAGTTATATGTTAGGCCAGATTTAATTTTACCAATCTGAATATTTTTCTATTTCCACAGGTAGTCACTTGGTGGTCTGGTTTGTGGGTCACTCCTTTATTTTCTGGGCTCAGAAGCGAGCTGAGAAGAGAATATATTCTGAGAATTTAACTTTTAATTCTGCTGACCTGCATGTTTTTTGGTGGGGTGTTAGAGGGTTGGGTTGGAAGAGAGTATTGTCTGAAGTCCGTAAACTATTAGTTAAATGGCCTGTTCCCAATCTCCTTGTGCTTCACCTTGGTGGTAATGACATTGGGAGATTGAAAACTTGCGAATTATTATGGGTGATGAAGAGGGATTTGTCCTTGTTGCGAAATATGCTTCCAGATACTACTTTTGTTTTTTCTGAAATAGTTCCCCGTTTAATATGGTCGGGTAAGGAGGGTATTTTTCTTGAAAAAATTCGCAAACGGGTCAATAGGGCATTGGAGAAATTTCTTCCTTTAGTGGGCGGGTTTAGTTATAGACACATAGACCTAGAGGGCCTCGTTCCTGGGCTCTATAGATCGGACAATGTCCATCTTTCGGATGTAGGAATTGATATATTCAATTTGGGTTTTCAGAATATAATTGAGAAATGGCTGAGGTGCTTTGGGGGGCCTCGCCTATGCTAGGCGTGGCTTGTGGGGCTGTATCGCTCAGCTGATGCTGAGTGGATCTTGGTCTATATGGATGGTTTGAAATTGGTATTTATTGTTATGGTTGATGGTTTTAATTATTTATTAATTTATTAAATTATTTATTGGTTTTAATTTTGGTTACCCTTAATAAAGCACTTCGGCCATTTCTATTCCACTAAGAAATATGTTGTCAGTGTTTTTATTTATATAATCACATATGGTTGAGAAGGAAGTGGGTCATTTGCCTCCATGTAAGGGCCCACCAGAGCGTTTAGCTTGGGGGACACATGGGGGCAATGACCCCATATTTTTATGACAAATTTATTAGGGAGTTTGTGTTCTCTACCCTCCCCCTTTCTCTCCCCATTTTCTTCCCCTTCCCGCCTTATTTTTCAGGTGAATTTACCTCAAGAAGAAGATTCCGGTTACAGCTGGTTTTGTTTATGTTTGATTTTCTGGATAGCAACTGAAGCCGAGCTGTTAATTGGTTGCTACCCGGTTGCTGGGGGAGATTTCCAGCTCTGTGATTTGTTCCTGCCTGCAAGGCGGGAAATTTGTCCCCTTTATATTTTAGGTTCGCCGCTACCTCAGGGCAGTCGTCGCGGATCTGGACAGCGCCCGCCCTCCCTCCCTTAAATTTTGCGCTACTTGTCGCTGTGCTTTATTAGAGGGGCTGTATCGCTCAGCTGATGCTGAGTGGATCTTGGTCTATATAGATGGTTTGAAATTGGTATTTATTGTTATGGTTGATGGTTTTAATTATTTATTAATTTATTAAATTATTTATTGGTTTTAATTTTGGTTACCCTTAATAAAGCACTTCGGCCATTTCTATTCCACTAAGAAATATGTTGTCAGTGTTTTTATTTATATAATCACATATGGTTGAGAAGGAAGTGGGTCATTTGCCTCCATGGTGTGCACACAGTACTGTCTGTGACTGAGCCTGCAGCCTCTCACACACGGGCAGGCAACTGCAATATATATATATATATATATATATATAAGAATAAAAAAAAGCAGACTGATGTACCAGCCCTGAAAAGGGCTTTTTGGGGTGCTGTCAGGACGCTGTCCTTACAGCAGATGAGTCTGTGGACACAGAACACTGCCCTAGCTAAGGCTTTCCCTATTGAATCAGCAGCAGCAGCACTGTCCCTCCTCTCACTGAGAATGCAGATTCCGAATGAATCTAAAATGGATGCTGTCCAGGAGGTGGGAGGGTCTGGGAGGGAGGGTCTGCTGCTGATTGGCTGGAATGTGTCTGCTGACTGTGAGGTACAGGGTCAAAGTTTACTCAATGATGATGTATAGGGGCGGACCGAACATCGCATATGTTCGCCCGCCGCGGCGAACGCGAACAAGCGATGTTCACCGGGAACTATTTGCCGGCGAACTATTCGGGCCATCTCTAATAAAGACAGGACATATATGAATTCAGCCACAGACTCCCAGAGCAGAGCAGGGACTCCTAAGGCATATATGGAGTTAGAGCAAGGACTCCTAAGCAGGGTAGCTTACTGACACATAAATGGGCCACCAACATTGGCCTTCTAGCACAAATACTGGCTAGGCTGGTGGTTTACCAGTCAGGTGGCAACCCCAGCCTCAATTCAAAATCAATGATAGCATACCTCCCAACTAATGAAAATCGCAAAGAGGGACAATATGTGCGGCGTGCATCACGGCAGTTTTTTTTATACTAGGCCACGCCTCTAACTCCGCTCAAAGCATAATTATTGACTCCGACACAACTGCAGCAGGTGGGGATCGGCTATTTTGGAGCCCCTGGGACAATTTTTTCTTGAGCTTCAATGTCTATTTAAATATTAGCAAATAAATCTTCAGATTATAAATACAGAACTTTAAGGTACAAATTGCACCAAATAATGGAGTTATGGTCTAATATACAGGTAGAAACCATACACAAAGGAGCAATTTAGTAAATTTTATTAATGCACTTTTATGCAAAAAGAGGGACATTTAAGGATCAAGGAGGGATGGAGGGACTTGGGTCAAAAAGAGGGACACTTGGGAGGCATGTGATAGAGCCCCCATTACACCATGTGCCATTTATGATGCCAGTGTATTTTTATTTCACAGTGGGGCCCTTAGGACTGCCTAATGCACCAGTGCCCATGTGCCACTGCTACCCCCTAATCATTTGTACACTTTCTCAATTGATTAATTTGAGATGTATTATTATTTTTATTGTATTATTATTACTGCTAGTAGTAGTCCCTGAGGTTTACCACTAATACACATAAAATGTACTTCACCTCTGGTTCTAGAAAATGATCCTGACACTAAGGCTACTTTCACACTAGCGTTTTTACTAGATCCGGCAGGGTTCATCAAAAACGCTTCTGTTACTGATAATACAACCGTCTGCATCCGTTATGACCGGATCCGGTTGTATTATCTTTAACATTGCCAAGACAGATCCGTGATGAACTCCATTAAAAGTCAATGTGGGACGGATCAGTTTTCTATTTTCTCAGAGGAAACTGAACCGTCCCCATTGACTTGCATTGTGGGTCATGGCGGATCCGTCTTGCTCCGCATCCCAGGACGGAAAGCAAACCGCAACATGCAGCGGTTTGCTCTCCGGTATGAGAACGGAACGGAATGCATTTTGGAGCACTCCGTTCTGTTCAGTTACATTTTGTCCCCTTTGACAATGAATGGGGACAAAACTGAAGCATTTTTTTCCTGCTTCAGTAGCCTCAGACTGTAAATGGGCACAACTGCAGCTTATAAATGTAACCTAGGGCATGGGAGGGGGGCAATTCAAATCATATGTTTTATTTCCAATCTTAGATAGTGTTACATTTTTTTGCAACTTCTAAATTACTGGCACATAAAGCAGCACATACCCATGTGATTTTATGCAATACCGTACTGCGATCCACTGTCATCGCAGATTCTGAGCTGTGGCCTGGAAAGTATCCAAATTGTGTTCTTCTCTGTTCTCCATGTGGCAGCCAAATACATTTACACAGTAAAGACCAGTACAATACTTGGGTAAGCTTTATTAGTTTATTACAAAATTCAGGTTTTTATTGTCAGAGGCAGAGTACCGTATATATACACATTATATAATCGAGTCTCTGCTTAAAGGGATTTTCAAACCACTGAAAATATTCTTGTTGTTTAATGTCACATGACTGTGGTAACCAATCAAACCAATCAAATATTCTTGTTGTTTAATGTCACATGACTGTGGTAACCAATCACTGCCCAGTTTTGTGACAAGTTGTCCATAGAGACATCTCAAGTCTTTGCACAGTGATGACAACAAGAAGTGTTTGGGGACCCCGGTGACTGGCAGAGAGGGGTTTAACCCCAGCAAAATGTTACTAAGTATATTATAAAGTTTATTTGAAAAGTTCAGAACATTTGGGAAGATAGTCTTAGGTGTTTCAGGGCTGGAAACCTCCTTTAAAAAAAAAAAGAAAAAAAGAGAAGTGAATCTCAAAGGGGTTTTCTGGGAATATAAACTGGGCTCATTCACACGACCGTTGGGGGCCGCAATTTGCTGTCCGTGTGGCTGCCGCAACAGATCCAGACCCAGTCCATGATCCGTCCGCACCGCAAAAAATAGAACATGTTCAATTTTTTTTAGTGCTTCCGTAGGGTTCCGTGCCTCCGTTCCGAACCGACAATCCGGATTGCGGACCCATTCAAGTAAATGGGTCCGCATCTGTGATGTGGGGTGCACGCGGCTGGTGCCCGCATATTGCAGACCCGCTGTTTCTGGGCCGCAATACTGGCACAGCCAAACATTGGCCGTGTGAATGAGCCCTTAAGGGAAGGCACCTAGTCTGCATCGCCTTTTGAAAAGAGCCTCCCTGCTTTTGGTCCGCGGCTTGTTTTCTTCCAGCATGGGCATATACAGGGCCACATGCATCTCTACAGCAAATGACTGGCTTCAGCAGTGACAAATCCCCAAGTGACATGTCACCGCTGAGGCCAGAGGGTCACATATGGGCTTGTACACGCCCCAGCGAGAAGGAAGCAAGCCGGGGGACAGTTGGCATAGGGCTGGACGCCAGCGTGCAGAACCGGAGCAGTGAGGAACAAGTATGACTCTTTCAAGAGGTGATGCAGGCCAGGGGCCTTCCCTTAACAGTTGACGCAGGAGAAATGCTAGCACAGGCTTCCAGTATCCGTAGTTTCAGGTGCTGCACATCTCGTATCATCTGAAGGCAATCGTCTATGCTGTGAAGATACGAGATGTGCAGCACCTGAAACTACGAATACTGGAAGCCTGTGCTAGCATTTCTCCTGCGGTGTTGCTATCAGTGTGTGAAGAGTGGGAGAAGAAGGTTGCATTGACAATCCAACACAATGGGCAGCACATTGAACACATTTTATAAGTGGTCAGAAACTTGTAAATAACTCATGAAAGAATAAAGTTACGTTAAAACCAAGCACATCATTGTTTTTCTTGCGAAATTCCCAATACGTTTGATGTGTCAAATGACCCTCTTCCTATTGAAAAAACAAAAGTTGGATTCAAAATGGCCGACTTCAAAATGGCCGCCATGGTCACCACCCATCTTGAAAAGTTTCCCCCCTCACATATACTAATGTGCCACAAACAGGAAGTTAATATCACCAACCATTCCCATTTTATTAAGGTGTATCCATATAAATGGCTAACCCTGTAGAACTGGCTTAGTTGCCCATAACAACCAATCAGATTCCACCTTTCATTTTGCAAAGGAGCTTTCCAAAATGAAAGGTGGAAATTGATTGGTTGCTATCGGCAACTAAGCCAGTTCTACTTTACACCAGTTTGATGAATAGCCCCCTTAGATTTCACCAGGGGTCATTTTGTTTTGTGCAGTTGTTTTCTCAAAGTCAGCAGGAGGCAGGCACTGGTAATGCATGCTTTCTGTAGTCTTCGTCATCCATGAACTGCCAGCTCACCTACCCCTCCACTGTGGATTGGCAGCCTTCTCCCTATATACAGCAAATCTGTCATTCATCTGGGGGAAGCCTGGTGCCCATGAATGCCAGGGCTACCTCTGGCAGCATAAGCCTGGTGACAGTCCCCTTTAGGTTCCATATGCAGCCTACTTTGATGTATTATTCAAACTCTACTCGCAGGCAAGTTTGCTGTCGAAACTGGACAGACAGATGGAAAACGCTTGTAGGGCGCACAGCGGATAGCTGAAATCCATGGTGAAAACATCCTCTGCGACGCGTCCAAACTGCATGACAATGTGCTCCGCTGCATCAGAAAAAACACTCATTAAAAAGGTTTCAGATAAAGTACAGCTACATGATCACAAAAAAGGTGGCGAACGAGAACATTTGCTTTGGGGCTGCACTAGGTATAGCTGAATGATGTGATTTCACGGGTCCTACTTTATAACACAAGCCGTCATATGGAACCAAAATTCTATCTCTGAAGATTATAGCGAGTACCCAATAATACGTGTCTAAGAACTTACGGTCATCATCATTTATTATCTGGAAGTTCTTCACAGAGGCCTGGGTGACACGTCCATGGAAGTTCAGAACGTAGGACTGAGTCTCCTCATTCCATGATGGTGCTTTGTTGTGGAGAACTAAAATATTCTCCATATTTCCATTCTGAAATCGAGCTAAAAGGGTCTCATGTTCCTTCACACAGAGAAAAGAGAACACAAGAATGTAAGCTGCTTGACTCAGAATGCATCTTTAAAGCAGAAGGCCACTATTGATGAACCAGAAGCTTTCAAATAACGATCAGGGCGGAGGTGTTCAAATTCTCTATGGCTATTATGGCAACCTCCTCATTCTCTGCATTATCAAGACAATGGTGGGAGCTCCAAACAGCCCATCAAATGAATGGCAAATGGACCTTTGTAATAACTACTCATGGCAGTGATGAGGACTCTACCCCATTTCCCACTGGAGAGGTGGCCATGCAAGCATATCCCTCTCTGTCTAATTTTCTTGGAGTAATCAAAACCTCAAATGCTCATAGTTTTGGATTCCTACAACTCCCACTGAATTCAGAGGAGAATGACCAAACATACATGTACATGGCCTTTCCAGTGTAATTAAGGAGACGATCATTTTTTAAGGGTGCTTTACCGACTTAAACTATGGCATGTCCCATGCATGTCAGCATGCAGTAAATGTCAAATCTGACAAAAGTACGGGTTCAATAAAGACGCCCTTACACTTTTGGATTCTAAGTCATCTCTTCCCCTGACCCAAAAATGTAACAACAAAATCCACAATCAAATATGCTTGAACCATGAGAAATGTAGAACAATTCCAGGAGACTCACGTTGCGTGGCCTTATGAATACTCTCTCACAGTCCTGGTTCATCCCAGGAATAATGACAGCCATTTTCCTGGGTCCTCTGAATCCCAAAACATTGGTTTCCTGTTTAAAAGATAAGGAAAAAGATTGAACACAAGCTATCATGATCTCCACTTGTAATATTTCACCAGCTTGATGTGAGATCAGCACATTTCAAAGTTCTTTCTCCATTCTTCTATTCAACCTTTGATATAAGTCGTCAATCTGTAATGGGTAAAGGGCATTTTGAGGTTGATTTCACAATGCTGACATATAATAAACTGGTTAATACCACAGATATTAAGAGAAAAGGATCATACCTATAAACATGTACTTAAGTGCCTAATATCTGCCCACTGGATGTAATAGCAGGTAGCAGTGCTATTATAGTAAATATTAGTGGCCGTATTATACCGTAAGTCACAGAATGCTTAGGATGTTACACTTTGCTTTATTAACCCCTTAAGGGTGCAGTCTAATTTGGTACTTAGAAGTGTAACTGTAGTTTTATTTATAGTTCAGTAAAGAGTCTTCCAGCTTCAGGAAAGATCTAACAGCGTTTCTAAGGAGAGTCTGTCTTCAGCATTTCCCTGAGCGCTGAAGACGCCTGTGCGTAACATGCAGAGGCATCCACCCTGCCTCTTGTCACTACCCCAGTCCCTGACTATGTACATGTGCCCTAATTATCACTGCCTATCTGACGTGTTACACACAGGTGTCTTCAGCACTGAATAAAAAAGAAAGCTGAAGACTGAAGACAGACCCAGTCAGAGCTTTGCTAAGAAGACCATTTAGACCAAAATTACTTTTGCCTTTTTTATCTCCACATTTCAAAAGCCGTAACATTTAAATTTTCTGTTGACATAGAGATATGAGGACTTCTTTTATGCAGAGCAAGTTTTATGTTTTAATGGCAACAAGTGAATTGTATAACTTGTAAAAAAAAAATGTTTGCAATTCCACTATTGTTTTTAAGGTTTTGTGTTTATGGTGTTCACTGCACAGTGGAATTTACATTTTATCTTTATTGTGTGGGTCAGTATGATTATGGAGATACCAAACATATATGTTTTTTGTTATACTGTACAACTTTTAGAAAATTAAGCTACCTGCACACATTCCTGAATACGTGTGTTTTTTCCACAGCAAAGTGTATGAGATTACACTAATCTCATGTATACTTGGATCCCCGGTAGGTTGTAACTGATTGCATGAAGCTGCCTTTGGAGACAACGTCATTTTCATGAGATAACCTCATTCAATTGGGAAGACAAACTAAACATGTTTTTAATTTTAATTAAAGGGGTTGTCCAATGAAAAATATTCTACATTTTTCAATTCAGCACCTGGATCTGAATACTTAATTAATGTAATTAAACATCCAGTATAGCCACGAGTTATTCACTGAAATCTATCAGTATGGCGCCACCTGCTGTTTTTGTCATGGTGGGGAGTGGGGGAAACCCCCCACCGTATAGTGTCAAAGAGTAAAAGGGTATCAGCCTGGACAAAAGGAGTAATTAGGGAGCAGGTCACTTCCTACAGCGTCCCTAATCCTCTCCCTGACTCCTCACCGTATGAGCGGACCCCGATGGTAGGACGGCTCATACTCTGGATTCCTAGAGACAATGAGTCCCCCTGGAAAGCCCTCACCAAGGAGCCGGGAAGAGACAACCTGATCATCCCAGTCATAGTTGGAACAGGAGTCTCTATCTGAGGCCAGGCTGCAAGGAGAGGGGAACACATACAGCAAATGGAGTTGGCAGGTAAGCGAAACCCATAACACACTTACCTGCCACAGACACACTGACTGGAACCAGTGCACAAGTGCTGCTGTCCACACCAATATTAAAGGACACAGCACAAACCACAACCACACAGGAACCCAGGACACCCATAGCTGCAATAAACGTGAGACAGGGGAATGTCTAGCAAACATGCTGGACACCAAACATCACCAGCCATGTAACACAACACAAACCAAAAGATAAGAAGGGAAAGAGACACCATAATAACATCAATGACCACAAGGGTGGCCCTCACTGGACAGATGGTAAAAGCCAGGAACAGTGAACAACCAGCATACACCAAGGCTGGAGGAACACCGAGCTTCAGGCATCCAGCAGAGGCTAAATAGCCCAAGCAGCCACACCAACACACACATAAACCCAGTGTTCACAAAACACTAGGAAGGGTGTTAACCCTTCCAACACCAGACAGAGGAAGGAAGCCACTTAAAGGGGAAGTGCACACACAAGCATACCAAACCACACGTTACCACCGGCAACAGCATGCGTGGCAACCATGTCACGGCAATCATCCAGAAGGCCGAGACACTGCCACTGCATGCTCTCACAGCAACACGTTGCTGCGGGCAACCGCAAGTGTGGCAACAGTGTCACAGCGCAAACCAAAGGCCGTGACAGTTTTCTCTTTTTCTAATTTTCTGTGTCCTCCTCACTGAGATGGAAACACGTGCTCAGTTCTATTCTTCAACTGCCACCACCTGCAGTAGAGAGGACACACTCTGAAAAATTATACGACCCGTAAGCAGCCAGCTTGAACTAAATCTAGCAGAGCAATTGGAGTAATGAATGGAGAGATCTCTGGTTCCATGCGCGGTACATGGCTGGTTTTAAGTTAATTAGAAAGAGATTATCATGTACTATATAATTATCAGATTTTCATTTTTTCCATTAATCATGGGGTAACCTCTTTAAATCGAGAAGTCTGCAGCCGCATCCCCCTCCTCCCCTCTTCTGTTCTTTTAAATGTTTTACACTAGACAGAAGTTTGGTGACTGAGGAAGATTTTGAACATTTACAGACAGCCTACAGGCAGGGAAGGAGAACTACAGGCCGCTGTAGGTTAAGGAAGATTTCACTTTCCTCTAATAAGATATAGTAAAAAAAAAAAATCTGACTATAATTAATAGCCATAACTGTGCTTTAAATATCAGTGCTTGGTTCTTTCAGCACAGAGGTCTCATAGTCCGGTCCCAGCAATTCTGGCAGCACTTCCTCACCCCGATGTCATCATTTATCTACTACTTTTATAACTCCTATAGATATGAGCATTGTACGTAAATATGAAAACCGCCACCTAGAGGAGGAAGTGGTTCCTGATATTTGAAAATCAGACTCCATCCATCATATTTGTATTTTGATGTCAATGAATCAATGAAAATAATCTGTAAATTGATTCATTTCATTTTGTGGGTTGAAGAGGATGTTGTTATATACTGTATATTCATTGCCTAGTTCAGTTTCCCAAGTAAAATATTCCATGGGCTTGTCACTTACATAAGATACAGACACCAATTCCTGGCGGAGGGATTCCCTCTCCTGCACAAATGGCTGCTTGTCAGGGTTTACTCCATTGTCAAATATCGTGAACTTGGTTCCAAGCATGTTTGACCTATAAAATTTAGGAATTTGGGTAAGTATTCATATGGGCTGTAGATACAGCAATAGAGAGAACAAACCAAGGGTCACAATCACATGTAATCTTATGAAGGATCCATAGGTGAAATATGGGTCCAGCCTGGTGTTTTGCATTCTGCAATGTATAGCATTTATACCAGGTCCTATACATTAATCAAATACAGAAGTACCTAACTGTCCCCTGCATTATAGGAGCTCGGTGAACAAGCTTTCTTATTGTTTCCAATGACAACCAACAGAGCACTAAATACAGACTATGATATAATGCAGGTTGTGACCAATAAATTGAGCTGATGTCATTACAATAGATCTTTGCTGTCATGATTCATATTAATTGTCAATGGTATACATAGAAAACATGGGGCCACATAGAAAAAAAAATGTAAATCAGTCCCACATTATTATTCCAGGATTTTACCCTCAGGACAGAAATGCCTATTGAGTGAATTTCTCTCAAACAACTGAAGTTACCCAGTGGTTCACTGCTAGGTTATCAAATGGTTTACTGCTAAAAGGATTAACACTGTGGTTCATAACAAATAGTTAATGTAATTCCTTATGCATTATGTAATCCAAAAAGGCCATGTATGGGAGAAATTAGTTAACCGGCAGCCGTAGTAACAGTTGTCGGGTGGTGGGCTGGACCCACTCTCCCCTGGCTAGGGAAGGAGTCTTTTGATGAGCAAGCCAAAGTGAAGACCTGTTTTGTGTGTGCTACTGCCAAGTAAGCCAAAAAAAGAATTCTTCTTCAGTGAGACACCAAGGTGTGACGGTAACGTACACTACACACAGGGGGGAGGATAGTGACCACTGCGCTCCACCCTCACCCCTGGCCCTGCCTACTTGCCTCGCAAGTCCTAATGACAGGGGACAACTAGACGGCAGTTCCTAACTTAGGATACGTGCTGGGAAGACAGACAAGACAAATAACAGAACGTGAACGGACCGGGTCAATACCTAGAGAGCTACGCAGTACTAAGGAATGAAGCCGGGGTCAGGATACCAGGAGAGATGCGCAGTACAGGAGGAGCAGGCAGAGAATCGTCAGGGAACACAGGATCAAGTAAGTATGCAGGAACAAAACAATCACCAGATACCTAAAATTAACAGGCAACCTGTGGCCAGCAGGCTGCCTGTATTTATAGTGGGGAGTGAGGGTCATGTGACGTGGCCAGCGTCACATGACCGACAGACAGACAAATCGAGCACCGAGTGATCAGCTCGGCGCTCAAGGCAGACCTAGGAGCAGGGAGCCTCCCAGCTAGCAAAGCCGCCCTGGGAACAAGGCCAAACACAGATCCTCGCTCCCGAAGCTAAGCAGCAGGTCTGCAGCTGATGGGAGACCGAGTGCACCTTTGGCGCCCCATGACAGAAGGCTGCCAGAAAACCAAGTATGCCAAGAGCTAACCACTGAGTAAAAGAACAGACTACTACAGATGGTGTAGAACCATTAAAGGGACAGTGCATGGACATTAAAGCTAGTACAGTAAAATAGGAAATTAAATGTTGTCCTTATTTGTATACCACTCGTGAGTGCCGCTGGATCTTCACAGGTATCATATAAGTCCTTTTCCGCAAATTACGTTAAATTGCCAGTGCAGATCATATGGAAATATTAAAGCTAGTAAAGGTAATGCACGTGTATGGCTATAGACTTTACTGCTTGTAATTTGGGGTATTTTGTTTCAGACAGTGTCGGACTGGGGTACCTAGGGCCCACCAGTAAAATTTATTTTGGGGGCCCACCGTACGGATACATTCGAATATAATAAATAATTTAACATATTTTTTTTTTTATATGAACATAGGCTGGTTGCAGTGCTGTACATTGAATATATGTATGTAGTGCAGTAAGTCTACTGTGTTATGTGCCACTTGTGCAGGGGGTGGCGGACTAGGGACCCACCTTGCTCAGGGGCCCACCTGGGGATTCCCCTGTACCCCTGTGGGCCAGTCCGAGCCTGGTTTCAGACACCCCTCACACTACCTTTGTCAAGCTTGACAAAGGCCGTTGCATCGGGATTAAATTCCATCACTTTGGACGTGCTGTCTCCAATTTTTTTTCATCTCTTGTTATGTACGCTGGATTGGGGGTATTTTTACCCCCCCCCCCCCCCCCCGAGACGTGCACCCACCGCACTGATACTAAGGAGTGCTGTTCATCCCTGTTTTTCTCCACCCATCATACTACTGAGATAGACTGGCCATCCGATCTAGGACTGCACCCTGCAGTTGGGAACTGCAGAAAAATAGAGCAAGGACTTACATGCCTTTGGTCAATTGGGAGGATTGCATGGTATACCTAGAGAGAGACTTAGAGGGACCATCATATTGCCTATCCCCAATATAAAGCTGCTTGGGAAACATCTACCTTGTGAAATATTTGAGAACTGGGCCTACTACTTAAATTTGCATTGTGTCACTCATCATCTCCAGTAATAAGACTGTTGTTTGCTATAGCCCAGGGAGCCTGGTCCTTGCCTCCATCATCCACCAGCGCCTACACTGTCTTCCTGCTTTGCACCCTGCCACTCATTCACCATCGAGGGCAACCCAGCCACCACCATGCCGGAGACCCCAGAACCTAGGATGTGCCTGAGTTGAGGAAAGGGTGCACCCCTTCATCCACAGCAGCTACAGCCTAGGGGAGATATGGAGTCGGATTAGAAACCCTGAGTCCACCCTATGGGCTGGCGTGCCCCTCAGATTTGCACAACCTTTGCTTCTTTTGTGGCATACATGGGTCAGAAACCCTGCAAGTACACTGTTTCTGCTTATAGTCATATATTGAGCACAACATCAAAAACCCTTATGTACCTCTATATGTACCCTAAGTTGGACATATTATCAGTTACCTGACTTTCCCAATCACACTTTCTCCTCCTCGTGAGAGGTCTGTGGGATCCACTGAGATAAGATAATTGGAGGTTTTGCTTTTCTTCCTCTTTCTTCCAGCCATGAGGAAAAGCTATTAAAAGCAGATATTAGGGATGTGTTATTATATTCCAAGTTCTGAATAAAAATCAGTTTATTCCAAATGAGGGGGGGGGGGGGGGGGGGACAGCAAGCTACCATACACTTGAACTGCATGGTGTAGAATTATATTGAGTCTCCAACCCAAATGGGTTGTACTCATTCTACAGTAGAGTCATTCAGTCTTTACATAAAAGGCTATGAATGTGGACCTACACCCAAATCTATATGAAGGCAAATGCCCAATCATTTTTTTAAACCTCTCTCAACATGATTTTTTATACAGTGGCTCGGTGGTTAGCACTGATGAATGGCAGCATTTGGTTCATAGATTAGAATCTGACCAAGGATAACTTTTGCATGGTGTTTGAGTGTTCTCTTTGTGTTTGCATGGGTTAGGCTACTTTCACACTAGCGTTTTTGCTGGATCCAGCAGGGCTCAGCAAAAACGATTCTGTTACTGATAATACAACCATCTGCATCCCTTATAAAAGGATCCGGTTGTATTATATCTAACATATCTTTAACATAGCCAAGACGGATCCATCATGAACTCCATTGAAAGTCAATGGGGGACGGATCAGTTTTCTATTGTGTCAGATAGTGTCAGAGTTAAACGGATCCGTCCCCATTGACTTGCATTGTGGGTCATGACGGATTAGTTTTGCTCCGCATCCTGACGGAAAGAAAACCGAAGCATGCTGCAGTTTGCTCTCCGTTATGAGAACGCAACCAAACGGAACAGAATGCATTTCGGAGCATTCCATTCTGCTCAGTTACGTTTTGTCCCCATTGACAATTAATGGGGACAAAATGGAATCGTTTTTTCCGGTATTAAGACCCTATGACAGACCTCAATACCGAAAAATAGAAACGCTAATGCGAAAGTAGCCTTAGCTCCACGTACAATGGTTTCCTCCCACACTCCATAATCAAGGTAGGTTAATTAAATTGGATAGGGAAATTCGATTTTTCCATTAGGGACAGGGACTGATGTGAGTGATGGCAATCTTTGCACAGTTCTGCAGAATATGTTGGTGCTCTACAAGCAACATGAATAAATAAATGAGCCATAACCAATATTGTATCTACAGTCGTGGCCAAAAGTTTTGAGAATTACATAAATATTGGAAATTGGAAAAGTTGCTCCTTAATTTTTTATAATAGCAATTTGCATATACTCCAGAATGTTATGAAGACTGATCAGATGAATTGCATAGTCCTTCTTTGCCATGAAAATTAACTTAATCCCAAAAAAACTTTTCCACTGCATTTCATTGCTGTCATTAAAGGACCTGCTGAGATCATTTCAGCAATCGTCTTGTTAACTCAGGTGAGAATGTTGACGAGCACAAGGCTGGAGATCATTATGTCAGGCTGATTGGGTTAAAATGGCAGACTTGACATGTTGAAAGGAGGGTGATGCTTGAAATCATTGTTCTTCCATTGTTAACCATGGTGACCTGCAAAGAAACGCGTGCAGCCATCATTGTGTTGCATAAAAATGGCTTCACAGGCAAGGATATTGTGGCTACTAAGATTGCACCTCAATCAACAATTTATAGGATCATCAAGAACTTCAAGGAAAGAGGTTCAATTCTTGTTAAGAAGGCTTCAGGGCGTCCAAGAAAGTCCAGCAAGCGCCAGGATCGTCTCCTAAAGAGGATTCAGCTGCGGGATCGGAGTACCACCAGTGCAGAGCTTGCTCAGGAATGGGAGCAGGCAGGTGTGAGCGCATCTGCACGCACAGTGAGGCGAAGACTTTTGGAAGATGGCCTGGTGTCAAGAAGGGCAGCAAAGAAGCCACTTCTCTCCAAAAAAAACATCAGGGACAGATTGATATTCTGCAGAAAGTATAATGAATGGACTGCTGAGGACTGGGGCAAAGTCATATTCTCCGATGAAGCCTCTTTCCGATTGTTTGGGGCATCTGGAAAAAGGCTTGTCCGGAGAAGAAAAGGTGAGCGCTACCATCAGTCCTGTGTCATGCCAACAGTAAAGCATCCTGAGACCATTCATGTGTGGGGTTGCTTGTCATCCAAGGGAGTGGGCTCACTCACAATTTTGCCCAAAAACACAGCCATGAATAAAGAATGGTACAAAAACACCCTCCAACAGCAACTTCTTCCAACAATCCAACAACAGTTTGGTGAAGAACAATGCATTTTCCAGCACGATGGAGCACCGTGCCATAAGGCAAAAGTGATAACTAAGTGGCTCGGGGACCAAAACGTTGACATTTTGGGTCCATTGCCTGGAAACTCCCCAGATCTTAATCCCATTGAGAACTTGTGGTCAATCCTCAAGAGGCGGGTGGACAAACAAAAACCTACTAATTCTGACAAACTCCAAGAAGTGATTATGAAAGAATGGGTTGCTATCAGTCAGGAATTGGCCCAGAAGTTGATTGAGAGCATGCCCAGTCGAATTGCAGAGGTCCTGAAAAAGAAGGGCCAACACTGCAAATACTGACTCTTTGCATAAATGTCATGTAATTGTCGATAAAAGCCTTTGAAACGTATGAAGTGCGTGTAATTATATTTCACTACATCACAGAAACAACTGAAACAAAGATCTAAAAGCAGTTTAGCAGCAAACTTTGTGAAAACTAATATTTTTGCCATTCTCAAAACTTTTGGCCACGACTGTAGTATAACATTGGTTGGATGCTCAAAGAAATAACAGAAGAACATAAGGAAAAAAACTTTTATTTCTTTACTTACTCTTTTCCCATCAACTCTCTCTAGATGAAGGTAGTAGGTAGGGTACAGTCCTCTGTCTACTCCCTTTTTGTCCCTAGTGATGCGGCACTGCAAAGTCATATTTTGGGGAGCTGGGCGTAAAGCAAAGTCTTTCAAATCATCAATTTCAAGAGGTGCAGCAATCGGTGAGTCTTCCTCCTAGTTTTATAAGAAGAAGTAACTCAGGTTAGGCTACCATACCATGATCATTTCCAGCATGTGTTTCTCTTCAAAACTTACCTTACTCAAAGAAGACATTGGTCTTGTATAAACAACACTGCTAAGGATATCAGAATCTTCATCAAAGTCATTGTCTTCTGTTCCGTTGGTATCTCCTTCATTGGAATTATGTCTTCTTCTGGATTTTACTAAGGTCACCATGAAGAAAAATAAATAGGACATTGTTAAAATGGATTTCCATGCCAATATGATGAATGTCCATGATTTCTATAGCTCAAAAGGAAGAGTCCCTTTTACTTATTGTTTGCACTGGACCATGTGAATGGATGAGGCAAAAATTGCTATGTAGGTCAGATAACAATTGCATCTAACTAGATTTTCAAATAGCGACTTTCACTAGAATTTGAACATTATGAGTAAACCTCACCTCATTTGCAGCATTCTTTTAATTTAGGGTTCTCTTTGAATATTATTATGTAAGAATATTAAGATACCCTTGTAGTATGATTGTCAACCTTTCTTCAAATAGTCTTTAAAATAGGAAAACATACAGCTTGTCTCTAGCAAATGTGTCCTATAGATTGATTAGAAAATGTATCTACAAAACTACAGACCAAAACTTTGATACAGTGGGACAGTACTCACAACTACATGTTTTTTTTGTTTTTTTTGTCATTCGCTCCTGGACAGTGAATAGGATACTAGAATGGCTACAACATGGCCATCTCCACAACGGACATTCCCACGTCTATCTTTAGGCCTCTCACATTGCTCACTTATAATACTGATGTTAAAGGGATACATTTACATACTGACATATACCTGTTTTCTGTGGCTTCTTTTTACGGCGTTGTTTCACAGGAGCAGGAGGAACTGTTCGGTTCCCTACACTCACTGAATTCTCGTCATCACTGGAATTCTTAAAAGCAACCATCTTATCAGATGTTATTTCTTGAATGGAATCTTGAGGTTGTATATCAACGCCTGTACAAAAATTTCAATTGGAAGGCGTCACAATATTATGATTTCTTGGTTTCAGCCTGACTATAACACACGGGATATGCTATCTCCTCACTCCACCAATGACATGCACTCCCATCTTGACCAAGTGTGTGTTTATTTAAATGGGGAGAGGGAATTAAAGGGCTTGTCCAGTTTCAGGAAGAAATCAGACAACCCTTGGAATCCACCTGCTGCAAAGAACTGGTAAGAAAAGTACTTCCCTAACAGATCCCATGCTGTTGCTGGGCATCAGCTACAGCAGTGACATCATGTCGACAACACATAACCACTGCAGCAAATCATTGGTCTTTTCTGATGCACCACTAAGGCCAGCGATTGGCTGCAGCAGTCATGTGTTGTCAACCTGAATGTAGCCAGGTAAGTCCAGCCAGGAGAACCATAGTGACAGCGTGGGATCTGTTAGGTAAGTATTTACCAGTTCTTTACAGCAGGCAGATTTTTAGTGTTGTCTGGCTTCCTCCTGAAACAGAACAAACCCTTTAGGCATCTGCCATACCCATCTTGAAATCAATCCCTATATCTGCTAGCATCTAGAGCAAGTTTGGGAGGCCCCCACAATTTAGACTTTAATGTCATGTGTACAGCCAACTTTACTCTCAAGGGTCAGCACCAATATTCTTGAGTGGTTACAACCTTTGTTCTGTGGTGTATTCTCCTTCTCACAATCATGAGCAAGAGAAGCTGATGCTCGAGGAGTCTTTGACACCTTGGGTGATGTTTTCTTGGATTCCTTGACATCATGTTTCCCTGGGCACAGTAAAACAAGAATGACATACTCATAATATATAGACATACGTTCAGATATAAAACTGCATTTTTTCAGATAACCAAAGTCAACAAGAATATTATTAATTTCCACATATTCTACAGTGACCTAGCTTTTTTGTGTACAGAACAGGCCATACATATATCATACTTACCAATATTGTTGCTGGCAAATTTTGGGGCATGAAATTTCCACCCTGTGAATGCACCAAACCCACCCAGGAACACTCATTTATGGCTAGGGCTTACAAAAGTCCCGCCTATTTTTGACCCAGGACAGCCATAAAACCAGGACTGTCTGTAGATACAACTTCAGTGAGATAAAATGTGGCACCCACCAATGATAAAAAGTTTTTTTTTATTAGTGCATTAATAGCCATAAAATACACTGGGACAAGGATATGGCATGCAAAAGAGGCGACGGACGTTTTGCGCTAACTGTGCTACCATAGGCCTCTGATTATGGAGGCGTAGGCTTGTTGAGATATATTGCTTCTATTGACATCACTCCATGCCATACTGTCTCTAGGAATTAGGGGAACATATGTTCAGAACTGCAGAGACTATTGCTTACTTTTACACATTTAATGCTTCTAAGCCATCTCAGTGCACTGAAGGCTACAGATATATAGTGCCTTGAAAAAATATTCCGACCCCTTTAATTTTTTTCATGTTACACCGACAAACTTAATGTATTTTATTGGTATTTTATGTGATAGACCAACACAAAATTTTTAATAAATGAAAATCTGAAAATTGTGATGTGCATTTGTATTCAGCCCCCTGATACCCCTAAATAAAATCCAATTTGGCCAATGACCTTCAAAAGTTATCTAATTAGAAAAGAGAGAGTCCACATGTGTGTAATTTATTCTAAGTTTAACTACAGCTGTTCTGTGAAGGCTCCAGAGTTTGTTTTAGAGAACATTAGTGGTCAAGCACTAGTGAGCAGCATCATGCAAACCAAGGAACACACCAGATAGGTCATGGATAAAGTCGTGGAGAAGTGTAAAGCAGGGTTAGGTTATAAAAAAAAATATCCCAAGCTCTGAACATGTCACGGAGCTGTGAAGAGCAAACCTACCAAGATGTGCCTGTCCCCTTAAACTGACAGCCCAAGCAAGGAGAGCACTAAAGCAGCCAAAGGGTCATGGTCACTCAATAGGAACTGCAGAGATCCACAGCTCAGGTGGGAAAATCTGTCCTCAGGACAACTATTAGTTGTGTAATCCTCAAATATGGCCTTTATGGAAGAGTGGCAAGATGTAAGCTATTTTTGAAAGCAAGCCATAAGTCCTGTTTACAGTTTGCCACAAGCCGTGAAGGCGACACAGCAAACTGGAAGAATGTGCTCTGGTCAGAGGAGATCAAAGTTGAACTTTTTGGCCTAAATGAAAAACACTATGTGTGGTTGAAAACTAACTGCACATCTCACTGAACACACCATCCCCACCGTGAAACATGGTGGTGGCAGCATCATGCTGTGGGGATGCTATTCCTAAGCAGTTTCCATAGAACTGCAGGTAAATCTACAATCTGTTACAAGTGTTCATTAATCTATATAATTCTTAATGGGGTTTTCTTGTGCTACGTAATAATGCTAGCCATAAGTAACACATGGTGGGGCCCAGCAGCAGTACTATCACTTATGCACAGTAGATCACTGTTTGTATCTATGGTTTCTAATGTCAGGTTCTTTGTTGTATTACTTAAAAGGAGACATGGCACAGAATATGAAACTGTCTCTCATAAAGTATGATAGCTCTGATAGGCCTAAACTGCCATTTATGTGTCCCATGTCTACAGAACAAAGTAATGGTTGAACCAAGGGTGAGCATATCATAGATGCAGATCACATGGCTATAATAGGACCCCTGGAGAAAAGAGGGGCCTAACTTAAGTTGGTCTAATCCATTAATATAAAGGGTGGTGTGGAAACCCAGACCTTAAAGGGGTTGTCTCACTTCAGTAAGTGGCATTTATCATGTAGAGAAAGTTAATACAAGGCACTTACTAATGTATTGTGATTGTCCATATTGCTTCTTTTGCTGGCTGGATTCATATTTCCATCACATTATACACTGCTCATTTCCATGGTTACAGACCACCCTGCAATCCATCAGTGGTGGTCGTGCTTGTACAGTATAGGAAAAAGCGCCCGCCTGTGTGAGCTCCCAGGGTTCCGACCACCAGAGAGGCTGATGCTTTTTCCTATAATGTGCAAGCATGACCACCACTGATGGATTGCAGGGTGGTCTGTAACAATTGAAACGAGCAGTGTATAATGTGATGGAAAAATGAATCCAGCCAGCAAAGGAAGCTCTATAAAAAATATCACATGACGTAACCCTTCAGCTGAACACCGTAAAAAAATAAAAATAAAAACAGTGGCAAAAAAAGCCATTTTCTGTCACCTTATATCACAAAAATTGCAACACCAAGTGATCAAAAAGGCGTATGCCCCCCAAAATAGTACCAATAAAACCATCACCTCATCCCGCAAAAATGAGACCCTACCTAAGAAAATGAGTCAAAAAATAAAAAAACTATGACTCGCAGACAATGGAGACACTAAAATACAGGGAGTGCAGAATTATTAGGCAAGTTGCATTTTTGAGGATTAATTTTATTATTGAACAAAAACCATGTTCTCAATGAACCCAAAAAACTCATTAATATCAAAGCTGAATATTTTTGGAAGTAGTTTTTAGTTTGTTTTTAGTTTTAGCTATTTTAGGGGGATATCTGTGTGTGCAGGTGACTATTTCTGTGCATAATTATTAGGCAACTTAACAAAAAACAAATATATACCCATTTCAATTATTTATTTTTACCAGTGAAACCAATATAACATCTCAACATTCACAAATATACATTTCTGACATTCAAAAACAAAACAAAAACAAATCAGTGACCAATATAGCCACCTTTCTTTGCAAGGAAACTCAAAAGCCTGCCATCCATGGATTCTGTCAGTGTTTTGATCTGTTCACCATCAACATTGCGTGCAGCAGCAACCACAGCCTTCCAGACACTGTTCAGAGAGGTGTACTGTTTTCCCTCCTTGTAAATCTCACATTTGATGATGGACCACAGGTTCTCAATGGGGTTCAGATCAGGTGAACAAGGAGGCCATGTCATTAGATTTTCTTCTTTTATACCCTTTCTTGCCAGCCAAGCTGTGGAGTACTTGGACGCGTGTGATGGAGCATTGTCCTGCATGAAAATCATGTTTTTCTTGAAGGATGCAGACTTCTTCCTGTACCACTGCTTGAAGAAGGTGTCTTCCAGAAACTGGCAGTAGGACTGGGAGTTGAGCTTGACTCCATCCTTAACCCGAAAAGGCCCCACAAGCTCATCTTTGATGATACCAGCCCAAACCAGTACTCCACCTCCACCTTGCTGGCGTCTGAGTCGGACTGGAGCTCTCTGCCCTTTACCAATTCAGCCACGGGCCCATCCATCTGGCCCATCAAGACTCACTCTCATTTCATCAGTCCATAAAACCTTAGAAAAATCAGTCTTGAGATATTTCTTGGCTCAGTCTTGACGTTTCAGCTTGTGTGTCTTGTTCAGTGGTGGTCGTCTTTCAGCCTTTCTTACCTTGGCCATGTCTCTGAGTATTGCACACCTTGTGCTTTTGGGCACTCCAGTGATGTTGCAGCTCTGAAATATGGCCAAACTGGTGGCAAGTGGCATCTTGGCAGCTGCACGCTTGACTTTTCTCAGTTCATGGGCAGTTATTTTGCGCCTTGGTTTTTCCACACGCTTCTTGCGACCCTTTTGACTATTTTGAATGAAACGCTTGATTGTTCGATGATCACGCTTCAGAAGCTTTGCAATTTTAAGAGTGCTGCATCCCTCTGCAGGATATCTCACTATTTTTGACTTTTCTGAGCCTGTCAAGTCCTTCTTTTGACCCATTTTGCCAAAGGAAAGGAAGTTGCCTAATAATTATGCACACCTAATATAGGGTGTTGATGTCATTAGACCACACCCCTTCTCATTACAGAGATGCACATCACCTAATATGCTTAATTGGTAGTAGGCTTTCGAGCCTATACAGCTTGGAGTAAGACAACATGCATAAAGAGGATGATGTGGTCAAAATACTCATTTGCCTAATAATTCTGCACGCAGTGTATGAATTCATTTTTGCTTCAAAACTGCTATTATTGTGTTAAAGTAAAAAAAAAAATTTAAAGTAGATATATTAGGTAGTGCCGTGTCCGTAACAACCTGCTCTATAAAAATATCACATAACCTAACCCCTCAGGTGAACACCTTTAAAAAAATAAAATAAAAACAGTGCCAAAAAAAGCTATTTTTTGTCGCCTAACATCACATAAAGTGCAACACCAAGCGATCAAAAAGGCATATGCCTCCCAAACTAATACCAATCTAACTGTCACCTCATAATGCAAAAAAGGAGCCCCTACCTAAGACAATCGGTCAAAAAATAAAAAAGCTATGGCTCTCAGACCATGGAGACAGTAAAACATCATTTATTTTGTTTCAAAAATGCTATTAATGTGTAAAACTAAAATAAATAAGAAAAAGTATACATATTAGGTATTGCCACGTCTGTAACGATCTTCTCTATAAAAATGCCACATGACCTAACCCCTCAGGTGAACTCTGTAAAAATAAATAAATAAAAACTGTGCCAAAACAACCAATTCTTTGGTCACCTTGCTCCATAAAGTGTAATAATGAATGATCAAAAAATCATATGTACCCAAAAATGGTACCAATAAAAATGTCAGCTCTTCCTGCAAAAAACCAGCCCCTGCACAGACGATCGGCAGAAAATTTTTAAAAATATGGCGTTCAGAAAATAGAGACACAAAAACATAATTTATTTTTCAAAAATGCTTTATTATGTAAAACTGACGCAAACAAACAAGCAAAGTATATATATTTGATATCATTGCGTCCATAACAACCTGCTCTATAAAAATAGCACATGGTCTAACCTGTTAGATGAATGTTATAGAAAAAAAAAACGGTGCCAAAACAGCTATTTTTTGGTTTACTTTTAGTGTTGATTGAGCACCAAAGTGCTCGGGTGCTTGGGTAATCTGGCCGAACACATTAGGATGCTCGGGTGCTCAACCGAGCACCCGAGTATAATGGAAGTCAATGGGAGACCCCGAGCATTAAACCAGGCACCCACTGCTCTGAAGAGGGGAGGATGCCTGGTTCATAGGAAAAGGTCAGAAATTGATGGAAACACCACTGAAATGGTTCAGGAACAGCATGGGGAGGATGTCTGGATGCATCTTGGACTCCAAGGTCGCTGCTGGGAACGATGTTGTCCGAGTAGTACGCCACTTTTACAGACTGACAATAATACGCACAAAACCGGAAATAAAATAGATTTTAGAGGAAAAATTGTTAGGAAACATTCTTTCCTGTATATTTACTTGTATGTAAAGTGCAAGTGCTGCCAAAAATTACAAGGAGAAGGCACTCCGATACAACCTGTATATCACATAATGGAGGGCCTCATTCACATTGTGGTACAATTGTTCACCTTTTTTTCTAGCGTCCCGCCCCAGAGCGGCGTTCCGCCACCTATTTTCTGCTGACTCGCCCCGCCGCGGCCCTGGTGACAAGTGGGGGCGGCCGGCGGCAGGGCACAGCAGCAGGAGATGAGCGCTTCGATTGTGGAAGCGCTCATCTCCATAGTCATCCATCTGTATCGCTGTCCTCAGGACAGCGATACAGATGCTATGCTGCGGCAGGGGAGGGAGAGGTGTGTCCCCTCCTGTTACTCTGATAGGCTGCCGGCCTAGTGCAGTCGGTGCAGGCGGCGTGATGATGTCATCACGCCGCCTGAGCCGTATAGCGAGTGACACAGGCCGGAAGAGGCCTGCATCGCATCGCATCGCTGGAGGTAAGTATAAGTGTTTTTTTTGTTTTTTTTATATAGGTACAAATACTGGGCTGGCACATGATAAGGGGGGCTATTGACAGATAAGGGGGGCTATTGGCACATAAGGGGGCTATTGGCACATAAGGGGGGCTACTGGCACATGATGGAGGGCTACTGGCACATGATGGGGGCTACTGGCACATGATGGGGGGCTACTGGCACATGAGGGGGGCTATTGGCACATAATGGGGCTATTGGCACATAATGGGGGCTACTGGCACATAAGAGGGGCTACTGGCACATAAGGGGGCTATTTGCACATTAGGGGGCTATTGGCACATAAGGGGGGCTACTGGCACATAAGGGGGGCTACTGGCACATAAGGGGGCCTACTGGCACATAAGGGGGCTACTGGCACATAAAAGGGCTATTGGCACATAAGGGGGGCTACTGGCACATAAGGGGGACTACTGGCACATAAGGGGGACTACTGGCACATAAGGGGGCTACTGGCACATAAGGGGGCTACTGGCACATAAGGGGGCTATTGGCACATAAGGGGGCTATTGGCACATAAGGGGGGCTACTGGCACATAAGGGGGGCTACTGGCACATAAGGGGGGCTACTGGCACATAAGGGGGACTACTGGCACATAAGGGGGACTACTGGCACATGATAAGGGGGACTACTGGCACATGATAAGGGGGGACTACTGCGCTGGCACATGATAAGGGCGGACTACTGGGCTGGCACATGATAAGGGGGGACTACTGAGCTGGCACATGATAAGGGGGGACTACTGGGCTGGCACATGATAAGGGGGGACTACTGGGCTGGCACATGATAAGGGGGGACTACTGGGCTGCACATGATAAGGGGGGAACTCTGGCTACTGGCACATGATGGTGGGGGGGCTCTTATTACTGGCACGTGATTGGGGGCATCTATGGGGGCACTTATTACTGGCAGATTATTGGGTGGCACTATATGGGCATCTACTGAGGCTAAAAAGAAGGGGCATTTTATATGGGGGGGCTCTGTATAGGGGCATTTTATACTGGGACACATTATGGTGGGTAGGAGCACTATGGGGGTCATCTACGGGGGCAAGGTAATTTTTCATTTATTTCATTTTTAAATTAAAAAAGATTGAATTGGCCAATTAGGGGAACAGGAACAGGGAAGGAAGGGGCCAGGCCACGACCGTCACTGGCAATTTTACTTGCATCCCTGTTCTCTAAAGGGGCGGTTTTAGGGGGCGGTCCTAGGGGTGGGTAGGGGCGTGGCCAGGGGAGGGGGGGTGAGTTCCACCACCTTTTCTCTGAGAAAAAAAGCCCTGATTGTTCATGTAGTCGGACTCCTACACTCATAAAGCCTATGCACTAAGTGAAAGGGCTGCCAAAAATTACAAGGAACCGGCACTCCAGTACACCCTTTGTTACACATAAAGGACAGCATCAGACACAGCCTTCAAAAATGATGATTGATGGCCTGCTGGTGACCCTCAAAATCATTTGGAGCAAGGGCCTGCTGATCTGACCATCTAAAACATTATGGGCGAGGGCCTGCTGCCGCTTTGGTGACTCTAGATAAAGTGTTTAAAGTGAGCTGGATAAAGTGTTTTTGCGTGACTCTAGATAACCTGGGGCCGATCGCACGTCCCCGTGATGGCGACGATCCATTCTGTCTGCCCTATCAACTTTCAATGTTATTTTCAGCGCCAACCATGGTGACCACTGGTAACGGGAAATCAGGGTTCGATTCCAGAGAGTGAGCCTGAGAAATGGCTACGACTACCACATCCAAGCAAGATGCCCGATATAGAGCTGTCTGTTAGAAGATTAACAATATACCCCAAAGCAAGAAAACAGAGCAGCAATGGTATAATACAAAGATAACACATTTTATTAAACATATAAGTTAAATTTCATAAAGTTGCAAGAAAAAGTATGTGAACCCTTTGGAATGATATGGATTTCTGTACAAATTGGTCATAAAATGTGATCTGATCTTCATCCAAGTCACAACAATAGACAATCACAGTCTGCTTAAACTAATAACACACAAAGAATTAAATGTTACCATGTTTTGATTGAACACACCATGTAAACATTCACAGTGCAGGTGGAAAACGTATGTGAACCCTTGGATTTAATAACTGGTTGAACCTCCTTTGCCAGCAATAACTTCAACCAAACGTTTCCTGTAGTTACAGATCAGACGTGAACAACGGTCAGGAGTAATTCTTGACCATTCCTCTTTACAGAACTGTTTCAGTTCAGCAATATTCTTGGGATGTCTGGTGTGAATCGCTTTCTTGAGGTCATGCCACAGCATCTCAATCGGGTTGAGGTCAGGACTCTGACGGGGCCACTCCAGAAGGCGTATTTTCTTCTGTTTAAGCCATTCTGTTGTTGATTTACTTCGATGCTTTGGGTCGTTGTCCTGTTGCAACACCCATCTTCTGTTGAGCTTCAGCTGGTGGACAGATGGCCTTTAGTTCTCCTGCAAAATGTCTTGATAAACTTGGGAATTCATTTTTCCTTCGATGATAGCAATGCGTCCAGGCCCTGACGCAGTAAAGCAGCCCCAAACCATGATACCCCCACCACCATACTTCACAGTTGGGATGAGGTTTTGATGTTGGTGTGCTGTGCCTCTTTTTCTCCACACATAGTGTTGTGTGTTTCTTCCAAACAACTCAACTTTGGTTTCATCTGTCCACAGAATATTTTGCCAGTACTGCTGTGGAGCATCCAGGTGCTCTTGTGAAAACAGTAAACGTGCAGCAATGTTTTTTTTGGACAGCAGTGGCTTCCTCTGTGGTATCCTCCCATGAAATCCATTCCTGTTTAGTGTTTTACGTATCGTAGATTCGCTAACAGGGATGTTAGCATATGCCAGAGACTTTTGTAAGTCTTTAGCTGACACTCTAGGATTCTTCTTCACCTCATTGAGCAGTCTGCGCTGTGCTCTTGCAGTCATCTTTACAGGACGACCACTCCTAGGGAGAGTAGCAGCAGTGCTGAACTTTCTCCATTTATAGACAATTTGTCTTACCGTGGACTGATGAACAGCAAGGCTTTTGGATATACTTTTATAACCCTTTCCAGCTTTATGCAAGTCAACAATTCTTAATCGTAGGTCTTCTGAGAGCTCTTTTGTGCGAGGCATCATTCACATCAGGCAATGCTTCTTGTGAAAAGCAAACCCAGAACTGGTGTGTGTTTTATAGGGCAGGGTAGCTGTAACACACACCTCCAATCTCATCTCATTGATTGGACTCCAGTTGGCTGACACCTCACTCCAATTAGCTCTTGGAGATGTCATTGGTCTAGGGGTTCACATACTTTTTCCACCTGCACTGTGAATGTTTACATGGTGTGTTCAATAAAAACATGGTAACATTTAATTATTTGTGTGTTATTAGTTTAAGCAGACTGTGATTGTCTATTGCTGTGACTTAGATTAAGATCAGATCACATTTTATAACCAATTTGTGCAGAAATCCATATCATTCCAAAGGGTTCACATACTTTTTCTTGCAACTGTATATGTTAGCAACATTACATTCACAGGAAAAACACCCACAGGACTACTATTAATGATACATACAGGTAATTTCTTCCATAAATGGAGGATATCAATAAACCCCGACCATAGGTAAAGTGCAAAGTGCCACAAATTGAATCAATACATACAGGAGATAATTATATAGAATATACAGACCAGAATAGTCCTGAATCCCAGCATGCGCGGCAAATTACCTATTAGGTATAATTAGGTGAGGGCCTGCAGGTAAGCTGACCCTGTAAAAGATTTTAGATGCGGGCCTGCAGGTGATGTCACCGCCAGTTCTGTGAGAAGGTCTGGCAGACGTTCTTCTCTACCTCTTGTATGATGTTCTTTGTTTTGGTTTCACTTTCTCATCTCCTTTCCTTCTGCCAGGTGTCACTTATTTCGACTAATCGTCTTCCTTTATATTCCCTCCCATACTGCCTCACTTTGCGGTTTATACTACTTCCTGGATGAAGTGTTCACTGCTGGAGGCTGATTCTGCTGTTTGCTCAGATAAGTCCTTTACTTTATTGTGTTTCCTTTCTGGCTTGATTCTAGGTGACCCTGACTCCGTCCGTATTAAGTGCAGGGAGCCGGTGGTCGTGTCCCCTCACTATTATAGGGTTTTCAGGTGTCACACAGACTTAGGTACGTGGGCATGCAATCGACCATCGAGACCCTTGCATGTACATAGCAGTCAGGGAGAGCTCTTAGGGTTTTATAGGGCTCACCTATAAGCTCCTTAGTTTGGGATCAAGCCAGTCGCTCATTTATTCAAAAGTTCCAGCTATCTGCAAACTTCACCCGTGACAGGTGAGCTGACCCTGTAAAAGATTTTAGGTGCGGGCCTGTAGGTGAGCTGACCCTGTAAAAGATTTTAGGTGCGGGCCTGCAGGTGAGCTGACCCTGTAAAAGATTTTAGGTGCGGACCTGCTGGTGAGCTGACCCTGGAAAAGATTTTAGGTGACGGCCTGCTGGTGAGCTGACCCTTTAAAAGGTTGTAGGTGAGGGCCTGCAGATGAACTGACCCTGTAAAAGATTGTAGGTGAAGGCCTGCTGGTGAGCTGACCCTCTAAAAAAGTATAAACGAGGGCCTGCAGCTGAGCTGACCCTGTAAAACATTATATGCGAAGGGCATTATATGCGACGAATAAGCATGTTGATATGATGGAAGAGGAGAAGGAGGATGAGAAAAGGAAGATTCAACCATATACCCTTGTTTGTGGTGGAAGGGGTGCATGGGAATACAGTGTATTCAGTACATTATAAACAACACATGTAAAGTGCCTTTATGTTCATCAGCATTCCTCTGGTGGAGTCGAGAAGTCATGGTCAATCCAGGCCTTGTTCATTTTTATGAGTTAACCTGTCAGCATTTTCAGTTGACAAGCGGATACGCTTATCTGTTATAATGCCACCAGCAGCACTAGACACCCGCTCAGACAAAACGCTGGAGCAAGGTAGGCCAGCACCTCCAAGGCATAGAGCGCCAGTTCGTGCCACGTGTCAAGCTTGGACACCCAGTAGTTGTAAGGCACTGAGGGATCAATGAGGACGCTGACACGGTCTGCTATGTACTCCTTTACCATCTTCCAAAATGTTTCTCCTTGTGACACTTGGCCACGCATCAGGGTGAGGGTGCTGGTGGGGTGTCATGAAACTGTCCCAGGCTTTAGAGAGTGTTGCCCTGCCTCTGTTGGAACTGCTGTGTGTTCCCCACAGGAATGAGAGATGAGAAGGTCTTTTTGTAGCGGGGGTCGAGAACGGTGAACAACCAGTAAGCCGTGTTGTCTACAATGCGTATAACGCGCGGGGCGCGGGAAAGGCAGCTTAACATGTGTGCCAGTGTACCAACAGGCAAGATTTCGCTGTCATCATCAGGTAGATTACTCTCAATCTCCTCATCCTCTTCCTCCTCTTCTGCCCACCCTCGCAGAATAGGTGGAATTAAACTTCTATGGGTACTACCCTCTGTAGCGAAGGCAACCGTATCCTGCTCCTCCTCCTCCTCTTCATCATCCAATTCACTCTGAGAAGACGAACTGAGGGTGGTCTGACTATCACCCTGTGTAATGTCTTCCCCCATTTCCACCTCTTCCACATGCAAAGCGTCGTCCTTAATTGTGAGCAGCGAGTGTTTGAGTAGACACAGAAGGGGGATGGTTACGCCGATAATAGCGTTATCGCCGCTCACCATCTGTGTTGATTCCTCAAAGTTTTTTAAAACCTCACAGAGGTCAGACATCCTTGCCTACTCCTCGCTTGTGAATAGCGGAAGCTGACTGGAAAGGCGACGACCATGTTGCAGCTGGTATTCCACTACTGCCCTCTGCTGCTCACAAAGCCTGGCCAACATGTGGAAGTCGAGTCATGTTGCACAACAGCCGGTGAGCTGGCAATTTCCAGCACTGCTGCAGCGTTGACAGACCGTCTGAATCTGTCGATGACTTGCGGAAATGTACACAGACGCGTCGCACCTTCACCAGTAGTTCAGGCAAATTGGGGTAAGTTTTGAGAAACCGCTGAACCACTAAGTTTAAGACATGGGCTAGGTATGTGATGTGGTGAGCTTGCCGAGCTCCAAAGCCACCACCAAGTTACGGCCATTATCAGACACAACCATGCCTGGTTCTAGGTTGAGTGGCGAGACCTATAGCTCAGTCTGGTCTCTTATCCCCTGCCACAGCTCTGCGGCGGTGTGCTGTTTGTCCCCTAAGCATATCAGCTTCAGCCCGGCCTGTTGCCGCTTCCCCACTGCAGTGCTACACTGCTTCCAGCTACCGACTGACGACTAAAAGGTGTGCTGCACGCGGATAATTCAGAGGTGGAAGTAAAGGAGGAGGCGGAGGAGGAGAAGTGGGGGTTGGAGCCACTAACGTAGGTGGTGAAGGAAACCCTGATGGAATTAGGGCCCGTAATCGTTGGCGTCTGTGCCATCCCAGGGTATGACTAGCTCCTGGCCTCCACAACATTCACCCAGTGTGCCGTCAGGGAAATGTAGCATCCCTGGCCGAATGCACTTGTCCATGTGTCCGTGGTTAAGTGGACCTTCCCAGTAACTCCGTTGGTCAGGGAACGTGTGATGTTACGGGACACATGTTGGTGTAAGGCGGGCATGGCACACTTTAAAAAAAATTGTGGCGACTGGGGACTGCGTAACGCGGGATGACTGCCGACATCAGGCTGCAGAAGGCCTCAGTGTCCACAAGCCTAAATGGCAACATTTCCAGGGCAAGTAATTTGGAAAGCTGTGCATTTAGTGCTATGTCCTGTGGGTGGCTGGCTGGGTATTTGCGCTTGCGTTCAAATGCCTGGGGTAAGGACATTTGGACGGTGTGCTGGGACACAGGTGTGGATGCGGTCACTGTTGGTGCTTGCAAAGGTCCCGGTGCAGGGCGGGAGGCATCCGGGCCTGCGCCTTCGACAGGGGATTGGCCAGCACGTAACACAGGGGAATAGGAGGCAGTAGTGTGACCAGTAGACACAGATTGTGGACCCAGGCGTTCATCCCACTTATTACGGTGCTTGGATGCCATGTGGCGGATCATGCTGGTGGTGGTGAGGTTGCTAGTGTTCACGCCTCGGCTCATTTTGGTACGGCACAGGTTGAAAACTACTATTCTTTTATCATCCGCATTTTCCTCAAAAAAGCGCCATACTGCGGAACACCTACCCTTTGACAAGGGAGATTTCTGCAAGGGGGTGCTCCGTGGAACAGTTGCAGGCCTGTTTGGAGTGACCCGCCTTCTACCTTTTGCCACCCCACTGCCTCTTCCAGCCTGTTGTGGTGCAGCAGATCCCTCACCCTCTGTACTGCTGTCCTCGCTTGGCTTTCCACCTTCCCAGGTTGGGTCAGTGACTTCATCGTCCATCACCTCCTCTTCCACTTCCTCACTCTGCTCATCCTCCTGACTTGTTGACCTAACCACTAACTCAGTGATTAACAACTGTGTCTCATCCTCTTCATCAACCTCTTGAGACAGTGATTACCGTTGAGTTATTGGCAACTGTGTCTCATCATCATCATTCACCTCATTAAACAGTAATTGCTGTTCCCCATCGTCATCTACTAGTGATTGTGGATGCTCAAGAGTTTGGGAATCAGGGCACAAGATCTGCCCCTCTTCAAGCGTGCTTGGCGAGAGGGCCAAATCAATGAATGGTGCTGAAAAGAGCTCCTCGGAATATCCGAGTGTGGGATCACTTGTTTGCCCAGACTCTCCATGGTGGGAGGAAGGAGGATCAGGGTGAGGATTGGGTTGAGCAGACTCTTGGCTACTGAGACTGGACTTGGTGGAAGACAGGTTGATGCTTAACCGACTGGAAGCATTATCTGCTGCAATTCAACCGACCACCTGATCGCACTGGTCTGACTTCAGCGCCGTGCCCTGCAAACTGGGACATGAAGCTAGGTATCGTGTAAGATTGTTTTTCTTTGCACTCTGGCAGCAGACACAGTTTCACCGTGCCTGGGCCACAGCCTCTGCGTGCAGCATCACGGCCAATGCCAAGTCCCTTACTGCTCGCCTTCTTCATATTAAATGTTATATATGATTGAAAGTCTGTCACACTTACAGTAGCGTAGAATTTGGAAGTGTATACGCAAACAAACTTAAAAAGGTATTTGGGATGTGGAAACGTCACACAGGAGATATCCCGCAGGTAATGTCAATGCTGTCACCAGCGGCTAATGAAAAATTACAGAGAATGTCACAGGTATTTGGGATGAGGAAACGTTATACAGGAGAGGTACCACCGGTAATGTCACTGTCCGCAGCGTGTACGCAAAAAAATACACTGTATGTCACAGATAAATTTTTGAAGCGCACACGTTACACTGCAGATGTGGCCCTGGTAATGTCACTGTGAGAAGCGGACACTGTCTATTGACAAAGTACACTGTATGTCACAGATATTTTTGGGATGCGCACACTTTACACAGGAGATGAGGCACAGCTAATGTCACTGTCCGCAGCGGACACCGTCTACGGAAAAAGTACACTGGATGTCAGATATTTTTGGATGCACACACTTTACACTGGAGATGTGATGCAGCTAATGTCACTGTCCACAGCGGAAAAAGTACACTGGATGTCAGATATTTTTTGGATGCACACACTTTACACTGGAGATGTGGCGCAGCTAATGTCACTGTCCGCAGTGGACACCGTCTACGGAAAAAGTACACTGGATATCAGATATTTTTTGGATGCGCACACTTTACACTGAAGATGTGGTGCAGCTAATGTCACTATCCACAGCGGACACCATATATGGAAAAAGGACACTGGATGTCACAGATATTTTTTGGATGCGCATACTTTACACTATAGATGTGGCGCAGCTAAGGTCGCTGTCTGCAGCGGCCTAACTATTGTACGCTATTTAGCGCAGGATGCGCTAAAAATATATATTGCTGCAACACAAAATAGTCCTTAGAAGGACTTTTGGGTCTGTAAAGTTTTAGCTATTTAGCACAGTTTGCAGTAAAAAAAGATATTGCTGCTGCCACACACAATAGTCCTTAGAAGGACTTTTGGGTCTGTAAAGTTTTTGCATTTTAGTGCAGGTTGCGCTAAAAATATAGATTGCTGCTGCCACACACAATAGTCCTTAAAAGGACTTTTGGGTCTCGGAAAGGTTTTGGGGGTAAAAATATTCCAAAATCACTCCCTTCTGTCCCTTCCTCAGCACAGCTCTCCCTGACTAAGAAGGAGCCAAACATGGTGTAATATAGACAATCATGGCTACGGCATTACAGTGAGGGTATGTCATTAATGAGATTTGCAGATAGCTGGAACCTATAAATAAACGAGCGACTGGCTTGATCCCAAACTAAGGAGCTTATAGGTGAGCCCTATAAAACCCTAAGATCTCTCCCTGACTGCTATGCACATACAAGGGTCTCGATGGTAGACGATTGCATGCCCACGTACCTAAGCCTGTGTGACATCTGAAAACCCTATAATAGTGAGGGGACACGACCACCGGCTCCCTGCACTTAATACGGAGGGAGTCAGGGTCACCTAGAATCAAGCCAGCAAGCAAACACAATAAAGTAAAAGGACTTATCTGAGCAAACAGCAGATGCAGCCTCCAGCAGTGAACACTTCATCCAGGAAGTAGTATAAGCCACAAAGTGAGGCAGTATGGGAGGGATTATAAAGGAAGATGATTAGTCGAAATAAGTGACACCTGGCAGAAGGAAAGGAGATGAGAAAGTGAAACCAAAACAAAGAACATCATACAAGAAGTAGAGAAGAACGTCTGCCAGATCTTCTCACAGAACTGGCGGTGACAGTACCCCTCCCTCTATGGGTGGACTCCAGACACTCAGAGCCCACCTTCTCAGGATGAGACCTATGGAAAGCCCTGATGAGATGAGTGGCCTTAATGTCCGCCACTGGGACCCACATCCGCTCCTCAGGACCATAACCCTCCCAATGAACGAGGTACTGAAGAGAACCACGGATAATGCGAGAATCCACAATCCTAGAGACCTGAAATTCAAGATTACCATCAACAATAATCAGAGGAGGAGGCAAAGAGGAGGGTACAGTGGGTTGGACATAAAGTTTTAATAGGGACTTGTGAAAAACATTATGGATCTTCCAAGTCTGAGGAAGATCAAGATGGAAGGCAACGGGATTGATGACGGACAAGATCTTGTAAGGCCCAATAAACTTAGGACCCAACTTCCAGGAGGGAACCTTCAGTTTGATATTCTTTGTAGACAACCACACCAGATCACCCACATTCAGGTCCGGACCAGGCACACGTCTCTTATCCGCCACACGCTTATATCTCTCACTCATCCTCTTCAGATTACCCTGATTCTTTTGCCAAATAAATGACAAAGACAAGAAAAATCTCTCCTCATCAGGTAAACCAGAAGACCCCTCTCCAGAGAATGTCCCAAACTGCGGATGAAAGCCATATGCACGAAAAAATGGTGACTTATCAGAGGACTCCTGGCGACGGTTATTTAAAGCAAACTCAGCAAGGGACAAAAAAGAATACCAATCCTCCTGATTCTCCGCCACAAAACAGCGCAGATATGTCTCCAGATTCTGATCTGACCATTCGACTGCGGGTGAAAAGCAGAAGAGAACGACAACCGAACCCCCAAGCGAGAACAGAAGGCCTTCCAGAATCTGGAAACAAATTGCGTGCCCCTATCAGAAACAATGTCTGAAGGGATTCCATGCAATTTTATGATCAACAAACGCTTGCGTCAGCGTCTTAGCATTGGGTAATCCAGGAAAGGGAATGAAATGTGCCATTTTGCTAAAACGGTCCACTACCACCAGAATCACAGTCTTCCCCGAGGAACGAGGCAGGTCCGTAATGAAGTCCATGGACAGATGCGTCCAAGGACGGGAAGGAATGGGTAACGAGAGTAGAGAACCCGATGGCCGTGAATGAGGGACCTTGGCACGAGCGCAGGTCTCGCAGGCTGCCACAAAACCCTCAACCGTCTTACGAAGAGCCGGCCACCAGAATCTCCGAGCAATGAGATCCACTGTGGCTCTACTCCCCGGGTGCCCAGCAAGGACAGTATCGTGGTGCTCCTTAAAAACCTTGTGTCGTAAAGCGAGAGGCACAAACAACCTCCCAGAAGGACAAAGATCAGAAGCCTCTGCCTGGGCTGCCTGAACCTCTGCCTCCAAATCAGGATAAAGAGCAGAGACGACCACCCCTTCAGCCAAAATGGGACCCGGGTCTTCAAAGTTCCCCCCTCCCGGGAAAACAACGTGACAGGGCGTCCGCCTTCACATTTTTAACCCCAGGGCGGAACGTAACCACAAAATTAAACCTAGAAAAGAACAAAGACCATCTGGCCTGTCTGGGGTTCAGGCGCTTGGCCGATTTTAAGTAGGCCAGATTCTTATGGTCGGTAAACACGGTAATAGGGTGTCTGGCTCCCTCTAACCAATGGCGCCATTCCTCAAAAGCTAATTTGATGGCCAACCACTCCCTATCTCCCACATCGTAATTTCTCTCTGCAGATGATAGTTTCCTTGAGAAAAAGGCATACGGTCGCCATTTGGAAGGAGAGGGACCCAGAGACAAGACCGCACCCACACCCACCTCAGAAGCATCCACCTCAACAATAAAAGGTAGAGAGACATCAGGTTGTACCAAAATGGGAGCGGAAGCAAAACTCTCTTTAATACTAGAAAAGGCTTTAAGCGCATCTACCGACCACAAGGAAAAATCCATCCCCTTTTTAGTCATATCAGTGAGTGGCTTAACAACAGAGGAATAATTCAAAACGAACTTTCTGTAATAATTGGCAAAACCCAAAAACCGCATCAGCGCCTTCTGATTCTCAGGAATCTCCCAATCAAGCACAACGCGGACTTTTTCAGGGTCCATCCGAAAACCAGAAGTGGAGAGAAGAAAACCAAGAAATTGATTCTCCGGAACCGCAAACACACATTTTTCCAGTTTAGCGTACAATTTATTCTCCCGCAGAATCAGCAAGACCTGACATAGGTGGTCCCGATGAGTCTTGAAATCAGGAGAAAAATTCAAAATATCATCTAGATACACCAGTACAAATTTCCCCATTAAATGATAAAAAATGCTTTTCCCAAAATGTTGGAAGACGGCCGGAGCATTCATCAAACCAAAGGGCATAACCAAATTTTCGAAATGACCCTCAGGGGTATTGAAGGCCGTCTTCCATTCGTCCCCTTGCCTGACCCTGACTAGGTTGTATGCCCCTCTTAAATCCAACTTAGAAAAAACTTTAGCCCCAACAATCTGGTTAAACAGGTCCGGGATCAGAGGAAGCGGATATGGGTCACGAATCGTGATACGGTTCAGCTCCCTGAAATCCAGACAAGGTCTTAAAGAAGCATCTTTTTTCTTAACAAAAAAAAAAACTGCGGCAACAGGTGACTTCGAGGGTCGGATGTGTCCCTTTCTCAGGCTCTCAGAGATAAAAGTACGCCTAGCGACCCTTTCAGGTTGGGAGAGATTGTATAGACGTGATTTTGGCAGCTTGGCGCCTGGGATGAGATTAATAGGGCAGTCGTACTCCCGGTGAGGGGGCAACTTCTGGACACCACTCTCGGAAAACACATCTGAAAATTCTGAGAGAAAAGATGGCACAGTCTTGGTAGAAACCTCTGAAAGAGATGCCATGAGGCAATTCTCTCTGCAAAACTCACTCCAACCATTTATTTGCCTTGCTTGCCAATCAATGGTGGGATTATGTTTAGTGAGCCAGGGTAGCCCCAACACTAGAGGAGTAGGTAATCCGTTTAAGACGAAACATGGCATATCCTCAACATGAGCTTCACCCACAGTCAAACGGATATTGTGAACTATGCCCTTTAACGATCTTTGAGAAAGTGGAGCGGAATCGATAGCAAAAACAGGTATATCCTTTTCCAAAGTGCATACCTGGAAACCATGCGTCGTTGCAAATTGATTAACAATGAGATTGACAGCTGCTCCACTATCTACAAAAATCTCACAAACAATGTTCTTGCTGTCTAGCACCACCCTGGCAGGTAGGAGAAAACGGGAACTACAAGCAAACTGCAAACCTTCAATTTCCGCATCAACCTTGCCAATAGTAGCAAATGGAAAGTTTTTAGAGTTTTTGTTTTGTTTTGTTTTTATTATATAAGTGACACCTGGCAGAAGGAAAGGAGATGAGAAAGTGAAACCAAAACAAAGAACATCATACAAGAGGTAGAGAAGAACGTTTGCCAGATCTTCTCACAGAACTGGCGGTGACAGGGTAGTACCTACCTGCACAATTTTTTACTGCGTAGCAGCCAAGAAATGTGCAGGCCGGAGAGTCGAGCATTGCGCTCGAACACATTCGGTATTCGGCCGAATACCGCCATGTGCTGAGCATCGAGATATTCGAACCGAACTGATGTTCGGCCGAGCATGCTCGATCATGACTAGTTACCTTGCCTCACAAAAAATGTCATATAAAGCAATTAAAAATCATATGTACCCCAAAATAATACCAATAAAACTGGTACCGTATCCCCTAGTTTCCAAAATGGGGTAACTTTTTGGGAGTTTCTACTGTAAGGGTGCTTCAGGGGGGCTTCAAATGGAACATGGCTTCTGAAAACAGTCCAGCAAAATCTGCCTTCCAAAAACCATATGGCGCTCCTTTTCTTCTGCACCCTGCTGTGTGCCCTTACATCAGTTTACGACCACATGTGGGGTCTTTCTGTAAACCACAGAATCAGGGTAATAAATATTAAGTTTTGTTTGGCTGTTAACCCTCGATGTGTTAAAGGGCTTCTGTCACCCCACTAAAGTGATTATTTTTTTTGGGGCTAGTTAAATTTGTTATATTGCGATATATGAAAATATAATTGTGTTACTTACTTTGATCCAGCAGTTTATTCAAAAAACGAAGTTTTATAATATGCAAATTCGGTCTCTACCAGCAAGTAGGGCGGCTACTTGCTGGTAGCTGCTGCAGAAATCCGCCCCCTCGTCGTGTTGATTAACAGGGCCAGCCGGGATCTCCTCCTCCGGCCAGCCCTGTCGGCATTTCAAAAATCGCGCGCCTGTGTTGATTCGGCGCAGGCGCTCTGAGATGAAGAGGCTCGTCTCCTCAAAACTCCCTCAGTGCGCCTGCGCCGATGACATCACCAAAATAGAAGACGTCATCGGCGCAGGCGCACTGAGGGAGTTCTGAGGAGACGAGCCTCCTCATCTCAGAGCGCCTGCGCCGAATCAACACAGGCGCGCGATTTTTGAAATGCCGACAGGGCTGGCCGGAGGAGGGGATCCCGGCTGGCCCTGTCAATCAACACGACGAGGGGGCGGATTTCTGCAGCAGCTACCAGCAAGTAGCCCCCCTACTTGCTGGTAGAGACCGAATTTGCATATGATAAAACTTCGTTTTTTCAATAAACTGCTGGATCAAAGTAAGTAACACAATTATATTTTCATATATCGCAATATAACTAATTTAACTAGCCCCAAAAAAAAAAATCACTTTAGTGGGGTGACAGAAGCCCTTTAAAGAAAAAAATGGATTAAATAAGAAAATCTGCCAAAAAAGTGAAATTTTGAAATTTCATCTCCATTTTCCTTTAATTCTTGTGGAACACCTAAAGGGTTAACAACGTTTGTAAAATCAGTTTTGAGTAACTTGAGGGGTGTAGTTTCTACAATGGGGTCATTTATGGGGGGGTTTCCACTATGTAAGCCCCACAAAGTGACTTCTGACCTGTACTGGTGGGTTTTGGAAATTTTCTTAAAATTTTTAAGAATTGCTTCTAAAATTTTAAGCCTTCTAATGAGAAAAAATAAAATGACATTTACAAAATGATGCCAACATAAAGTAGACATATGGGGAATGTTAAGTAATAAATATTTTATGAGGTATCACTTTCTATTTTAACCACCTCCGGACCGCCTAACGCAGGATCGCGTTCCGGAGGTGGCAGCCCTGCGCAGAGTCACGCATATATGCGTCATCTCGCGATGGCCGAGATTTCCTGTGAACGCGCGCACACAGGCGCGCGCGCTCACAGGAACGGAAGGTAAGAGAGTTGATCTCCAGCCTGCCAGCGGCGATCGTTCGCTGGCAGGCTGGAGATGTGGTTTTTTTAACCCCTAACAGGTATATTAGACGCTGTTTTGATAACAGCGTCTAATATACCTGCTACCTGGTCCTCTGGTGGTCCCCTTTGTTTGGATCGACCACCAGAGGACACAGGTAGCTCAGTAAAGTAGCACCAAGCACCACTACACTACACTACACCCCCCCCCCCCCCGTCACTTATTAACCCCTTATTAGCCCCTGATCACCCCTGATCACCCCATATAGACTCCCTGATCACCCCCCTGTCATTGATTACCCCCCTGTCATTGATCAACCCCCTGTAAAGCTCCATTCAGATGTCCGCATGATTTTTACGGATCCACTGATAGATGGATCGGATCCGAAAAACGCATCCTGACGTCTGAATGAAGCCTTACAGGGGCGTGATCAATGACTGTGGTGATCACCCCATATAGACTCCCTGATCACCCCCCTGTAAAGCTCCATTCAGATGTCCGCATGATTTTTACGGATGCACTGATAGATGGATCCGATCCGCAAAACGCATCCGGACGTCTGAATGAAGCCTTACAGGGGCATGATCAATGACTGTGGTGATCACCCCATATAGACTCCCTGATCACCCCCCTGTCATTGATTACACCCCTGTCATTGATCAACCCCCTGTAAAGCTCCATTCAGATGTCCGCATGATTTTTACGGATGCACTGATAGATGGATCCGATCCGCAAAACGCATCCGGACGTCTGAATGAAGCCTTACAGGGGCGTGATCAATGACTGTGGTGATCACCCCATATAGACTCCCTGATCACCCCCCTGTAAAGCTCCATTCAGATGTCCGCATGATTTTTACGGATGCACTGATAGATGGATCCGATCCGCAAAACGCATCCGGACGTCTGAATGAAGCCTTACAGGGGCGTGATCAATGACTGTGGTTATCACCCCATATAGACTCCCTGATCACCCACCTGTCATTGATTACACCCCTGTCATTGATCAACCCCCTGTAAAGCTCCATTCAGATGTCCGCATGATTTTTACGGATGCACTGATAGATGGATCCGATCCGCAAAACGCATCCGGACGTCTGAATGAAGCCTTACAGGGGCATGATCAATGACTGTGGTGATCACCCCATATAGACTCCCTGATCACCACCCCTGTCATTGATCACCACCCCTGTCATTGATCACCCTCTGTAAGGCTCCATTCAGACATTTTTTTGGCCCAAGTTAGCGGAATTTATTTTTTTTTTTCTTACAAAGTCTCATATTCCACTAACTTGTGTCAAAAAATAAAATCTCACATGAACTCACCATACCCCTCACGGAAACCAAATGCGTAACATTTTTTAGACATTTATATTCCAGACTTCTTCTCACGCTTTAGGGCCCCTAGAATGCCAGGGCAGTATAAATACCCCACATGTGACCCCATTTCGGAAAGAAGACACCCCCAGGTATTCCGTGAGGGCCATATTGAGTCCATGAAAGATTGAAATTTTTGTCCCAAGTTAGCGGAACGGGAGACTTTGTGAGAAAAAAATTAAAAATATCAATTTCCGCTAACTTGTGCCAAAAAAAAAATTTTTCTATGAACTCGCCATGCCCCTCATTGAATACCTTGGGGTGTCTTCTTTCCAAAATGGGGTCACATGTGGGGTATTTATACTGCCCTGGCATTCTAGGGGCCCCAAAGCGTGAGAAGAAGTCTGGTATCCAAATGTCTAAAAATGCCCTCCTAAAAGGAATTTGGGCACCTTTGCGCATCTAGGCTGCAAAAAAGTGTCACACATCTGGTATCGCCGTACTCAGGAGAAGTTGGGGAATGTGTTTTGGGGTGTCATTTTACATATACCCATGCTGGGTGAGAGAAATATCTTGGTCAAATGCCAACTTTGTATAAAAAAATGGGAAAAGTTGTCTTTTGCCAAGATATTTCTCTCACCCAGCAAGGGTATATGTAAAATGACACCCCAAAACACATTCCCCAACTTCTCCTGAATACGGCGATACCACATGTGTGACACTTTTTTGCAGCCTAGGTGGGCAAAGGGGCCCATATTCCAAAGAGCACCTTTAGGATTTCACAGGTCATTTACCTACTTACCACACATTAGGGCCCCTGGAAAATGCCAGGGCAGTATAACTACCCCACAAGTGACCCCATTTTGGAAAGAAGACACCCCAAGGTATTCCGTGAGGGGCATGGCGAGTTCCTAGAATTTTTTATTTTTTGTCACAAGTTAGTGGAAAATGATGATTTTTTTTTTTTTTTTTTCATACAAAGTCTCATATTCCACTAACTTGTGACAAAAAATAAAAACTTCCATGAACTCACTATGCCCATCAGCGAATACCTTGGGGTCTCTTCTTTCCAAAATGGGGTCACTTGTGGGGTAGTTATACTGCCCTGGCATTCTAGGGGCCCAAATGTGTGGTAAGGAGTTTGAAATCAAATTCTGTAAAAAATGACCTGTGAAATCCGAAAGGTGCTCTTTGGAATATGGGCCCCTTTGCCCACCTAGGCTGCAAAAAAGTGTCACACATCTGGTATCTCCGTACTCAGGAGAAGGTGGGCAATGTGTTTTGGGGTGTCATTTTACATATACCCATGCTGGGTGAGAGAAATATCTTGGCAAAAGACAACTTTTCCCATTTTTTTATACAAAGTTGGCATTTGACCAAGATATTTATCTCACCCAGCATGGGTATATGTAAAATCACACCCCAAAACACATTCCCCACCTTCTCCTGAGTACGGCAATACCAGATGTGTGACACTTTTTTGCAGCCTAGGTGGGCAAAGGGGCCCATATTCCAAAGAGCACCTTTCGGATTTCACAGGTCATTTTTTACAGAATTTGATTTCAAACTCCTTACCACACATTTGGGCCCCTAAAATGCCAGGGCAGTATAACTACCCCACAAGTGACCCCATTTTGGAAAGAAGAGACCCCAAGGTATTTCGTGATGGGCATAGTGAGTTCATAGAAGTTTTTATTTTTTGTCACAAGTTAGTGGAATATGAGACTTTGTAAGAAAAAAAAAAAAAAAATCATCATTTTCCGCTAACTTGTGACAAAAAATAAAAAGTTCTATGAACTCACTATGCCCATCAGCGAATACCTTAGGGTGTGTACTTTCCGAAATGGGGTCATTTGTGGGGTGTTTGTACTGTCTGGCCATTGTAGAACCTCAGGAAACATGACAGGTGCTCAGAAAGTCAGAGCTGCTTCAAAAAGCGGAAATTCACATTTTTGTACCATAGTTTGTAAACGCTATAACTTTTACCCAAACCATTTTTTTTTTACCCAAACATTTTTTTTTTATCAAAGACATGTAGAACAATAAATTTAGAGCAAAATTTCTATATGGATCTCGTTTTTTTTGCTAAATTTTACAACTGAAAGTGAAAAATGTCATTTTTTTGCAAAAAAATCGTTAAATTTCGATTAATAACAAAAAAAGTAGAAATGTCAGCAGCAATGAAATACCACCAAATGAAAGCTCTATTAGTGAGAAGAAAAGGAGGTAAAATTCATTTGGGTGGTAAGTTGCATGACCGAGCAATAAACGGTGAAAGTAGTGTAGGTCAGAAGTGTAAAAAGTGGCCTGGTCTTTCAGGGTGTTTAAGCACTGGGGGCTGAAGTGGTTAAAAGCAGAGAAATAGATTTGCGAATTTTTTTAAAATTTTGGTAAATTTTAGATTTTCTCATAAATAAAGGTGAAATATATTAACTCAAATATCATGAAGTGCAATGTGTCACGAGAAAACAATCTCATAATGGCTTGGATAAATAAAAGTGTTCCAAAGTTATTACCACATAAATTGACACATGTCAGATTTGCAAAAAATGGCCTGAGAAGCAGGTAAAAGGGGTTGTCCGGGATCAAACTTATTTTTTAAAAACATCTTACTCACCTTTAGTAGCCGAGTCTATGTTCCCAAGATGGTTTTAGGTAGCTTTTACACTGGAGCATGGCTCCTACAGTCCCCAACAGATTGTTTACATATCTGTTTATCTGTGTGATCACTTCCTGATGCACTGCACTGTGGGTCCCACTGCAGGGCGGCTTCTCCTGGTTTCAACTGTCTAACATCGCGTCCCTGCACGCGCCCCCCTCATACATATTCATGCCTCCTGCGCATCGTCCACTCCTCCATCGATCCGCCCCCCTCATACATATTCATCCTCCTGCCACCATTCCTCATAAAGCTCAATGCTCGGTGACGTCACCGGACTGGAGGGACGGGGCTTAGCGCGATGTCGGCCGGCCTAGTTACCGCCACTCCATCCTCTCTGCATAATTACCTAGGCTGCCAGTGACGTCACCGGGCTCCCTGAGCAGTGGAAAAGGAGACTTTGCTCGCCTGCCAAGGACCCGGTACGTCACTGAAGACAAGAAAATACTCACTTCCAGCCAAGAATTTACTGGATGGAAATGGGGCTTGAGAAATATGTTCAAAAGGTAGTATATGCATGTTTGTAATGTGTATGTCAGTAGATTACTGTTAGACCAATGTCCCCAATCCCTGATAAATAGCACCAGAAGGGGATGGGGACGCATTTTAATAGTTGCTATGGGGCCCCTTCCCCTATTAATTGAATGTATTAATCTACTCATAATTATGTTACCTACTGACAATGTTTTATCCTTTTTGATTATTATTAGTACACCAATCTACACTCCAAAATCCTACGAAAAAAAGTAGAGCACAATCCAATATTACAACTGATTATTACTCAATTAGTATGGGGATATAATTTATAATATTTAAAAACAGTATAAAAATCAGTTAGTCTGCTTGCACCAACACTTTGCACTGCGGGGAGCACTGGCACTTTATAGCGAATAGCCCTTTATGTATCATTTATAATTGGGTACCTCGAATGAGTTTTTGAATGTATTTTTATTATGTAGGCATGTTGCCCTAGTCAAATATGGCGCCAATATAAGATGACAAGGAGGGTTTATGGGATCATAATGCCGCAAGAATAGACGCGATGAGTAATGGCCTGTGATTACGACATCCCATAGGGTCTTGCGAGACTTTGGGAATACATGGTGTGACGGATCGCCTGCCATACCGACTAGGTGCCTCCCTCGAATGATGCTCCTAGTGCTCACCAAGGACCATCAGCACCCCACTCGACACCATAACTACCACAAACCCCACAAACCACCGCAGCTTGGTTTGGGGTTTCGCCGTACTCCACCCACTCTGGACCCAAGGCCGGGCTCCAGCTTCCAGTGGGTGAACCTCTCCTTAGTCCAGAGAGCAAAAGAGGAACAGGAACAGCTCTTACAAGAGCTAGGGATTATACTCTGGAGAGTATAATAATTATAGCAATCCCCAGAGTGTAGTTCTCCAATCCCCCAACATGAGCCCAGACTTCATGAAGGGTAGAATAGGACACTTTAAAGGGAGTCTGTCATCACAGTTTCACCTTTTTAACCCTTCCCATAGCTTTCTAGCAGTATTACAGTTGATAAAAACGTTACCTTTATAAGCAATTGTGGACTTATAAAACTGGCAAAAATCATCTTAGTAGGATATGAAAATGAGGGCTCGCAAGTGCCGAGGGGTGGCGTCAACCTCGTAGGTGCCAAGGCAGCTCTGCCTTATAGTCGCTTCCCCCCGCCCAGTCTTTCCCTCTGCCCGCCCATCTTTTCCCTCTGCCCGCCCATCTTCTTACTTCTTCTCTCGCCGAGATCCCGCGCCTGCGCGCTGAGTCCGTCGGCCGGAGCATGCGCACTGCGATGTCAATTCCTGGTACGGCATCACAGTAATTAGCCTGGGCACTTACGAGGTTGACGCCGCCCCTGGGCACGTGCGTGCCCTCATTTGCATATCCTACTAAGATGATTTTTGCCAGTTTTATAAGTCCACGATTGCTTATAAAGGTAACATTTTTATCAACTGTAATGCTGCTAGAAAGCTATGGGAAGGGTTAAAAAGGTGAAACTGTGATGACAGACTCCCTTTAATGCCAGCCAGCACTCACAAATTATACAATTCCACAGGCAAGAGGCACACCCCCTCTGCCTGTGATACAGTTAACTAAGACAATGGACTAACTCAGTATACCTATACAGTTCAAGAGGTCTAACAACATAACTTAATCAAACATGAACAGCATGCAAACAGACATCCTCTCCCCAGTGTCTTAATGGAAGAATAGGGAGAGAGGAGACACATGCGATGGGATTATCTCCTGAGTGTATCATAGGATGATCTACTCCTCTACACCGGAGTCGGCTACTTAATCCCATCACTAACACAATAGAACAAAGGGACAAATGAACTAACACATTCCTTGGGAGCCTCAGTGCAGAGTTAACCCTTTTTGTGTTGCTGGGTTCACCCCTGCACCTTTAATGGGCAATAGGAACGATATGGACTATAATACTCCACACATAGATCAGGGTTAATAGTTCCTTGAAACCCCAAGAGTCTGAGGGGGTGGGTCTCCATAGTTCTGGGTCCATTGTCCGTAGGATGGAGGCTAGCCCTCAGGCCTCTCCAGCAGCCCCAGTGACAGTTAAGTCCGTTACTCATGGAGATATGGGCAAGCCCGCATTGTGGATGGCGACACGGCGGGCCCTTGGAAATCTTGTGCGGGACTAAGTCCCGCTCTATGTGATGGGAGGTGACCTACTGTTTAGAATGGAAGGGGCAGCATGGTCTCGCGAGAGCACGCGTACTTACACACATTATGTGAAGGGACGCAGGTGTGAGTAATAAAGCGGCATTTTGAGATCCAGGTAACATGGGGAGTCGTTTTTTTGATACAATAAAAGCACACAGAGCTATGGGGACTGGATATTGCGGATGTGCTAGCGACGATCTAACAGCCCATGTCCTCAGCTCTATACCCAAAATACAGGTGATAGGTTCCCTTTAAATAAACCTATAACCTGTTTTCACTTATTGTATATAACTTCTCTTTAGCCTTATTATGTTATTTATCAGCCATATTTTTTTTTAACTATCATTAATAAACTTTTATTATAAATATTTTCCTACCTATCACTAATATTTTTTTTAGATGCTATATTATTTTATTTTTAAAATAAATCATTACCTATAACATGCAATAGACAACATACAATCACACAAAAGCTGTATGCCAAAAGACAGGTATGTGCAAGCCAACAGTCTATCCATAAAACAGATACAATCAGCATACCTTACAATGGCAACCTTGTGTGCAATGAAACATTCAAGCCCAGCTCTCATCTAACTGGTAACAGCTGGTAAGTCTCAAAGTTGCTTGATGGCTTGGGGGACCTGTGCCCCTAGATCATTATAATTAGGGAGACAAAAATGTAAAAAATATTTTTTTGGATGCCAGCTAACTTTTCTCTCACTGCTTAGGAGGTCTGCATAAAAATGTTCAGTTTTCTAATTGTCCTAATATTATATTCAATAACCTTTCTATACTGTTTTGTCATGTAAACTCATTTGCATAAACATGGTCTTATGGGAAAGAAATAGTGTTTCAGCTGAATTTGCATGTCTCCCTAATTATAATGATCTAGGGGCGCAGGTCCCCCAAGCCATCAAACTCAAATCAAGCAACTTTGAGACTTACTAGCTCTCAGTCAGATGAGAGTTGGTCTTTAATGTCTCATTGCACACAAGGCTACCTGTCACGACTGTGACTGATCCAGACAGGTCTGGGAGGAGAAGGTCGCAGCGACTTGCTACTTGCGATAGCTTGTGAGTTTGCTCTGTGGTTCAGGGTATGTCATCTGGGTTTTGCCTTGTGAACCTTTTTGTCCTGACTGGGAGTTTGTAGGCATCCTCCTCAGGTGAGTCCTGTCTGCCACTCCCTGCTACTATATTAGTTTCACTTTCACTTGCAGTCATTGCCAGATATAGTCCTTACTACCAGTGCTACTCTGACCTTGGAAGGAGATCGTTTGATGGTGTTGCTGTGGAGCTCTTGTCCGGCGTGGACTGTCGTGTTTGGGATCGCCTTCTCTGCTCGTGACTGGTTAAGTCTATCACTGCTATAGATTGTTTGTTGCTGTCTTCCCATGTTGTTTTCCTAGACGTGAGTGATGGTGACTAGCGCTCCTATCGGCCTTTCCCCAGTCCAGTCTAGTTAGGGCGACTGAGGGTTTTAGGCATCCTGCTCGCCGCACGGGTTCACACCCCGTCTAGGGTATCAGGGCAGACAGGTGCCAGCTGAGGGTTAGTCAGGGGTGGCCATTCTATTTCCCATCCGTAGATAATGGTCCCCCTTCCCCTCCGTCTGGTGCGACACGACTGCTGCTGAAATAGCGGTCGTGACAGTATATCTGGCCTTTTAAAAAAAAAAAAAAAAAGTGACATTTCTTTTTTTTTTTTTTTTTTTTTTTTTCTGCATGCTGTTTTGCTTTGTATTTTGTCTGTTCCACTATGGATCCGGTTTCGGTTTTGGCGAAACAATTACAGGGGTTATCCCTTGAAGGGGCAGGATTAAAAGCAACAGTGCTGCAGCAGCAATCCTTGGGTTCCACCGTTGCTACGGGTAACCAAGGTACTCCTGAGCCAAAAGTGGCTTTACCTGATAGGTTCTCAGGAGGGAGAGACCAATTTGTAACCTTCAGAGAAGCTTGCAAATTGTTCTTCAGGTTACGCCCTAGATCCTCCGGTGGTGAGGAACAACGGGTGGGCATTGTAATTTCTCTCCTGCAAGGAGATCCGCAGGCTTGGGCTTTCTCCCTACCATCAGACTCTCCGGCCTTACGATCAGTGGAGGAGTTTTTTGAAGCCCTGGGTCTCGTATATGATGACCCGGACAGGGTCTCACTGGCTGAGTCTAAGCTACGTAGACTTCGGCAAGAGAACCGGTCTGCTGAACTATATTGTTCCGAATTCCGTAGGTGGGCTACTGATACTTTATGGAACGACTCGGCCCTTAGGAGTCAGTTCTGCCAGGGGTTGTCTGAAAAATTAAAAGACGCTCTGGCGGTATAAGAGGTCCCTGGGTCTCTTGAGGCTGCTATGTCTCTGTCCATAAGAATCGACAGACGACTCAGGGAGAGACTATTAAATTTTACGGAGGCCTCTATAGGGCAGGGATCGGTCTGTTATGGTCCAGTCGAACCAATGCAATTAGGGGGCGCCACTAGACGGGTGAATCCTCCTAAGTTCCGCCGTAGGTCAGAGGTTTGTTTTCGTTGTGGGGGGAGGGGTCATTTTGTTAAGGTTTGTCCCTCAGAACCCAAGAGACCACAAACTAAGGAGCCGCCGGAAAACTAGAGTCCCCAGATTGTGCGGAGGAGAACAGTCTGGGCGTATTCGTTTCCTCCATACGCATGTCTCAGTTTTTGTTGTCCGCTACCGTTGAGGCGGGCAATAAGACTGAGATCTGTTCCGTCTTCTTGGACAGTGGGGCGGGGGTCAACTTGGTGGATTCACGGTTTGCTCAGGCTCTGGGTTTAACTCCGGAACCGGTATGCAGAACTATTCCTGTGTTTGCCATCGACTCCTCCCCTCTTACTCAGAGAGAGTTAACTCAGATCATCCATAATATCCATCTGCAGGTAGGGGACCTCCATAAAGAGCATATCTCTTGTTATGTCCTGGACGGTCTTCCGGCTCCTATGGTATTGGGGCTTCCCTGGCTGGTGACTCACAATCCAGTGGTGGATTGGCAGGCCGGGGAGATTGTGGAGTGGAGTGAACATTGTAAGGACAACTGCTTGAGTAGTAGGTGCTCTACACTCTCTGTAACATCTTTACCTGCCTTTCTGTCAGATTTTATGGATGTGTTCTCTGAGAAGGGTTGTCAGGGGTTACCACCTCATCGTCCATATGATTGCCCGATTAATCTATTACCTGGGGCAAAACTACCTAAAACCCGGTTATACAATCTTTCCGGCCCGGAGAGGAAGGCTATGAAAGACTATATTTCGGAGAGTTTGGCTAAGGGACACATCAGACCCTCTTCTTCACCTGTGGCTGCAGGGTTCTTTTTCGTTAAAAAGAAAGATGGGGGCCTACGTCCTTGCCTGGATTTAAATTAAACCGGATAACTATCCGAGATCCCTATCCTCTTCCTCTCATTCCCGACCTCTTTAATCAGGTTGCTGGTGCTAAATGGTTCTCCAAAATGGATCTCAGAGGAGCCTATAACCTGGTTCGCATCAAAGAGGGGGATGAGTGGAAGACGGCTTTTAATACTCCGGAAGGGCATTATGAAAATCTGGTCATGCCATTTGGTCTTACTAATGCGCCTGCGGTATTCCAACATTTTGTCAACGATATTTTTAGTCACCTTATCGGGAGATTTGTTGTGATATATCTTGATGACATCCTGGTCTATTCCCCGGATCTGGATACACATAAGATCCATGTGAGACAAGTGCTGCAGATATTAAGGGGCAACAAATTGTTTGCTAAGTTAGAAAAATGTGTGTTCGCCGTAAAAGAACTGCCATTTCTGGGGTATGTGTTGTCAGATTCAGGTTTCCGCATGGATCCAGAGAAAGTCCGGTCGATTATAGACTGTGATCTGCCTGAGAACCTGAAGGCATTGCAACGCTTCCTGGGGTTTGCCAATTTTTATAGAAAGTTTATAAAGAACTATTCCTTGGTGGTCAAACCACTGACGGACATGACCCGAAAGGGATCCGATTTTTCCAAATGGTCACATGCAGCCAAAACTGCCTTTGCATCTCTGAAGGAGAGATTCACCTCGGCCCCTATTCTCGTACAGCCAGATGTCTCGCTTCCTTTTATTGTAGAGGTTGACGCATCAGAGGTGGGGGTGGGAGCGGTACTATCTCAGGGCCCGTCCCCTGGTGAATGGCGTCCGTGTGCTTTCTTTTCGAAGAGATTGTCTACTGCAGAAAGGAACTATGATATTGGCAACAGGGAACTTTTGGCTATTAAGTTGGCTTTTGAGGAGTGGCGTCATTTTTTGGAGGGGGCGGTTCATCCCGTCACGGTGATTACTGATCACAAAAACTTATTGTATCTGGAGTCTGCTAAACGTCTCACCCCTAGACAGGCTCGGTGGTCATTATTTTTTACTAGGTTTAATTTTGTAATAACCTATCGCCCGGGGGCAAAAAATACTAAGGCGGATGCATTGTCTCAAAGTTTTCCTGGAGGGGGTGATGTTGAGGTACCAGAGCCCATTTTGCAAAAGGGGGTGGTGGTCTCTGCATTACACTCAGGTTTGGAGGGGAGGGTGTTGGAAGCTCAGGGGGACGCCCCGGCCTCCTGCCCCTCGGGTAAACTGTTTGTGCCAGAAAATTTACGACTGGAGATACTAAAAGAACACCATAACTCCACACTGGCAGGACACCCAGGTAGTAGGGCAACCTCTGAGTTAGTGTCTCGTCGGTTCTGGTGGCCTAAATGGCGCCAGGAGGTGTTGAATTTTGTGTCTGCATGTGCTACCTGTGCTCGTTCTAAGGTAGATCATACTCGTCCGGCAGGGCGTCTTTTACCTCTGGCCATCCCCAACAGGCCTTGGACGCACCTGTCAATGGATTTCATTACGGATCTACCAGTATCAGCGGGGAAGACTGTTATTCTTGTAGTTGTTGACAGATTCAGCAAAATGGTGCACTTTATTGCTCTTGCCGCATTGCCTAATGCTAACACACTGGCTCAGGTTTTTATTGACCACATCGTGAAGCTTCACGGGGTCCCTTCCGATATTGTTTCGGATCGTGGTACTCAATTAGTTTCTAAATTTTGGAAAGCTTTTTGTTCTCGTTTAGGGGTTCATCTGTCGTTTTCTTCATCTTTCCATCCACAGTCCAACGGTCAGACTGAACGTACCAATCAAAACCTAGAGACATATTTGAGATGCTTTGTTTCCGAAAATCAGGAGGAATGGTCATCTTATTTACCGTTAGCCGAGTTTGCCATTAATAATCGTCGTCAAGAATCCACCGATAAGTCACCATTTTTTGGTGCGTATGGTTTCCATCCTCAGTTTTGTACGTTTAGTGAGGGCGGGGCCGTCTGGGATTCCCGAGGAGGAACGATTTGCGTCTTTACTTTCTTCAGTGTGGCAGAGTGTGCAAGAAAGTTTGAAGAGAATTGGTGGTAGATACAAACGTGCGGCTGATAGGAAGCGCTCTGAAGGTCCGGACCTTGGGGTGAATGACTTGGTGTGGTTGTCTACCAGAAATATCAAGTTGAAGGTTCCCTCGTGGAAATTAGGTCCGAGATTTATTGGTCCTTATAGGGTAATTAAGATCATTAACCCGTTGGCTTTTCGTCTGGAGCTACCTCAGACTCTAAGGATCCATAACGTCTTCCACAGATCTCTGCTTAAGAGATATGTAGAACCTCCTGAACCATTGCCACTACCGCCTCCACCGGTGGTTGTTGATGGCAGTCTTGAGTTTCAGGTAGAACAGATTGTTGATTCACGATATGTTCGCCGCTCTCTTCAGTACCTGGTGCACTGGAAAGGTTATGGTTCCGAAGAGAGAATGTGGGTTCCAGCATCAGAGATAAAAGCGGACAGACTCATTCGGGCTTTTCATAGCTCCCATCCGGAGAGGCCTGGTCTTGAGGGTCCAGGGGCCCCTCGTAGAAAGGGGGGTACTGTCACGACTGTGACTGATCCAGACAGGTCTGGGAGGAGAAGGTCGCAGCGACTTGCTACTCGCGATAGCTTGTGAGTTTGCTCCGTGGTTCAGGGTATGTCATCTGGGTTTTGCCTTGTGAACCTTTTTGTCCTGACTGGGAGTTTGTAGGCATCCTCCTCAGGTGAGTCCTGTCTGCCACTCCCAGCTACTATATTAGTTTCACTTTCACTTGCAGTCATTGCCAGATATAGTCCTTACTACCAGTGCTACTCTGACCTTGGAAGGAGATCGTTTGATGGTGTTGCTGTGGAGCTCTTGTCCGGCGTGGACTGTCGTGTTTGGGATCGCCTTCTCTGCTCGTGACTGGATAAGTCTATCACTGCTATAGATTGTTTGTTGCTGTCTTCCCCTGTTGTTTTCCTAGACGTGAGTGATGGTGACTAGCGCTCCCATCGGCCTTTCCCCAGTCCAGTCTAGTTAGGGCGACTGAGGGTTTTAGGCATCCTGCTCGCCGCACGGGTTCACACCCCGTCTAGGGTATCAGGGCAGACAGGTGCCAGCTGAGGGTTAGTCAGGGGTGGCCATTCTATTTCCCATCCGTAGATAAGGGTCCCCCTTCCCCTCCGTCTGGTGCGACACGACTGCTGCTGGGATAGCGGTCGTGACACTACCATTATATGTTCCGAATCCTCAATCGGAAATTCGCAATGCTTTTTGCTCGCTTACCCAGTAAATCATACAATAAAGTGTTTTGGCAGTATGTTGTGTCTCTATTTTTGGCCCCTTTTAGGCCTACCCTCGTCCTTGGCTCCCGGCATTAACCAGCCATCGGTAAGGTCCGGTTAGTACGATCAGGGGCCATCGCCCCGATCACAAGTAGTTAAGGCTGCCGGGCAGCCTGTATTTGTGGGAGGGGCTGAGGCCACTCCCCCTTGGCCTTTATAGCCTTTGCAAAACTCTCAGGCGGGACGTGCAGCCAGGTACCCCACCCACCCTCCCCTTTTTCTTCGGTTTCATTGGGGTAGGCCCCCTTTTAGGCCTACCCTCGTCCTTGGCTCTCGGCATTAACCAGCCATCGGTAAGGTCCGGTTAGTACGATCAGGGGCCGTCGCCCCGACCACAAGAATAGTATACGAAGTATAAGAAGATTTTCTAACACATAAAAGGATTTTCTAACATGTTTCAATACTTGCAGTAACAAATACCCAAAAAACGGATAATATCTATTGTATTATTTTTTATCTGTCTACCACAACTTTCAACATTAGCATATGCTCAAGTAAAAGGAATTACATAGAAAGATAACTAAAATGATTGCAATGATGTTCATAGTTGGTGGAGGGGGATACCAAAGCAAAGCTTCCAATAACCATGCAAGTTTTCTTGCACAATTAGCCAGTTTGAAATATAATAGTACCTGGCGTGGAGAGAAGTCTATTACACAAACTTGAAAGCTAAACTCATTAATAATTTACCTCTAATGTTAATGAAAACTTATGGGATAACACCAGAGCTGAGAACCAAAAAACTGCAAACTATTAGTTGTATGGCAGCCAAACATCAAATACATAACCTGTTAATGAACATCCGCATACACTATGACGATCATTTCTGAGGGTTATAGAGTTACTTTTGATACATACCCGCCTTGGTCTTGGTCTTCTGCTTTGGTTTGGCTTGGACTTGTTCTTTCTTTCTAGTTAGGGGTCTGGTGTCTTCAAGTATCATCTCTTCCAAATCATCATCAGAAATCTCAGCTAGAAGAAAAAGAAGAAATCCTTCAGGTTTTTGGCACTGAAATGATAATGGGAATAAAATTTGATCAAAACCAAAATAAATGTGGTTGCATAGTATACCTCCATGGTGTTGCATCTTCTTCTTCTCTATCTTGGGATCAGCCTTCATATTCTTTGTGCAGGTCTTTGGACTGGGACTTGCATGAATTTCATCTAATATGGTGGGATTGGTAATCCCTGAGTTTTTGTGATAAAATTAAAAATAAAACAGAAATAGGATTAGAAATATAAAAATCAGCTCTCTATGAAATGAAAAAATGAGCATACAAATTAGTGAATTATATGTTTGCTAAATACATGTAGACACATCGTTTGTCTGGTATAGATAGCCGTTGCAGAATGCCTTGTAATGATTCATAGCAGCTTTAACTTATATTGATATTTTACTCTCTGTGGCCCTGGGTGTGTGCTCTGTTATGTTTTTTTTTTACAAGTCTTTGATAGAGTTGAGGACTATGCCTAGTGTGTTTCTCCACTCCCTTTGTAGCACATATTTAAGCTTGTTCCTCAAGAGTACAGGTACATTGTTGGGCAAACTGTATTATTTTATCTTTTATTACACATGAAAATTTTTTCCAAAAAGAGTCTCGTATATGCCTATTAATTTGGAGGACCACCAACTTTTATTGACACCATATCAATGAAATTAATGGCTGTGCAGTTTACTTAGTGCCAAGTAATGCTACATTTTTTCAGTAAGTGTATAGTTTATATTTTACTTTCTATACCTGAATATATGCTGGACACAGTGCATGCCTCCACCAGTAGTACTTCCTCAGGCTTTGGAGACCTCCATGGCTTCATTTTCATATCTGGATTGGCTTGAAGCATTAGAGGATCCAGGCGTTTCCTTCTCTGTTTCTTCTCATGAATATTTCGCTTGCAAGAAAACTTCATGTAAATTTCTTATGATTTTTATATTTGTATAAATGTAATCTGACATTAAGATTGTCCACCAGCCCCTCTCTGCTGCCGGCAGGAACAGCCACCAGTATGCTCACCTTATCCCCGACTCCAATGCTTCAGTGGTCTTTGCCTGCCGGCATGTATCTGCTCCTTCCCGGCAGGCAGGGTCGCTGGAGAGGAGCTACTCCATCCACTCCACTGTGGCTGTGGCCTGATTCCATACCTGTAGCTCCTGCATTTTACCCGCTGCTGTCTGACTCAACTACTGCTTGACTCTCATACTGCTGTGCTGCCTGCCCCAACCTTTGCCTGATTATTGGATTGAATATATTCTGCCTGTCCTGACCCCGGCTTAGCCACAGACTATGGTTTTGCCTGATCCCTTGGTACCTGGCTCCAGTGTCTCTTGAACTGTGGGTGAATGGTCGCTGAAAAGAGACTACTTCAAGAGGTAGTAGCCTGGTGGTTCCCCTGCAGGGGAGTCCAGATATTTGTACAGGGGTTAAAGGGTGGCCACTTAAATAACACCCTTAGAAGTAGCCCCAAGCAAAATCTATTCAGTGATACAGTTGATCTACAACTGTTTCTGTAACAGTGTGTATTCATGTAAAGCTATGTAAATGGTTTCTTTTGTTTTCTAGACACTTCTACAGTATATTATACATCTTCATCACCTTCAGTACAAACTAAGTTCTGCTAACAAACCATGTTTGGACTGGCCCACTTGGGGACCCAAGTATCTTTTGGTTTGCCCAGTTGCTGCATAATACAGTCCTGATCAAAAGTTTAAGACCACTTGAAAAATGGCAAAAAATCATATTTAGCATGGCTGGATCTTAACAAGGTTCCAATTAGAGCTTCAACATGCAATAAGAAGAAATGGGAGTGAGACAAAACATTTTTTGATCATTCAATTTAATGAAAACAACGAATAAACTGAAACAGGCTGTTTTTCAGCTGATCAAAAGTTTAGGACCACACCTCCAAAAAAAAACTAAACCCCCCCCAAACAGAAATCCAACTTCCAAACATGAACTCAGTAATGAGTAGCTCCGCCGTTATTGTTTATCACTTCAAAAATTCGTTTCGGCATGTTTGATGCAAGCGTTTCCATAAGGTGAGTAGGAACATTTCTCCAAGTGGTGAAGACGGCCGCACGAAGGCCATCTACTGTCTGGAACTGTTGTCCATTTTTGTAAACTTCCCTTGCCATCTATCCCCAAAGGTTCTCAATTGGATTTAGATCAGGGGAACACGCAGGATGGGCCAAAAGAGTGATGTTATTCTCCTGGAAGAAGTCCCTTGTCCTGCGGGCATTGTGTACTGTAGCGTTGTCCTGTTGAAAAACCCAGTCGTTACCACACAGACGAGGGCCCTCAGTCATGAGGAATGCTCACTGCAACATCTGGACATAGCCAGCGGCCGTTTGACGCCCCTGCACTTCCTGAAGCTCCATTGTTCCACTGAAGGAAAAAGCACCCCAGACCATTATGGCGCCCCCTCCACTGTGGCGCGTAGAAAACATCTCAGGTGGGATCTGCTTGTCATGCCAGTAACGTTGGAAACCATCAGGACCATCAAGGTTAAATTTTTTCTCATCAGAGCATAAAACTTTCTTCCACCTTTGAATGTCCCATGTTTGGTGCTTTCTTGCAAAGTCCAAACGAGCAGTTCTGTGGCGTTCAAGGAGACAAGGTCTTTGAAGACGTTTTTTGTTTTTGAAGCCCTTCAGTCTCAGATGCTGTCTGATGGTTATGGGGCTGCAGTCAGCACCAGTAAGGGCCTTAATTTGGGTCGAGGATCGTCCAGTGTCTTGACGGACAGCCAATTGGATCCTCCAGATCAGTGCTGATGAAATTTTTTGGCTCTTCCACTTGACTTTTTGGTTCCATAACCCTCAGGATCATTTAAGAAATTCCAAATGACTGTCTTACTGCGTCCCACCTCAGCAGCGATGGCGCGCTGTGAGAGACCCTGCTTATGCAGTTCAACAACCCGACCATGTTCAAAAAGGGAGAGTTTTTTTGCCTTTGCCATCACAACGTGTGACTACCTGACAGAAAATGACAATGAATCCACATCTTTGCACAGATTTGGCCTTTTAAAGGCATGTGGTCCTAAAATTTGGATCAGCTGAAAAGCAGCCTGTTTCAGTTTAATCGTTATTTTCAATTAATTGAATGCTCAAAAAATGTTTTGTCTCACTCTCATTTCTTCTTGTTGCATGTTGAAGCTCTACTTGGAACCTTGTTAAGATCCAACAATGTGAAATATGATTTTTTGCCATTTTTCAAGTGGTCTTAAACTTTTGATCAGGACTGTATTATGGCCTAGAAGGGATAACACTGAATGAAGATAATAAAGCAGAACACTGGTTGCACCACTTTTGGACATATAACAGTCTATAACTGGAGAATGGGACCAATTCCTCTGTAAGGCCGTCAATAATCCTACACTGGTCCAAACACATATACATGACAATTATATTTTACCTGCATTTCCAATTTTTGTTGATATATGCCATGTCCATCATCTTGTAATCTACAGCATCAAAAAAAAAATACTGTTCAGAATATATATTATTTGGCATAATTGTTTCCCTTGTAAGTTGTAAGAGACATTCATAAGTTAAAAGCTGGTTGTTTGGATCATTAAGAGGCTAGATTTAAAGGGAACCTGTCACGTTGAACATGGTGTTTGAGCAGCAGGCAGCAGGTTATAAAGCAGGAGGAGATGAGCAGATTGATGTATAGTTTTGAAGGAAAAGAAAAAGTATAACTTGTATTTCATTCATTTAATTTTCTGCTCATTCTGGGCTTTAAAGTCAAGGAGGCTGTCCTATCAGTGATTGACAGCTATCTCTGTATACACAGGCATATATGACAGGCTGTCAATCACTGATATAACCATCTCCTTGACATCAAATCCCAGAATGAACACAGATTTAAATGAATGAATTACAAGTTATACTGAATCTTTTCTCATAAAACTATATATCCATCTGCTCAGCTCAGATACCATTTTCAATGTGACAATTAGTAACATAGTACAAAGGCTGAAAAAAGACATTTGTCCATCCAGTTTGGCCTGTCATCCTGCAAGTTGATCCAGAGGAAGGCAAAAAAAAAAAACCCTGTAATATTATTACGCTCCAGAAATACATCCAGGCCCCTCTTGAATTCCTTTATTGTACTCACCATCACCACCTCCTCAGGCAGAGAGTTCCATAGTCTCACTGCTCTTACCGTAAAGAATCCTCTTCTATGTTTGTGTACAAACCTTCTTTCCTCCAGACGCAGAGGATGTCCCCTAGTCACAGTCCTGGGGATAAATAGATGATGGGATAGATCTCTGTACTGACCCCTGATATATTTATACATATTAATTAGATCTCCCCTCAGTCGTCTTTTTATTAAAGTGAATAACCCTAATTTTGATAATCTTTCAGGGTACTGTAGTTGCCCCATTCCAGTTATTACTTTAGTTGCCCTCCTCTGAACCATCTCCAGCTCTGCTATGTCTGCCTTGTTCACAGGAGCCCAGAACTGTACACAGTACTCCATGTGTGGTCTGACTAGCGATTTGTAAAGTGGTAGGACTATGTTCTCATCACGGGCATCTATGCCTTTTCTGATGCAACCCATTATCTTATTGGCCTTGGCAGCAGCTGCCTGACACTGGTTTTTGCAGCTTAGTTTGCTGTTTATTAAAATTCCTAGATCCTTTTCCATGTCAGTGTTACCGAGTGTTTTACCATTTAGTATGTACGGGTGACTTGCATTATTCCTTCCCATGTGCATAACTTTACATTTGTCAGTGTTAAACCTCATCTGCCACTTATCTGCCCAAGCCTCCAATCTATCCAGATCCCTCTGTAGTAGTATACTGTCCTCTTCAGTGTAAATTACTTTACACAGTTTAGTGTCATCTGCGAAAATTGATACTTTACTGTGCAAGCCTTCTGTCACAGCCACTATCTCTGGCTGTGACCTTCCGTTCTTGCTCGTTTGGCGCTCCTCGCTGAAGTTCTGTTCCTTTGTGTTATTTGTGGTTCTGTATGGGTTAACTCCCCTGTGTGCCTATTAGGAGTTAATCCTCTGTCTGCTCCATGGGTGTGGCTTCTCTGCTGCACCCATGGAACCTGTATATAAGGCTGAGGTTTCCTCAGTTCTGTGTCAGCTCTCCTGGTGTGTGTTGTCTGTCCTGCTCCTGGTTTGTACTCTCTCTCCCATGCTGCTGACCCATGGGATCTGTGTCTGTCTGTCTGTGCTCTGTGAGTTTCCCTACTTGTTCATTGATGTCTTCTTTCCCGTCTTTCTGTTTTCTGTTCTGCCAGTTATGTTTTAGTTACTTTGTGTTTATTCATATGTCTGTGTTCAGCAAGCCTTTGCAGCAGAGTGGCATGACAAGGCCATGCAGTTTACTACTGGTGGAGCAAGTCCTTCTCTGCTCATTGCCACTCCTGCTCCCTTGCGTGAACTCCTGCTTGTATTATTAGTTGCCCTGTTTTGTATTTGCCTGTCTGTTATGTATGCCTATGTGCCGTCGGTACCTTCTGGTACCTGTTGTCCATTCGCTCCTGCTGTCACTGTCTAGTTCACGCTCCAGAGTGGACCCTGGCAACTTCCTGCAGCTAAGTCTAACCCTACCATCTAGGGCTCTAGTGAAAACCAGGAGTTGCTTAGTTACGCCCCTCTGGAGTATTACTAGACAGTGGCGCAGTGGGGGTTTTCTCCCACTGTGCTGACGGTACATAGAGCTCATGTTTTCTCTGTGCTGCCTTTCATGTTTTTGTTTGTGCAATAAACTCTTGTGTCTGTACCTGATTTCCGTTTATTGCTTGACGACGCGGTGGTCTCTCCTGGGACCTCCAACTCGTGACACCTTCTACGAGATCATTAATAAATATATTGAAGAGAATAGGGCCCAATACTGACCTCTGAGGTACCCCACTAGTGACAGTGACCCAATCTGAGTGTGTACCGTTAATAACCACCCTCTGTTTTCTATCATTGAGCCAGTTACTTACCCACATACAGATGTTTTCTCCCAGTCCGAGCATTCTCATTTTATATACTAACCTTTTATGTGGTACAGTGTCAAATGCTTTGGAGAAGTCCAGATATACGACATCCATTGATTCGCCGCTGTCAAGTCTAAAAGTTACCTCCTCATAGAAACTGATTAAATTAGTTTGACATGACCGATCCCTCACAAAGCCATGCTGATATGGTGTTATTTGCTTATTTCTGTTGAGATGCTCTAAGATAGCATCTCTTAGAAAACCTTCAAACAGTTTACCCACAACAGATGTTAAACTTACCGGCCTATAGTTTCCAGGCTCTGTTTTTGGACCCTTTTTGAATATTGGCACCACATTTGCCATACGCCAATCCTGTGGGACATTCCCTGTCAGTATAGAGTCCGCAAATATCAGAAATAAGGGTCTGGCTATGACATTACTTAATTCCCTTAGGATACGGGGGTGTATGCCATCCGGTCCTGGCGATTTGTCTATTTTAATTTTTTTTAAGTCGCTGATGTACTTCTTCCAGGGTCAGACAGGACACTTTTAATGGGGAATTTATTTTTACATTCTGCATGTCATCTGACAGTTTATTTTCCTCAGTAAATACATTGGAGAGAAAAATATTTAACAGCTTTGCTTTCTCCTCGTCGCTCTCTGCGACTCCCCCCTCAATACTCTTTAAAGGGATGGCCGACACCTTCAGATTTATACTTTTTAACATTTATATAATTGAAGAACATTTTAGGGTTAGTTTTTCTTTGGCAATTAATCTCTCGGTCTCTAGTTTCAGTGCTTCCGTGCACCCTCCTGTTTTAGTGATTTATATGCTTTCTTTTTGTCATTTATTGCTTTCTTTACAGTTCTGTTTATCCACATTGGTTTCTTTTTGTTCCTTAACCTTTTATTCCCATACAGTATGTACCTCTCACAATGAGATTTTAGGATGTTTTTAAAGATATCCCATTTTGTGGCTGTATTTTTATTTTTGAGGACTTTGTCCCAGTTACTTAGGCCTATGGCCTCTCTTAGTCCTACATTATACGTACTTTCTCTCCAAAGGTGTCTACACGGGAGCCCAGCAAAACTGACTTTTGGCCTCAGTGCACGCCTTGTGTGATCTGCCTGTATACATATATTTGTCTGTATCCAATAGCCTCTTTCCATGCAGTACCAAGCTGTAGCCCCCTTAACATTCTTTCTATATCTGATAGGATGATGTAATGGTGGATGTTAAAACATTGTGCATCCACAATAAGTGCATTATACATGACACTATAAGGTGGACGTATATCCAAAACTTAGGAATTATAGCATTCACTGGATATCCACAATAAGTGCATTATATATGTCACTATAACACCACTAGATGGATATTAGGCATCTTTGATATACCTACCCCCTAATGATCCCACAGCGTGGGGGAAACGCGTCGGGGTATGATTTACGTTTTGTGTACGATTATAATGTACTGTTAATCACCAAAAAAAATGAATAAAACTAACTTACATATGTATGAAGATCCAAAAAACTTTATTGTAAGTATATATAAACATGTAAACAATACATACATATATAATAAAACAGGCAGCACAAGGCGGGACACACAGATGAGTAGCAGGACCCAAGGAGAGGCCGGGAGATCGGTGCACGAAATAACAGGGAAAAAAGGATGCTAGCTGAAAGAGCATACCTCAAAACCTCATAGCAGCAACGCCCCAAACAAAGTGCAAAGGAGGCAATTGTGGAGATTGAGGTTGAAATAAAAAGGACAAGTATAAACATACCCTGAATGGTGCAAAGATCTCTCGGCCGACTCCTGACCCAACGCCGTTTCGCCAGTAGATCTGGCTTCTTCCGGGGATCACTTATAATGTACTGTGTACCTAGCTGGCTGTACAATTCAGCAGCATAAGGGTTGTGTACACAGTCCATTAGTAGGCCCTTTATATCAATAGGGTCATTGTATGTGGTATTGTTGTCGTTGATTTTTATGTCCTTCTTTTTGTATCTGCCCACCTTTTTTAGCACCACTTTTTTTACCCTCCACCCTCTCAGGATCACTGTATCAGGGTTAATTAAGGGTTAGATTAGCTTAGGTTCGAGGACAGGGAGTCCCCACCATCAGGGGTTGTCCCTGGGCTGAGCAAGATTAGGGTGAGACGATAGGGACTGTTTTCCCTCATCCCCTATACACCTTGCAGGTGCTTTGTGTGGAAAATTATCTGAGTGTATTCTCAGTAAGTATCGTCCAAAATGAACTTGATAATTTTTAAGGAACATAATTAAAATATATGATGTTTAATGGGTTAAATAATTGCTGGAAGTCGTTTGTTTACACTAGACCCTTGGAGATCTTGCTACATTGAATTGCTGGTTTGATATAAAGATATTAGCCCTACCCCTCGAATAATAATACAATTAGGTGGTCATTTATTATATAGAAATATGTGCATGTTAGCAGATTTCTGACACAGATTGTGGCGCACAGGTCCTTAGCAATCTGCATATCCCGCTCATGCCAGGTCTAAAAAAGGATGGCGTGGGCAGGGAAAGGGATACAGTTATGGCCATACATTGACCGGATAACACCTCTGTACAGTGACCTGATAACACCGCCATACCGTGACCGGATAAAAGGGTATAAGAGGGCACAGTACTGGGAATGACTAGGGGCTCTGCACAGGGTGTGGTAAGAGGGTACAATGCAGGGTATAAGGGGGCACAGTATGGGGTGGGGGGCACAGTCACATGACCCTGTGACATAAGAAGGTCCTTATGGTGAATGCGGTTCATAAGCCACCATAATGAGAGACAGAAGAGTGAGACAAGGGTGTGATTATGTGGCTAGAGATAAAAAATGTAACTGTCGGCCAGTACAGGCCCCAAAAATTAGGCAATAGGCATTCACCTGACAGCAAAGAACTTTGAATTCTGTGGCTGGAAGTGTCGGCCAGTACAGGCCCCAAAAATTAAGCATTCACCTGATATAAAAGGCCTTTTATGCCGCTGTATATACATAAATAATAGAGAATTGCGGCACATGGCTTCTTTTGTCTGCAGTTTATGGCATTTATTAGTGTTACAAACCAGCAATCCAATGTAACAAGATCTCCAAGGGTCTAGTATAAACAACGGCTTCCAGCAAATATTTAACCCATTAAAATTCATATATTTTACTTATACTCCTTAAAAAAAATGTACCAAATTAATTTCGGACGACACTTACTGAGAATACACTCAGATGATTTGCCACCCAAAGCACCAGCAGGGGATATAGGGGATGAGGGAAAACAGTCCCTATCATCTCACCCTAGTCCTGCTCAGCCCAGGGACAACCCCTGATGGTGGGGACTCCCTGTCCTCGAACCTAGGCTGATCTAACCCTTACTTAACCCTGATAAAGTGATACTGAAAGGGTGGAGGGTAAAACAAATTGAGTTTTGGTGCTAAAGAGGTAGGCAGATACAACAGGAAGAATCAACGACAACAATACCACATATAATGACCCTATTGATAAAAAGGGTCTACTAATGGACTGTGTATACAACCCTTATGCTGCTGTTTGTAGCCAGCTAGGTACACAGTACATTATAATCGTACACAAAACATAAATAATACCCCAACGCGTTTCCCCCACGCTGTGGGATCATCAGGGGGTAGGTATATCAGAGATGTCTAAAATCCATCTAGTGGTGTCATAGTGACTTGTACAGTGCACTTATGGTGGATATCCAGTGAATGCTGTTATTCCTAGTTTTGGATATACGTCCACCTTAAAATGTCAGATGTAGTGCACTTATTGTGGATGCACAATATCTTAACATCCACCATTACATGATCCTGTCAGATATAGAAAAGATATTAAGGGGGCTACAGCTTGATACAGACATATACATATATAGGCAAATCGCACAGGCGTGCACTGAGGTCAGAGGTCAATTTTGCTGGGTTCCCGTGTGAATACGGTCACAGGACCAGCTCCAAAAGTCCAAAAATCTCTTAGATCGCCTCATAGAACAACAATTGCCTAGCAGTTAGTTGTCCATCTACTGATATGGTCTCTTTCAAAGGACCATAGGATTTATGATCTAGTTACATTTCAGAAGAAAATTTGTCACATACAGTAGATTTGGCGACCGGACATTTCGGCCTATCAAGGCCTTCCTCAGTGGTCTATTATCTAAAATGAAACAATATGGATTCAATAAATGACTGGATATATGTGAAACAATAAAATTAAGAAAGTGTATAATCAAACAAATCACTAAAGTTTAATAACTGAATCAAGATATATGCATAATCGACAGGAGAGTACACGACATCCAATGCATAAAACTGAATGTAAATCAGAGGTTATGGTGTGGCAAGTTATGGTATAGGCAGGTGTGGTGGGAAGCTAAATCCCAGTTCCTGGTGGGGCTTCTATGGTGAAAGTATAGGAGGGATGGTAATCACCTTTATGGCTGTGTAGGGTAGACTGGACATCATTGGTAATGGTACAGGAGGTCATCCACAGGTGGCTAATATAAAAGTAATTTGAGTTAGTGTGACTGCTTGTATTCAATGGCGCTGGATTGCAAACACATGTCCGTGTGAGCGCTATTTTAAATTGTATGGGATCCCGAGAGTGCTGGTCACGTGATCCGAATGTCCCACGACTCCAGCGGCGCTGATGTGCGTTCTACCCGTGCGTCATCTGGCTCCGGTTTCCGCGTCCAGCGTTCCACGGCTCCACACAGAGGAAGTTAATGAGGGATTATACAATGTGGACGTCTCGTGACGAGAGTGGCGCTAGAATGCGTCCCCCCCGGGCGCCACGTGATCCCAATCTATATGTTCTGTATACCACTGTGGTTGGCAATGAAAACTAGATAGGAGGGTTTGATTTATGTGTCTCTGGGTGTATACAGACAGTGCTTCTGCTTATATATGTTATACATGTAGGGGGAACCCATACTGGGAAGAAAACCACGAATATTGATAAAGCACTGAGCACATGAATGTATAGACTGACAGATTCCATATTGGAACAACCATATCATACACTGAAAATACCCTAAAGACATTTCCTAAGGCTAGGGTGAGTGAGGGGAAAAATAGGGTAAAAAAGGGGGGGGTAAAGAGAGGTAAGGGAAGGGTGGGGGATTGTTGTCACCTTCACTAGATGTAGTAAACGTATCAACGAGTCTGGAAGAGAAATGAAGAACGTGTTAGTTTCACATTATTATGAAGATAGTCTATGCATTTATGAAAAAATCACATTCACGATTAAGACCATTTGCTGACAGAGTTCCAAGTTTGTGGATCCAATAGGCTTCTCTTTGTTTTAAATGTAAAGTCCAATTACTGTCGCGTCTGGGTGGATCAGTTTGTTCCAGTATTTGAAACCGTAACTGCGTAATTTGAAGTTTTTTCTCTATAAAATGGTATGGAATAGGCAACATTGTGTGTCCAAGTCTGATTGTGGATTTGTGTTTGCTTATGCGGTCACGGACGTGTTGAGTGGTCTCGCCCACATATGCGAGACTGCATGGGCATTTTAGTAGGTATACCACAAAACTAGAGTCACACGTAAAGAACCCTTTGATGGGATATAGTCGTCCAGTTCGTGGGTGAGTGATATATTCACCTCGGATAACACTTGAACACTGTGCACAGTGTAAACAGGGAAATGTTCCCTGCCGCTGGCTTTTAAGGAACATTTGCTTGGGTAATCTAGTGAAACTTCCTATATCTGCTTTGACGAGTTTGTCCCTATTGTTTTGCGGCCTCTTATAGCACGTGAGTGGGGGTTGTCCAAACTCTTCTATATTGGGATATGCTTTTGTGAGTATTGGCCAATGTTTTATCAATGCCTGATGGATTTTAGGTGTGAGGAGGTGATATGTTGTGACACACGCCACTTGTTTGGAGTCATTCGTCCGTGGTGTACTAACTTTTCCTAGGTTGTTCATTGTGGAGTCAAGGAGAGATTGTGGATATCCCCTGGTCCGGAATTTCTGTGTCATCTCGTTCAGTCTCTCCTTCTTTGTATCCTTATCAGATACAATACGGTTAACCTGCATGTATTGTGATGTGGGAAGAGAATTTTTAGTGGCTCTAGGATAGCAACTATTGTATTGGAGAAGACTGTTACGGTCGGTAGATTTGCCATAGAGGTCTACTGTGATATTACCCCTTAGGTCAAGTTTGACAATCGTATCCAGGAAACTGATCTCCTCCTGACTGGTATGCATTGTAAGACTTAGTTCAGGATATACCCGGTTGAGGTCTTGAACAAATTCATGAATGGTGAATCTATAAAACGTAGCCAAATGACAGAAAATTGCTGAAACAAGGGATGTGCATATACATGGTCCTCTTCGAATGCCATCATATAGGTATTTGCATATGGGAGGGGCACATTCGACCCCATTGCTGTACCCCTCCTCTGGCTGTAATATGTATCACCAAACATAAAGAAATTCTTGGTCAATATGATCTTTAATAATTCAATGCAGAATTCTTGTTGTCTACCTTGTAATCCAGATTGTGTAATACACCAGTCTCACAATACTCACAAAAGCATATCCCAATATAGAAGAGTTTTGTCAACCCCAATTCACATGCTGTAAGAGGCCCCAAAACAATAGGGACAAACTCGTCAAAGCAGATATAGGAAGTTTCACTAGATTACCCAAGCAAATGTTCCTTAACCACCTCCGGACCGCCTAACGCAGGATTGCGTTCCGGAGGTGGCAGCGCTGCGCAGAGTCACGCATATACGCGTCATCTCGCGAGACGCGAGATTTCGCTCAAAGCCGGCCCGCGCATGCGCATCGCGGGCCGGCAAAATTAAAAGAAGTATTTCGTCACCAGCCTGCCAGCAACGATCATTGGCTGGCAGGCTGGCGATTTTCAAAAAATCCAATCCAAAGTCATATAATAGATCATATTAGTAAATATGATCTGTTATATGGCTTGTCTGCTCCTGTGCTGGTCCTTTTCGTCGGTTGGATCCAGCACAGGAGCAGACTGAACTGTGAGTAGCACCAACACTACACCTTAGCCCCAGATCACCCACCTGCACCCCAATTAACCCTTTGATCACCCCTTTGATCGCCCCTGTCAATCACTAGTGAAAGGAAAAAAAGTGATCAGTGTAAACTGTCACTTTTTTTTTTTCACTGGTATTGGCTGTTAGGTTTTAGGGATAGTTTAGGCCCCTTGGTTAGGTAGTTAGCGTCAGTTAGCGCCCACCCCACCGCACCGCAATCACTTTTATTCGCTGTTTAGCGTATCGCTAATCAGCATTTGTACTTTTATAGTATCTGTAAGTGATCAAAACTGATCACGGTCAGATCTATAATAGTATTAGTGTCACTTTAGTTTGCCCTCCACCCAAAACGCAGTGTTTGCCCGATCAGGCCTGATCGGTCGCCCACACGTGCGTTCACCCACGCCCGCCCCACCGCAGTGACAAAAAATTATTATTTTTTGATCACTGCACATTCATTTTACACGCACTGCGGCGATAAAAAAATCAGTTTTGATATTTTTTATCAACCGCAGCAGCCTCCGGTACTTCGCTAGCCTCCCCTTTGTAAGACAGGTTTGCTTTTTTTCTTGGGTAGTCTCAGGGAATACCCCTAAATTTAGTAGTCCAAAATGTCAAACAGGGGGTATTCTTCTGAAGAGGCCTACAGGATTCTGACCCAGTCGGATGAGGAGTGGGAACCCTCATCTGACGAATCTAGCGGGTCAGAATATGAACCTGTGGAAAGCAGTGGCTCTCTGACCCAAAGTTCGGACGAGGAGGTGGAGGTCCCTGGCAGCACCAGGCGTACCCGGCCCCATGTCGCTAGACCACAGGTTACGCAGGATCCGCTTCAAGAGCAGCAGAGTGGGGCTGTCGCTGCCGGATCACGTGGTGAGGCATACACCAGCAGCGCAGCCCTTCCTGGACCTAGTACCAGCACTGCCGTACAACATGGTGAAGTAGCGAGCACCAGAAGGGCAGTTGAAGCTGGTACGGTGGCACGTGCAATAGTTACCCCGTCGCAGCCACCGCAAAGACAGGCCCGTAGAGCCCCTAGAGTCCCTGAGGTGCTGGCAAATCCTGATTGGCAGTCACCAACTTCAGCCGCACCAGTAGTTCCCCCTTTCACCGCCCAGTCTGGAGTTCGGGTTGAGACGGCTCAAATCGGTTCGGCCCTGGGATTTTTTGAGCTGTTCTTGACTGCGGAGCTCTTGGACTTAGTCGTGGCAGAGACCAACCAATATGCCACACAATTTATAACCGCTAACCCGGGAAGCTATTATGCCCAGCCTTTCCGGTGGAAACCAGTCCAAGTTTCCGAACTTAAAATTTTTTTGGGCCTTCTCCTCAACATGGGCCTGACAAAAAAGCATGAATTGCGGTCATATTGGTCAACGCACCCAATTCATCACATGCCCATGTTCTCTGCTGCTATGTCCAGGACACGATTTGAGACCATCCTACGTTTTCTGCATTTTAGCGACAATACCACCTCCCGTCCCAGAGGCCACCCTGCTTTTGACCGGCTCCACAAAATTCGGCCCCTCATAGACCATTTCAACCTGAAATTTGCAGATTTGTATACCCCTGAGCAAAACATCTGCGTAGACGAGTCCCTAATACATTTTACCGGGCGCCTTGGCTTCAAACAATACATCCCAAGCAAGCGTGCCCGGTATGGGGTCAAATTGTATAAGCTCTGTGAAAGGGCCACAGGCTATACCCACAAATTTCGGATCTATGAGGGAAAAGATCAGACCCTGGAGCCGGTCGGTTGCCCTGACTACCTGGGGAGCAGTGGGAAGACAGTCTGGGACTTGGTGTCACCCTTATTCGGCAAGGGGTACCATCTTTATGTGGACAATTTCTACACAAGTGTGGCCCTCTTTAGGCATTTGTTTATAGAACGGATTTGCGCCTGTGGCACCGCGCGAACTAGTCGCGTGGGCTTCCCCCAACGGCTTGTAACCACCCGTCTTGCAAGGGGGCAGAGGGCTGCCTTGTGTAACGAAGAACTGCTCGCGGTGAAATGGAGAGACAAGCGTGACGTTTACATGCTCTCCTCCATTCACGCAGACACGACAATCCAAATTGAGCGAGCAACCCGTGTCATTGAAAAGCCCCTCTGTGTCCACGACTATAATGCGCTCATGGGAGGGGTGGACTTCAATGACCAGATGTTGTCTCCGTATTTAGTTTCCCGCAGAACCAGACGCTGGTATAAGAAGGTGTCTGTATATTTAATTCAATTGGCGCTCTACAATAGTTTTGTTCTCTACAGTAAGGCTGGGAGAACAGGATCCTTCCTCAAATTCCAGGAAGAGATCATCGAGAACCTCCTTTACCCAGGAGGTTCCGTGGCCCCATCCACCAGTGTAGTTAGCCGTCTACACGAGCGACATTTCCCCAGTGTCGTTCCTGGTACCTCAACCCAACCGTCACCCCGAAAAAGATGTCGTGTCTGTAGCAGGAGTGGAATAAGGCGTGACACCCGCTATTTCTGTCCTGACTGTGCTGACCACCCTGCCCTATGCTATGGAGAGTGTTTCCGGAAGTACCACACACAGGTACACCTAGCATAGGGATCACATCTCACCAGGACAGGCACACAGGGCTATTAGGGCCCATTCACTCACAGCTGCTGCAAACCTCTCCTTTCACCTGGGATAAAGTGCATAACGTACTTCGCCACATCTTTGGGCGATTTGCGCTTTGCACATTGTCCCATGGGGAAGGAGAGGTTTGTTCTATAAAAGGTAAAAAAAACTAAACAAAAAAAAAAATACCGGTAAGTAAAAAAGTTAAATGTTCAGTTAAAAAAGTTTAAAAAAAGTTTCTATGTTCTGTTCAACAGTTAATAAAGTTATTGCTTTGCGGCCTGGTTTTTTCTTTTTTGTTTTGTTTTTTTTACCTTTCAGGTGGACCAACCGATCGACTAGCTGCAGCACTGATGTGCATTCGGACAGAAGCATTGCGCTGCTGTCAGATTACACGCAAGTCGGTGTATGCGGCGCTGCAAGACGAGATTTCTCCTCTGCAGTAAAAGATACGTTTGCCGAGGCATATGAGCTGAGGAGGTGGCGGTGTTCATATACTTTGGCAAACACTTTGTATATATAAAAAAAAAAATCCCGGCAATGATTTATTCATCCACATCGATTGATGTGAATGGAGAAATCTGGTTTGCCAGGGCATACGAGCTGAAGTGGGTATGGATGTTGGGCGGAGCTCCTATGTCCTGGCAGACGCCTTTCCCCTCCTTTTTCTTTTTTTGGCAGAGATTTTTTCATCCACATTGATCGATGCGAATGAAGAAATCTGTGCCGTTCATTTTTTTCTTTCAGCCCAGAGGCTGAACGGAAAAAAAAAATCTCATTACCCGTATGCTCAATATAAGGAGAATAGCAGAAACTCCTAATGCTGGGCATACATGTAATGATTGCGGAGACCCTCAAATGCCAGGGCAGTACAAACACCCCACAAATAACACCATTTTGGAAAGAAGACACCCCAAGGTATTCGCTGAGGGGCATATTGAGTCCATGAAAGATTGAAATTTTTGTCCCAAGTTAGCGGAAAGGGAGACTTTGTGAGAACAAAATCAAAAAAATCTATTTCCGCTAACTTGTGCCAAAATTTTTTTTTTCAATGAACTCGCCATGCCCCTCATTGAATACCTTGGGGTGTCTTCTTTCCAAAATGGGGTCACATGTGGGGTATTTATACTGCCCTGGCATTTTAGGGGCCCCAAAGCGTGAGAAGAAGTCTGGTATCCAAATGTCTAAAAATGCCCTCCTAAAAGGAATTTGGGCACCTTTGCCCACCTAGGCTGCAAAAAAGTGTCACACATGTGGTATCTCCGTATTCAGCAGAAGTTGGGGAATATGTTTTGGGGTGTCATTTTACATATACCCATGCTGGGTGAGATAAATATCTTGGTCAAATGCCAACTTTGTATAAAAAAAATGGGAAAAGTTGTCTTTTGCCAAGATATTTCTCTCACCCAGCATGGGTATATGTAAAATGACACCCCAAAACACATTCCCCACCTTCTCCTGAGTACGGAGATACCAGATGTGTGACACTTTTTTGCAGCCTAGGTGGGCAAAGGGGCCCACATTCCAAAGAGCACCTTTCGGATTTCACAGGTCATTTACCTACTTAACAGACATTAGGGCCCCTGGAAAATGCCAGGGCAGTATAACTACCCCACAAGTGACCCCATTTTGGAAAGAAGACACCCCAAGGTATTCCGTGAGGGGCATGGCAAGTTCCTAGAATTTTTTATTTTTTGTCACAAGTTAGTGGAAAATGATGATTTTTTTTTTTTTTTTTTTCATACAAAGTCTCATATTCCACTAACTTGTGACAAAAAATAAAAATTTCCATGAACTCACTATGCCCATCAGCGAATACCTTGGGGTCTCTTCTTTCCAAAATGGGGTCACTTGTGGGGTAGTTATACTGCCCTGGCATTCTAGGGGCCCAAATGTGTGGTAAGGAGTTTGAAATCAAATTCTGAAAAAAATGACCTGTCAAATCCGAAAGGTGCTCTTTGGAATATGGGCCCCTTTGCCCACCTAGGCTGCAAAAAAGTGTCACACATCTGGTATCTCCGTACTCAGGAGAAGGTGGGGAATGTGTTTTGGGGTGTCATTTTACATATACCCATGCTGGGTGAGAGAAATATCTTGGCAAAAGACAACTTTTCCCATTTTTTTATACAAAGTTGGCATTTGACCAAGATATTTATCTCACCCAGCATGGGTATATGTAAAAAGACACCCCAAAACACATTCCTCAACTTCTCCTGAGTACGGGGATACCAGATGTGTGACACTTTTTTGCAGCCTAGGTGGGCAAAGGGGCCCACATTCCAAAGAGCACCTTTTGGATTTCATAGGTCATTTTTTACTGAATTTGATTTCAAACTCCTTACCACACATTTGGGCCCCTAGAATGCCAGGGCAGTATAACTACCCCACAAGTGACCCCATTTTGGAAAGAAGAGACCCCAAGGTATTCGCTGATGGGCATAGTGAGTTCATGGAAGTTTTTATTTTTTGTCACAAGTTAGTGGAATATGAGACTTTGTATGAAAAAAATAAAAAAATAAAAAATCATCATTTTCCACTAACTTGTGACAAAAAATAAAAAATTCTAGGAACTCGCCATGCCCCTCACGAAATACCTTGGGGTGTCTTCTTTCCAAAATGGGGTCACTTGTGGGGTAGTTATACTGCCCTGGCATTCTAGGGGCCCAAATGTGTGGTAAGGAGTTTGAAATCAAATTCTGAAAAAAATGACCTGTCAAATCCGAAAGGTGCTCTTTGGAATATGGGCCCCTTTGCCCACCTAGGCTGCAAAAAAGTGTCACACATCTGGTATCTCCGTACTCAGGAGAAGGTGGGGAATGTGTTTTGGGGTGTCATTTTACATATACCCATGCTGGGTGAGAGAAATATCTTGGCAAAAGACAACTTTTCCCATTTTTTTATACAAAGTTGGCATTTGACCAAGATATTTATCTCACCCAGCATGGGTATATGTAAAAAGACACCCCAAAACACATTCCTCAACTTCTCCTGAGTACGGGGATACCAGATGTGTGACACTTTTTTGCAGCCTAGGTGGGCAAAGGGGCCCACATTCCAAAGAGCACCTTTTGGATTTCATAGGTCATTTTTTACTGAATTTGATTTCAAACTCCTTACCACACATTTGGGCCCCTAGAATGCCAGGGCAGTATAACTACCCCACAAGTTACCCCATTTTGGAAAGAAGAGACCCCAAGGTATTCGCTGATGGGCATAGTGAGTTCATGGAAGTTTTTATTTTTTGTCACAAGTTAGTGGAATATGAGACTTTGTATGAAAAAAAAAAAAAAAAAATAAATCATCATTTTCCACTAACTTGTGACAAAAAATAAAAACTTCTATGAACTCACTATGCCCATCACGAAATACCTTGGGGTCTCTTCTTTCCAAAATGGGGTCACTTGTGGGGTAGTTATACTGCCCTGGCATTCTAGGGGCCCAAATGTGTGGTAAGGAGTTTGAAATCAAATTCTGAAAAAAATGACCTGTCAAATCCGAAAGGTGCTCTTTGGAATATGGGCCCCTTTGCCCACCTAGGCTGCAAAAAAGTGTCACACATCTGGTATCTCCGTACTCAGGAGAAGGTGGGGAATGTGTTTTGGGGTGTCATTTTATATATACCCATGCTGAGTGAGATAAATATCTTGGTCAAATGCCAACTTTGTATAAAAAAATGGGAAAAGTTGTCTTTTGCCAAGATATTTCTCTCACCCAGCATGGGTATATATAAAATGACACCCCAAAACACATTCCCCACCTTCTCTTGAGTACGGAGATACCAGATGTGTGACACTTTTTTGCAGCCTAGGTGGGCAAAGGGGCCCATATTCCAAAGAGCACCTTTCGGATTTGACAGGTCATTTTTTTCAGAATTTGATTTCAAACTCCTTACCACACATTTGGGCCCCTAGAATGCCAGGGCAGTATAACTACCCCACAAGTGACCCCATTTTGGAAAGAAGAGACCCCAAGGTATTTCGTGATGGGCATAGTGAGTTCATGGAAGTTTTTATTTTTTGTCACAAGTTAGTGGAATATGAGACTTTGTAAGAAAAAAAAAAAAAAAAAATCATCATTTTCCGCTAACTTGTGACAAAAAATAAAAAGTTCGATGAACTCACTATGCCCATCAGCGAATACCTTAGGGTGTGTACTTTCCGAAATGGGGTCATTTGTGGGGTGTTTGTACTGTCTGGCCATTGTAGAACCTCAGGAAACATGACAGGTGCTCAGAAAGTCAGAGCTGCTTCAAAAAGCGGAAATTCACATTTTTGTACCATAGTTTGTAAACGCTATAACTTTTACCCAAACCATTTTTTTTTTACCCAAACATTTTTTTTTTATCAAAGACATGTAGAACTATAAATTTAGAGCAAAATTTCTATATGGATCTCGTTTTTTTTGCAAAATTTTACAACTGAAAGTGAAAAATGTCATTTTTTTGCAAAAAAATCGTTAAATTTCGATTAATAACAAAAAAAGTAAAAATGTCAGCAGCAATGAAATACCACCAAATGAAAGCTCTATTAGTGAGAAGAAAAGGAGGTAAAATTCATTTGGGTGGTAAGTTGCATGACCGAGCAATAAACGGTGAAAGTAGTGTAGGTCAGAAGTGTAAAAAGTGGCCTGGTCTTTCAGGGTGTTTAAGCACTGGGGGCTGAAGTGGTTAAAAGCCAGCGGCAGGGAACATTTCCCTGTTTACACTGCGCACAGTGTTCAAGTGTTATCCGAGGTGAATATATCACTCACTCACGAACTGGATGACTATATCCCATCAAAGGGTTATTTGGGTGTGACTCTAGTTTTGTGGTATACCTACTAAAATGCCCATGCGGTCTCGATTATGTGGGCGAGACCACTCAACACGTCCGTGACCGCATAAGCAAACACAAATCCACAATCAGACTTGGACACACAATGTTGCCTATTCCATACCATTTTATCGAGAAAAAACATCAAATTTCGCAGTTACGGTTTCAAATACTGGAACAAACTGATCCACCCAGATGCAGCAGTAATTGGACTTTACGTTTAAAACAAAGAGAAGCCTATTGGATCCACAAACTTGGAACTCTGTCACCAAATGGTCTTAATCGTGAATGTGATTTTTTCATAAATGCATAGACTATCTTCATAATAATGTGAAACTAACACGTTCTTCATTTCTTTTTCAGACTTGTTGATATGTTTACTACATCTAGTGAGGGTGAGAACAATCCCCCACCCTTATCTTCCCTCTCTTAACCCCCCTTTTATTTACCCTATTTTTCCGCTCCCTCACCCTATACTTATAATCAGGAAATGTCTTTAGGGTACTTGACACACCATAACTTCTGATTTACAATCAGTTTTATGCATTAGATGTCGTGTACTCTCCTGTCGATTATGCATATATCTTGATTCAGTTATTAAACTTTTTAGTGATTTGTTTGATTATGCACTTTCTTAATTTTATTGTTTCACAAAAATCCAATCACTTATTGAATACATATTGTTTCATTTTAGATAATAGACCGCTGAGGAAGGCCTTGATAGGCCGAAACGTCCGGTCGCCAAATCTACTGTATGTGACTAATTTTCTTCTGAAATGTAACTGGATCATAAATCCCATGTGATGAAACACTAACAAATGCCATAAACTGCAGAAAAAAGAAGCCATGTGCCGCAATTCTCTATTATTTGGCTACGACTTACAAGTCCTTGCTGGCACTGGCAATAACAGTGTGCGGTGCTCTACCTCTGCAACACTGTATATACATAAGTCAAGGACCATTCTTTGTTCTGTGTGGTGGCGGATATGTGTGGGCTGGCATGAGGAAATTTAATTACACGTGGTCATCACAGGTGTTGAATTCCTCTGAGATCCATGCCTCATTAATTTTTAAAAATCTGAGGTAGTCCACACTCTCGTGAGCTAGGCGAGTACGCTTATCGGTCACGATCCCCCCTGCTGTGCTGAACATCCTTTCGGACAGGGCACTCAACGAGGGGCAAGCCAAGAGTTCCATGGCAAATTGTGCCAGCTCTGGCCACAAGTTAAGCCTGCACACTCAGTAGTCAAGGGGTTCATCGCTTCTCAGAGCGTCCACATCGGCCGTTAACCCAATGTAGTCGGACATCTGTCAGTCTAGGCCTTCCCTGAGACAGGATCCGGAGGACGGCTGTCGATGGGTTGGCTGCAAAAATGATCTCATATCCGAAGTGACCAACACATCTTCAAACCACCCTCTTTTTGCAGGCGGGGTAGGATTGGTACCCACACCTGTTTAGCTGTGGATGGAAATTCCTCTGCCAGGGCCCGCAACAGCAGAATGCAGCATCTCTCGCAACAAGGCCTGGAAATGCTGCATTCTGACAGCCCTCTGTGATGCTGGTAATATGTCCACCATTTTGTGTTTGTACCGGGGGTCTAAGTACGTTGCCCACTAGTACAGGTCCTTTACCTTAATGCTTTTTATACGGGGGTCCCTCTTCAAACACTGGAGCATGAAGGCCCCCATTTGCACTAAATTGGAAGCGGTGGAGTGCCCTGGCTCCCGCTGATGGCGCCCTTGCTGCGACTGACCACTTTGGTAATCTCATCAAATGACCGCAGAAGTCTGCATGCGTCGCGTATGCACAGCCACTGGCGCGGTGAAAAGAAACCAAGCTCCCCAGAACCTGTCCTGCAGCAGAGTTCGTACAGGTAGTCATTAATGGCACGTTTCTGCTGGAGCAGCCTATCAAGCATATACAAGGTTGAGTTCCAGCATGTCGGGCAGTCACAAATCAGACGTCTGATGGGAAAGTAGTGTTGCCGCTGAACGTCAGCAAGGCGAGCCATGGCCGTGTAAGATCTACTAAAATGGCCAGAGATTTTCCTGGCCTGCCGCAAGACGTCCTCGACCCTGGGGTATTTGGCAATGAATCGCTGCACGACTAAGTTCAGGACGTGTGCCATGCACGGCACGTGTGTTATTTTGCCCTGTTTCAACGCGCTCAGACGATTGGCACCGTTCTTGCACACCACTTTACCAACTGTCACTTTACCAACTGTCAAAATTAGTGCAGGACCGGTGTGGCTCTTGGCTTCCAGGCAGAACAGCTGCAGCACAACATGGCAACGTCTCACCTGGCACGTTGAATAGGTTCTGGGGAGCTTGGGCGGTGCAGTGGAAAAGGCGGTAGCAGCGTAAAAGGAGGAGTCAGCCGAGGAGGAGACGGAGGATGGAGTAGGAGGAGGAGATGAGGCAGGCCTGCATGCAATCCATGGCGGTAACACCAAATCCACACGGGTGCCACGGGTTACATGCTTGACAGCCATCAGAAGGTTCACCCAGTGGGCAGTAAAAGTTATGTGCCTTCCCTGCCTGAGTTTGCTAGACCACGTGTCTGTGGTCAGATGTATCTTGGCACCAACACTGTGTGCCAGATATATATTAACTTGCCACTAAACGTGGCTATATACTGTAGTTCAGGGATCCCCTTCTCTGAGAAATATTTCCTTCCGGGTACCTTCCATTGCGATGTGCCAATGGCCACAAATTTTCTAAAGGCCTCTGAGTCCACAAATTTATATGGCAGTAGTTGGCGGGCTAGCAGTTCTGACAAGCCAGCGGTCAGCCGTTGGGCAAGAGGATTATCCGGCGTCATAATTTTTTTACGCTCAAATATTTGGGCCATGTAAGTCTGCATTGTGCCAGATGAATGTGACAACGGCACGGTGGAAGGTGGAGTGGAGGACAAATGGGAGGAGAGAGAAGAAGGAGAAGAGACAGGACGTGGAGCGCCGGGAGTGTGGCTTTGTGGGTTCTGACGGCGTTGCTCCCACTGGGCTCGGTGATGGGAGGCCAGGTGCCTTCTTAGGGCAGTCGTCCCTAGGTAAGTGTTGGGCTTACCGAGACTTATGCGTTGACAGCTCAGGCTGCAGGTGGCAACATTATTATCAGCAGCTGACACGTTAAAAAAAGCCCACACTGCGGAGCCATGTGTTGGCGTCAAGGGAGCGCAAGATGTGACCGTGCATGGTGGATGGCTCGCTCCAGATACATTTGCAGTCTGATTTTTGCCTCCTGTGCACTGCAAATTCTTCCTGCTTCTCCTCCATCTCCTCCCTATCTCCTGCTCCGTCTCTCCCTCTGAACTCTCCTCCTCTTCCTCTCTTGTGGGCACCTACGTGACGTCCATTGACACGTCATCATCGTCACCTTCACCACCACTGACATTAGAGATCTCGGAGTAGGCAGCAACAGTAGGGACCACCCTCTTTGGGCTGATCTGGGTACTGTCGTTGGGTGGCGGCCGTTGCTAACTCCTCTTCCTCATCCAAGAATGGCTGCGCATTGGTACGGTCTGGGAATGGATGGGAAAATAATTCCTCTGACTCGAGTGGAGGGGCTATGATGTTGGTTGTGGTGGTATCTTTGGGGGTGCACACAGCAGAGAGTGAGGAGGGTGCAGATACAGAGGATGAAGAGGGTGCAGAAGCGGAAGGCTTCGGCCTGGTGCACTTGCCAACCCCTACCATCCCTGCAGAACGGTCTGCCTCTTCCTCTGCCTGTCATTTTCTAAATGACCCTCTGCCGAAGTCCATAGAGAAGAGCAGTATTTGGTGGAAAAAGGTATATACCAATAGCACCCGTCAATCAGTATTTAGTGAAAGAAGGCATATGGCACCCCTCAATCAGTATTTGGCGGAAACAGGTATATAGCACCCCTCAATCACTATTTGGCGGAAACAGGTATATGGCACCCCTCAATTAGTATTTTGTGGACGCAGGTGTATCACAGCCCTCAATCAGTATTTGGTGGAAGAAGGTATATAGCAATAAGCACCCCTCAATCAGTATTTTGTGGAATAAGGTGTATAGCACCCCTCAATCAGTATTTGGCGGAAACTGGTATATAGCACCCTTCAATCAGTATTTGGCGGAAACAGGAATATAGTACCCCTCAATCAGGATTTTGTGGAAGAAGTTATAATGCAGCCCTTAATCGGTATTTGGTGGAAAAAGGTATATACCAATAGCACCCGTCAATCAGTATTTAGTGGAAGAAGGCATATGGCACCCCTCAATCAGTATTTGGCAGAAACAGGTATATAGCACCCCTCAATAACTATTTGGCGGAAACAGGTATATGGCACCCCTCAATCAGTATTTTGTGGACGCAGGTGTATCACAGCCCTCAATCAGTATTTGGTGGAAGAAGGTATATAGCAATAGGCACCCCTCAATCAGTATTTTGTGGAATAAGGTGTATAGCACCCCTCAATCAGTATTTGGCGGAAACTGGTATATAGCACCCTTCAATCAGTATTTGGCGTAAACAGGAATATAGTACCCCTCAATCAGGATTTTGTGGAAGAAGGTATATAGTATACCTCAATCAGTATTTGGGGGAAACAGGTATATGGCACCCCTCAATCAGTATTTTGTGGAAGCAGGTGTATCGCAGCCATCAATCAGTATATATGGTGGAAGAAGGTATATAGAAATAGCACCCCTCAATCAGTATTTTGTGGACGCAGGTGTATCACAGCCCTCAATCAGTATTTGGTGGAAGAAGGTATATAGCAATAAGCACCCCTCAATCAGTATTTTGTGGAATAAGGTGTATAGCACCTCTCAATCAGTATTTGGCGGAAACTGGTATATAGCACCCTTAATCAGTATTTGGCGGAAACAGGAATATAGTACCCATCAATCAGGATTTTGTGGAAGAAGGTATATAGTATACCTCAATCAGTATTTGGGGGAAACAGGTATATGGCACCCCTCAATCAGTATTTTGTGGAAGCAGGTGTATCGCAGCCATCAATCAGTATATGGTGGAAGAAGGTATATAGCAATAGCACCCCTCAATCAGTATTTTGTGGAAGCAGGTGTATTGCAGCACTCAATCAGTATTTGGTGGAAGAAGGTATATAGCAATAGCACCCCTTAATCAGTATTTGGTGGAAAAAGGTATATAGCAATAGCACCTGTCAATCAGTATTTAGTGGAAGACGGTATATGGCACACCTCAATCAGTATTTGGCGAAAACAGGTATATAGCACCCCTCAATCAGTATTTGGCGAAAACAGGTATATAGCACCCCTCAATTAGTATTTGGTGGAAGCAGGTATATGGCACCCCTCAATCAGTATTTTGTGGAAGGAGGTGTATCGCAGCCCTCAATCAGTATTTGATGGAAGAAAGTATATAGCAACAGCACCCCTCAATCAGTATTTAGTGGAAGAAGGTATATGGCACCCCTCAATCAGTATTTGGCGGAAACAGGTATATAGCACCGCTCAATCAGTATTTGGCAGAAACAGGTATATAGCACCCCTTAATCAGTATTTGGCGGAAACAGGTATGTAGCACCCTTCAATCAGTATTTGGCGGAAACAGGTATATAGCCCCCCTCAATCAGTATTTTGTGGAAGCAGATGTATCACACCCCTCAATCAGTATTTTGTGGAAGAAGGTATATGGCACCCCTCAATCAGTATTTGGCGCAAACTGGTATATAGCACCCCCTCAATCAGTATTTGGCGGAAACAGGTATATAGCACCCCTCAATCAGGATTTTGTGGAAGAAAGTATATCGTATCCCTCAATCATTTTTGTTTGGGGCACCAGGTATATCACACCCGTTGCAATTAGTTACTCCAATAGCGTTTGTCCCTCTATCTAGCTGCAGTATCGCAGCAGAACCGCACATAACCACTGCACAATACAAATACACTATAATATAATTTCTATATTATAAGTATATCACACCCCTCTATATCACACCTATCGATAGCACACCTATAACAGTTAAAAGGACTTTTGTGGCCCTATTAGCTAGCGTTTGGTGTCCCTAACTATCCCTGTTCCAAAATGCAACCTCTCCCTACGCTGGCAAAACACATAATATAAAATGGCTGCCAGATCGAGTTCTGTTATAGGGTTGGGGTTGTGTCCATGTGCTGAAACGTCTCAATTAGCTGTCCAGTCCCACCTGATTGATGTGTCATGGGTCAAAGTTCGGAGCTATGCAAAAAAATATGGCACGTGCGAATAACGCCATATGTTTGCATGTTCGGCGAAATGCGAACGAGCAAAGTTCGACATGAAACGACCGCCAGGCGAACAGCAAGGCCATCTCTATTCATTACCTGATTGTTGGGTCAACAGCTGAACTTTCTTCTGGCCTGTATAAAAAAAGAGTATATATTGTTACATTTATAGGGATTAGTGTTGATCGCGAATATTCTAATCCCAAATTTTTATCGCGAATATCGGCACTTCGAAAATTCGCGAAGATGTAGAGTATAGTGCTATATATTCGTAATTGCGAATATTCTAGATTTTTTTTTTCATCGGTAACCTCCCTTCTTGCTTGTGGGCCAATGAGAAGGCTGCAATATCTTGGTCTAAACTTAGCAACATCCCTAGCAACCAATAGGACAGTTGCCTACCCCTTTACTATATAAGAAACTTCCCAGCAGCCATTTTCTGCTGTTTTTATTGCAGTTCTGAGAGAGAGAGAGAGAGAGAGAGAGAGAGAGAGAGAGAGAGCAGTGACATTACTGTGCTCTGTACTTTCATCTTTATCCTATTCCTTATCCAATTACATTAGATAGTTAGTTAGTTCATATATACAGGGGCGTTGCTAGGGTCTCAAAAGATCCAGGGCCCAAGCCCCAATGCATATTGCTCAATTCTCTAAGTCGACCAACCGACCCCAACCCCCCACCCCCGCAAACACTAGCACTGAAGACATTTTACTGTACTTACTATACAGCTATATAGTAACAAAGGCCAGCTTCTGCTCGGACCTCCTGTCACCGCCAGATCTCTGAGAAGTTCTGACAGACGTTCTTCAGTACCTCTTGCATGATGTTCTTTTGTTTTGGTTTCGTTTTGTCATCTCTTCTCCCTCTCCCAGCTGTCATCTATTAGCAGTGATTGCCTCCCTTTATATCCCCTCCCATACTGCCTCACTTTGCGGTTTATACTACTTCCTGGATTGTGCTCACTGCTAGATGCTGCAACTGCTGGTTCCTCAGATAAGTCTATTCCTTTATTTGTGTTTTTCTGTTGGCTTGATTCTAGGTGACCCTGACTCCCTCCGTATTGAGTGCAGGGAGCCGGTGGTCGTGTCCCCTCACTATTATAGGGTTTTCAGGTGTCACTCAGTCTAGATAGTCTTTTCTATCAAAGATCTTTGCATGGGCTGAGCAGTCAGGGAGAGCTCTAGGGCTTTTATAGGGCTCACCCATATGTTCCTTAGTTTGGGATCAAGTCAGTCGGATCTTTATTTGTGACTTATAGTTTTCTGCAACACCATCCGTGACACCTCCGGGGCACAGATGGTGCAGGACTGCACTCCCACAGCAATAAATGTAAGCGATTTCCAGCCACCGGTATTGGTAAAATCCATTCAACTTTATTTTTTCTCCATTAAAAGCAGTTACAAAAGATAAATACGAAACAGGCCTCACATCTCCCTGACGAGTTTCGGGTACACGCTTGTAGCACCCTTAATCATAGAGTCAATGTGACTCACATCCCCTCCATGATGGTGTAAGACATGATGAGAGACTGCTGAGATATGGCGGAATGTGTTTATGTTTTTATTGTCATCTCTGATTGCATCCGACAAATGCCGTCTAATCCTAATTTTAGGGGCCAGATGTACACCTTACATATTGGAGTTGGCAAGTTTTGCAGGTAATCAGGTAAACCACACCATATGTGTTACAGTTAATATATTGTTTGTTCATATATGTTTGGTTCTCTGTGCAAGAAGTAAAGTCTTTTGATACGTGAATAACAGAGCAGTAGGTGCAGACATTGTGGCCACATTTATATGTACCTTTATGTTGTAACCAAGTTTTATTTTTGCCAGTGCTGTTATCTTTAAATAAACTGGGGGATAAAGTATTACCCAATGTCTTTGCTCGTCTCGCTACACACTGAATTCCCATACTGACTACTTCAGCAAAACCTTGGTCCATTTGAAGAATGTTTTTTCATAATTTGACAAACTTTGTTGTATTGTGGACTATATGGGGTTGAAAACACCACTCTGTTTCTATCCTGTGATTTCCCTTTGGGTGTGTCCACAGTTCTGTCTCTCTGACTAACCTATACAGCTACACATACCTCTCACATCCAGGGCCTCCCAGGTGACATCTCCTCTGATGTAGATCTTCTCTGTCATCATCTTCTCCATTCAGTCTGGAAAACTTCTCTCAGCAGCCTCATCTCTGCAGAGTGTGACACATGGACATCTTAGGTTCCTCACTTTTCTGTACCCCCAAATACTATTCTGAAGAAAAATGAGTGCCATACAAATAATCTTCCCCACAGTAATAGTGTTCCTCATAGTCCCACCAATAGTAATTCCCTTCTAGAATGCCCTCCTTAGTAATACTGCCCCCTACAGTGATAGTGCTCCCCAAGAATGCCTCCATTAGCAGAATAGCCATCCAGTATTAATAATACCCTCACAGAGCCCCAGTAGAAATAAGGCCCCCTGTTGTTCCCCCAGTGGTAATAAAGCTCTCTACAAACGCTCAGTAGTAATAAGGCCCCGCTATTGCTCCCCCAGTAGTAATAAAGCTATCTACAGACCCCTCAGTAGTAATAAGGCCTCCATAGTGCTCTTAGTAGAAATAATGTGGATCTATAAGTCCCTCCTATAGAGCCCCCAGTAGTAATAAGAATGCCTAATGTCCACTGGATTTAAAATACCCCTACAGTCCCCCCAGTATTTATAATACCCCCTACTGGTTTAATGCCTCTACAGTACCCCCAGTATTTATATCACCCCCTACTGTTATAATGATCGCCCTGAAGTGCCCCAAGTATTTATATTGCCCCCTACTGTTATAATGCTCGCCCTGACACACTCCCAGTATTTATAATGCTCCCCGCAGTGCCCCCTGTAGTTATATTCCTCCATTTAGTGTCCTCAGAAATTCCTCATCCCCTCCACCATACAGTCCCATATAAATAACATTATTTCCCTCCCTCCGCCATAGAGTCCCATGTAAATACCATCACACTATCTCTCCTGCCCCTCCAATATACAGTCCCATATAAATAAAATCACCCACTCCCCAGCTGCCTTCAACATACAGTCCTATGTAAAGAACATCACCCACTCCCCAGCTGCCTTCAACATACAGTCCTGTGTAAAGAACATCACCCCCTCCCCAGCCGCCTTCAACATACAGTCCCATGTAAATAACATCACCCCCTCAATATTCAGTCCCATGTAAATAACATCCCTCCCTCCCCCAGATACCTTCAACATACCATCCCATATAAATAACACTACCCCTAAACATTCAGTACCATGTAAATAATATCACTCCCTCCCACAGCCACCTTCAACATATAATGTAAATAACATCACCCTGCCCCAGCCACCTCCAACATGCATTCACATGTAAATAACATCACCCCCTCAACTTTCAGTCCCAGGTAAATAACATCACTCCACCCCACCCCACTGTCCCATTTAAATAACTTATTTCCCTTCAGCCCTAACATACAGTCCCAGTTAAATAACTATAACTCCCAGAATGCCTCTCCCTTCACTTACCTCTCCTCATGTAGCAGACCTCACCATAGCTTCTTCCCAGAACTTCTCTTCACTGCTGAGCCGTCCTCTCCTGCACTGATCACATGATGGTGACATCATCGCAGGTCCCTTTCAGCTACTGCATTTAGAACTAATCACATGACCTGTGATGTCAACACAAGTCCTTCAGCTGTTGCAGGGCATTAGATTCAATTGTATTGCCGTCCTGAGGAGTGCAATACAGTTGTATCTAGCAGGTAGGCAGGGCATTCAGGGCCTGAGACAAAACATCAGGGGCCCAGGCCCCAAATGTCATAACCTAGCAACGCCCCTGCATATATATAAGACAGATAGTTAGTGGGAGATAGTCAGTGTAGGTTAGATAGTGATATAGTGTAGCTGATAGGTTCCAGTGCAGGGTGTTAGGTAGTGTGATAGGAATTACTGTTTCTCTGCTGTCCATACATACATGCTACAGAAATAGTGCTGTGATGTCACAACAATACTTAATGCACCAATCAGTAATATCTACTCAGACCTGATAAAATGTGAAGTTGCGTGTATTGCGCAAAAAATGCGCGCATCATTAGTGCCGGTTTTCGCAATCGCGAAAATAATAATTGGAGATCACAAATTCTAGAATTTGTGAATTTATTGCGAATATTATGCTAAAAATTAGCGAAATATCACAAAGACAAATATTGCCTATGTCGCTCATCATTAATAGGGATAATTAATGTGGTTGTCTAGTTTACAAGAGCCACAATAAAATTCTTACAGTGATATCACTACCCCATACTTCTTTTTAGGGTTTTACCCCTCCATACCTGACCTGTGCTGATCGTGTAGTGGAGCTTCTGGAAAATGCACCATATATGTTAAGATTACCCTCTAATGTGTCCATTCTGGATAAAGATTTTTGAGTCTTTCCTTGACAGACTCTCCGTCTTTTTAGACACTTTAACATCCACCGGCACTATCAATACTTGACATTGGAAACCCACTACTGCACCGTTAAGAATGGGTAGGTAAACATAGAAGATTGATGGAAGAAAAAGACCACCTGGTCCATCGAGTCTGCCTTTATGTTATTTCTTTTTTTTATCTTAGGATAGATGTTTATCCCAGGCATGTTTAAATTTACTTACTGTAGATTTCCCAACCACATCTACTGGAAGTTTATAACAAGCTTCAACTACTCTTTCGGTAAAATAAAATTTCCTGACATTGCTCCGTCCTGATCTTATTCACAGCTCTGATAACTAAGGACATCAGAAATCCCAGTCGATCACTAGTGTCATTTACTTAACCACCTCAGCCCCCAGTGCTTAAACACCCTGAAAGACCAGGCCACTTTTTACACTTCTGACCTACACTACTTTCACCGTTTATTGCTCGGTCATGCAACTTGCCACTCAAATGAATTTTACCTCCTTTTCTTCTCACTAATAGAGCTTTCATTTGGTGGTATTTCTTTGCTGCTGACATTTTTACTTTTTTTGTTATTAATCGAAATTTAACGATTTTTTTGCAAAAAAATGACATTTTTCACTTTCAGTTGTCAAATTTTGCAAAAAAAAACGACATCCATATATAAATTTTGCTCTAAATTTATTGTTCTACATGTCTTTGATAAACAAAAAATGTTTGGGTAAAAAAAAAAATGGTTTGGGTAAAAGTTATAGCGTTTACAAACTATGGTACAAAAATGTGAATTTCCGCTTTTTGAAGCAGCTCTGACTTTCTGAGCACCTGTCATGTTTCCTGAGGTTCTACAATGCCCAGACAGTACAAACACCCCACAAATGACCCCATTTCGGAAAGTACACACCCTAAGGTATTCGCTGATGGGCATAGTGAGTTCATAGAACTTTTTATTTTTTGTCACAAGTTAGCGGAAAATGATGATTTTTTATTTTTTATTTTTTTTTTCTTACAAAGTCTCATATTCCACTAACTTGTGACAAAAAATAAAAAGTTCTATGAACTCACTATGCCCATCAGCGAATACCTTGGGGTCTCTTCTTTCCAAAATGGGGTCACTTGTGGGGTAGTTATACTGCCCTGGTATTCTAGGGGCCCAAATGTGTGGTAAGGAGTTTGAAATCAAATTCTGTAAAAAATGACCTGTGAAATCCGAAAGGTGCTCTTTGGAATATGGGCCCCTTTGCCCACCTAGGCTGCAAAAAAGTGTCACACATCTGGTATCTCCGTACTCAGGAGAAGGTGGGGAATGTGTTTTGGGGTGTCATTTTATATATACCCATGCTGGGTGAGAGAAATATCTTGGCAAAAGACAACTTTTCCCATTTTTTTATACAAAGTTGGCATTTGACCAAGATATTTATCTCACCCAGCATGGGTATATGTAAAAAGACACCCCAAAACACATTCCTCAACTTCTCCTGAGTACGGAGATACCAGATGTGTGACACTTTTTTGCAGCCTAGGTGGGCAAAGGGGCCCATATTCCAAAGAGCACCTTTCGGATTTCACAGGTCATTTTTTACAGAATTTGATTTCAAACTCCTTACCACACATTTGGGCCCCTAGAATGCCAGGGCAGTATAACTACCCCACAAGTGACCCCATTTTGGAAAGAAGACACCCCAAGGTATTCCGTGAGGGGCATGGCGAGTTCCTAGAATTTTTTATTTTTTGTCACAAGTTAGTGGAAAATGATGATTTTTTTTTTTTTCCATACAAAGTCTCATATTCCACTAACTTGTGACAAAAAATAAAAACTTCCATGAACTCACTATGCCCATCAGCGAATACCTTGGGGTCTCTTCTTTCCAAAATGGGGTCACTTGTGGGGTAGTTATACTGCCCTGGCATTCTAGGGGCCCAAATGTGTGGTAAGGAGTTTGAAATCAAATTCAGTAAAAAATGACCTGTGAAATCCGAAAGGTGCTCTTTGGAATGTGGGCCCCTTTGCCCACCTAGGCTGCAAAAAAGTGTCACACATCTGGTATCTCCGTACTCAGGAGAAGTTGAGGAATGTGTTTTGTGGTGTCTTTTTACATATACCCATGCTGGGTGAGATAAATATCTTGGTCAAATGCCAACTTTGTATAAAAAAATGGAAAAAGTTGTCTTTTGCCAAGATATTTCTCTCACCCAGCATGGGTATATGTAAAATGACACCCCAAAACACATTCCCCACCTTCTCCTGAGTACGGAGATACCAGATGTGTGACACTTTTTTGCAGCCTAGGTGGGCAAAGGGGCCCATATTCCAAAGAGCACCTTTCGGATTTCACAGGTCATTTTTTACAGAATTTGATTTCAAACTCCTTACCACACATTTGGGCCCCTAGAATGCCAGGGCAGTATAACTACCCCACAAGTGACCCCATTTTGGAAAGAAGAGACCCCAAGGTATTCGCTGATGGGCATAGTGAGTTCATGTAAGTTTTTATTTTTTGTCACAAGTTAGTGGAATATGAGACTTTGTATGGAAAAAAATAAAATAAAAAATCATCATTTTCCACTAACTTGTGACAAAAATAAAAAATTCCAGGAACTTGCCATGCCCCTCATGGAATACCTTGGGGTGTCTTCTTTCCAAAATGGGGTCACTTGTGGGGTAGTTATACTGCCCTGGCATTTTCCAGGGGCCCTAATGTGTGGTAAGTAGGTAAATGACCTGTGAAATCCGAAAGGTGCTCTTTGGAATGTGGGCCCCTTTGCCCACCTAGGCTGCAAAAAAGTGTCACACATCTGGTATCTCCGTACTCAGAAGGTGGGGAATGTGTTTTGTGGTGTCATTTTACATATACCCATGCTGGGTGAGAGAAATATCTTGGCAAAAGACAACTTTTCCCATTTTTTTATACAAAGTTGGCATTTGACCAAGATATTTATCTCACCCAGCATGGGTATATGTAAAAAGACACCCCAAAACACATTCCTCAACTTCTCCTGAATACAGAGATACCAGATGTGTGACACTTTTTTGCAGCCTAGGTGGGCAAAGGGGCCCAAATTCCTTTTAGGAGGGCATTTTTAGACATTTGGATACCAGACTTCTTCTCACGCTTTGGGGCCCCTAAAATGCCAGGGCAGTATAAATACCCCACATGTGACCCCATTTTGGAAAGAAGACACCCCAAGGTATTCAATGAGGGGCATGGCGAGTTCATTGAAAAAAAAAAAATTTGGCACAAGTTAGCGGAAATTGATTTTTTTGATTTTGTTCTCACAAAGTCTCCCTTTCCGCTAACTTGGGACAAAAATTTCAATCTTTCATGGACTCAATATGCCCCTCAGCGAATACCTTGGGGTGTCTTCTTTCCAAAATGGTGTTATTTGTGGGGTGTTTGTACTGCCCTGGCATTTGAGGGTCTCCGCAATCATTACATGTATGCCCAGCATTAGGAGTTTCTGCTATTGTCCTTATATTGAGCATACGGGTAATGAGATTTTTTTTTTCCGTTCAGCCTCTGGGCTGAAAGAAAAAAATGAACGGCACAGATTTCTTCATTCGCATCGATCAATGTGGATGAAAAAATCTCTGCCAAAAAAAGAAAAAGGAGGGGAAAGGCGTCTGCCAGGACATAGGAGCTCCGCCCAACATCCATACCCACTTCAGCTCGTATGCCCTGGCAAACCAGATTTCTCCATTCACATCAATCGATGTGGATAAATAAATCATTGCCGGGATTTTTTTTTTTATATATACAAAGTGTTTGCCAAAGTATATGAACACCGCCACCTCCTCAGCTCATATGCCTCGGCAAACATATCTTTTACTGCAGAGGAGAAATCTCGTCTTGCAGCGCCGCATACACCGACTTGCGTGTAATCTGACAGCAGCGCAATGCTTCTGTCCGAATGCACATCAGTGCTGCAGCTAGTCGATCGGTTGGTCCACCTGAAAGGTAAAAAAAACAAAACAAAAAAGAAAAAACCAGGCCGCAAAGCAATAACTTTATTAACTTTAGAATAGAACATATTAACTTTTTTTAACTTTTTTAACTTTTTTACTTACCGGTAATTTTTTTTTTGTTTAGTTTTTTTTACCTTTATAGAACAAACCTCTCCTTCCCCATGGGACAATGTGCAAAGCGCAAATCGCCCAAAGATGTGGCGAAGTACGTTATGCACTTTATCCCAGGTGAAAGGAGAGGTTTGCAGCAGCTGAGAGTAAAAGGGCCCTAATAGCCCTGTGTGCCTGTCCTGTGAGATGCAATCCCTATGCTAGGTGTACCTGTGTGTGGTACTTCCGGAAACACTCACCAAAGCATAGGGCAGGGTGGTCAGGACAGTCAGGACAGAAATAGCGGGTGTCACGCCTTATTCCACTCCTGCTACAGACACGACATCTTTTTCGGGGTGACGGTTGGGTTGAGGTACCAGGAACGACACTGGGGAAATGTCGCTCGTGTAGACGGCTAACTACACTGGTGGATGGGGCCACGGAACCTCCTGGGTAAAGGAGGTTCTCGATGATCTCTTCCTGGAATTTGAGGAAGGATCCTGTTCTCCCAGCCTTACTGTAGAGAACAAAACTATTGTAGAGCGCCAATTGAATTAAATATACAGACACCTTCTTATACCAGCGTCTGGTTCTGCGGGAAACTAAATACGGAGACAACATCTGGTCATTGAAGTCCACCCCTCCCATGAGCGCATTATAGTCGTGGACACAGAGGGGCTTTTCAATGACACGGGTTGCTCGCTCAATTTGGATTGTCGTGTCTGCGTGAATGGAGGAGAGCATGTAAACGTCACGCTTGTCTCTCCATTTCACCGTGAGCAGTTCTTCGTTACACAAGGCAGCCCTCTCCCCCCCTTGCAAGACGGGTGGTTACAAGCCGTTGGGGGAAGCCCACGCGACTAGTTCGCGCGGTGCCACAGGCGCAAATCCGTTCTAGAAACAAATGCCTAAAGAGGGCCACACTTGTGTAAAAATTGTCCACATAAAGATGGTACCCCTTGCCGAATAAGGGTGACACCAAGTCCCAGACTGTCTTCCCACTGCTCCCCAGGTAGTCAGGGCAACCGACCGGCTCCAGGGTCTGATCTTTTCCCTCATAGATCCGAAATTTGTGGGTATAGCCTGTGGCCCTTTCACAGAGCTTATACAATTTGACCCCATACCGGGCACGCTTGCTTGGGATGTACTGTTTGAAGCCAAGGCGCCCGGTAAAATGTATTAGGGACTCGTCTACGCAGATGTTTTGCTCGGGGGTATACAAATCTGCAAATTTCTGGTTAAAATGGTCTATGAGGGGCCGAATTTTGTGGAGCCGGTCAAAAGCTGGGTGGCCTCTGGGACGGGAGGTGGTGTTGTCGCTAAAATGCAGGAAACGAAGGATGGCCTCAAATCGTGCCCTGGACATAGCAGCAGAGAACATGGGCATGTGATGAATCGGGTGCGTTGACCAATATGACCGCAATTCATGCTTTTTTGTCAGGCCCATGTTGAGGAGAAGGCCCAAAAAAATTTTAAGTTCGGAAACTTGGACTGGTTTCCACCGGAAAGGCTGGGCATAAAAGCTTCCCGGGTTGGCGGATATAAATTGTGTGGCATACTGGTTGGTCTCTGCCACGACTAAGTCCAAGAGCTCCGCAGTCAAGAACAGCTCAAAAAATCCCAGGGCCGAACCGATTTGAGCCGTCTCAACCCGAACTCCAGACTGGGCGGTGAAAGGGGGAACTACAGGTGCGGCTGAAGTTGGTGACTGCCAATCAGGGTTTGCCAGCACCTCAGGGATTCTAGGGGCTCTACGGGCCTGTCTGTGCGGTGGCTGCGACGGGGTAACTAGTGCACGTGCCACCGTACCAGCTTCAACTGCCCTTCTGGTGCTCGCCACGTCACCATGTTGTACGGCAGTGCTGGTACTAGGTCCAGGGAGGGCTGCGCTGCTGGTGTATGCCTCACCACGTGATCCGGCAGCGACAGCCCCACTCTGCTGCTCTTGAAGCGGATCCTGCATAACCTGTGGTCTAGCGACACAGGGCCGGGTACGCCTGGTGCTGCCAGGGACCTCCACCTCCTCGTCCGAACTTTGGGTCAGAGAGCCACTGCTTTCCACAGGTTCATATTCTGACCCGCTAGATTCATCAGATGAGGGTTCCCACTCCTCATCCGACTGGGTCAGAATCCTGTAGGCCTCTTCAGAAGAATACCCCCTGTTTGACATTTTGGACTACTAAATTTAGGGGTATTCCCTGAGACTACCCAAGAAAAAAAGCAAGCCTGTCTTACAAAGGGGAGGCTAGCGAAGTACCGGAGGCCGCTGCGGTTGATAAAAAATATCAAAACTGATTTTTTTATCGCCGCAGTGCGTGTAAAATGAATGTGCAGTGATCAAAAAATATATATTTTTTGTCACTGCGGTGGGGCGGGCGTGGGTGAACGCACGTGTGGGCGACCGATCAGGCCTGATCGGGCAAACACTGCGTTTTGGGTGGAGGGCGAACTAAAGTGACACTAATACTATTATAGATCTGACCGTGATCAGTTTTGATCACTTACAGATACTATAAAAGTACAAATGCTGATTAGCGATACGCTATTCAGCGAATAAAAGTGACTGCGGTGCGGTGGGCTGGGCGCTAACTGACGCTAACTACCTAACCAAGGGGCCTAAACTATCCCTAAAACCTAACAGCCAATACTAGTGAAAAAAAAAAAGTGACAGTTTACACTGATCACTTTTTTCCCTTTCACTGGTGATTGACAGGGGCGATCAAAGGGGTGATCAAAGGGTTAATTGGGGTGCAGGGGGGTGATCAGGGGCTACAGTGAAGTGTTTGGTGTACTTACAGTTCAGTCTGCTTCTCTGCTGGATCCAACCGACGAAAAGGACCAGCAGAGGAGCAGAGAAGCCATATAACAGATCATATTTACTAATATGATCTGTTATATGGCCAGTGATTGGATTTTTTAAAAATCGCCAGCCTGCCAGCCAATGATCGTTGCTGGCAGGCTGGTGACGAACTTCTTCTTTGAATTTTGCCGGCCCGCGATGCGCATGCGCGGGCCGGCTTGGAGCGAAATCTCGCGTCTCGCGAGATGACGCGTATATGCGTGATTGTGCGCAGCGCTGCCACCTCCGGAACGCGAATCTGCGTACAGCGGTCCGGAGGTGGTTAAAAATAAATCACAGAGCATCTTCACCAGTGTAAAATGTAACCTTTAATAATGTTCATTAAAATACCCCTATACGTGTGAATAAGAATTTATTTGGGCTGAGAAGAATTGTGACCCCTTTAGAGAAGTACCTAACACAGTGAGAATACCACCACACGGCATGTGACACAATTGCGACGTGGCTGTGCTGTGGTTTAGTACTGGGCGTAGCTGACTCCTGTTTAACTTATGAGAATCTCACTATTTAATCGGTCTGCATTGTTAATGGCCACACAGCACCAACAATATCGTGCGGCCATTAACAATGCAGGCTGAGTAAACAGTGTGGTCCTCATTAGTTAAATTGCAACCGTGAAGTGTCTGAGGCGTGTGGTCATACCCTGAAATCCATACATGTGTAGCTATACATGGTCCTCTTCAAGTGAAGAGACTGAGGTTAGTGCAGTACCAGACATAGTCACGCATGTATGGACGTCTCTGTGACTCTCGGTTAAAGGCACTTTGCGGATTGTGCTGCGACTTCATCCAGTCCAATATGTGGCAATGGCCGCATTGCTACACAGCGATAAAGGTCGTGCAACCTTATGGCGGGGGAAAAAAAATGGAGGTATTTGTAATATATAATGATTAGCATGACAAAAACAACTTTTTTCCCCTAATGATTTCATACCCTTGGCAAGGAGCAGTACATAGCTACTCTAATGGTTTTGTTACTTATTTGCTGTGTTAATAGTTTTCCGTTTACTCTGGTAATGAGTTCTAGCCACACAGTAATTTCCTCCGGGAGAAGATAAATTATTTGAGCAGATGATCATCCCATTCATGGGGCCAGATATTGCCATTCATTTTACCTGAATACAGTTTTGTCAATATTTATTACTGGAGCACCTGCCCAGATGCCCTGGATTAAGATGGACACCAAAGCTGCTTATCCATTAGCCGAGGACAGCTCAGTCCTAGTGGACTTAGCTTCCTGTAAATCATGCCTCATATTGCTGGAACAGGGAGCAAATCTACTTCCCAGCTCCATAGAGCTTACTAAGCGAGGCTGCACTGAACCCTTCCAGCTATTCTACCATGAGAGCAAACATGCGTCCATTGAAAATATACAACTTTCTGTCCATCTATGAAGATACACATGCAAGGACCAATAAGAGCCAGAAGGGATTGGGGCCTGTGCGTGACAAAAGGCAGGCATTGGGGAGGGGGTCCTGTTAGATGTCTCAGTTACATAACAAAAAGTGATACCATGTCTTAAGCAGAGTACAGCTGAAAATGTTAGTATGTTAGTTGTATCTGTGATCTTAACCACTGGGCTAGACAGGTTTATGTCCTTAAAGCAGATAGTAGCTAGGTTTTACTATACCCAGGGCGAAGATTCATATCACTGCCCTAGGCCTGTGTCTAAATTACCTGGCTAAGGCACCCAACACTCTGGGCACATGCTGCACCTGCCCTAGCTGCACCCTTGCATAATACAGTGTTGTGGCGCTTTATAATGGGGGATGCCATATGGGTTTGAGCTAATAGATACCTGCAGTGTGTCCATGTCAGGAGAAGAAAGAAAGAGTTCCTGCTTCGGCGCTCCAAAACCACTTGAGCCGGTCTTTTAAAAAGAGATTCTTCTTTATTAAATAAAAAACGCATGCGACAACAACGTGTTTCAGGGAATCTTAAGTCCCCTTCATCAGGTTGAAAGAGTACAACTGTGTCACGATAGTGTAAGAACTTAAATACTATGTATTTAATACTATAAATACGATGTATTTAAGTTCTTACACTATCGGGACACAGTTGTACTCTTTCAACCTGATGAAGGGGACTTAAGATTCCCTGAAACACGTTGTTGTCACATGCGCTTTTTATTTAATAAAGAAGAATCTCTTTTTAAAAGACCGGCTCAAGTGGTTTTGGAGCGCCGAAGCAGGAACTCTTTCTTTCTCCTCAAACGATCCTCCAGAGGGACTGGACATCTTTTCTGAGGAACCCCATACCCTGCGGCAGCACACCCAAGAACCGGATCTTATTTATCAAGCCCTCAATAGAGTTACGCCTATTCTACCGTAACCATACAAGGTGAGCCTTAAATTTGCTCTATTTGATCAACCAGTGTGAACATACTACCCTATTGTGTGCCATCTTTATAAAGCTTTAGGCACGTAAAAAACCATGTCAGGAGAAGGGAAACCTCTCTCCAATAAGAAGTATCAAAATCATAATGATACATTAGATTTTGACATACTGTACAGTGGCAAAAGGCTGTACAGTCTGTAAGGTAATACTCCAGTTTTATTTGCAAAATCATGCTCCCATTTGCCACCGCATGTGGCCGAAGCTTTGGCCATACGTGGACACGTCTTCCCATACCCTAAGGATACGGACCACATGGCGGACCACAAGACATGACCTGTTGGGGTTCCTTAACGACTGGATTCTCAAGCACCAATCTAAACCAGTGAAAACATACTCAATGAAATGCATGCTATTGTAATTAGTCCTAATGGAAAGATAAAATATTACTTACATTTCCATCCCCCACAATGAATTAGGAACTCCAGAATCCTAAGACATCTGCTAACAATAAACACGGAGTCTGAGATGAGATATAAATGAGCACATTCAAGGCAGGGTATAAGTAGCCCTGGCTGTCAGGTTCCAGAGGACGCAGGCTGAAGAACGCTATGCTTGAATTAGTCTTTCTGAAGACTGGTATAGAGGGAGGGAGGGACACAGTGCATGTATAATCTTCCCACAGGCATGGACATCAGTAAATTGGGATTCTCATAATCAGCTTTATTAGCTTGGCTTATTAGCCTGGTCACACAACAGACGTCTATGACATGGCTAAAAACCTGCAATGTAATAGACAGTGAAAAAATAGGTTATGGAACTAATAAAAGATGTATGAAATGTCTCAAAATGCTTCCCGTTTTTAACATTCAGGTCTCTTTTGAAGAAAATAGAATGCCAGCAAACCTAGGTCCACCTCAAAGACAATTTACTACTAACATGCCAGTCTGTATGTCAGTGGCAGTTGTCAGACTGGACATATTTACACTTTAGATACATATCTCCTGAGTTTTTGAGATTACGCTCACAAATATGGACCAATGTCTCCTTTTTATGCATGTGGCATTTTTGGACTTTAAAGAAAAATCTCTGAAGTCTTAGTGAAATAAACCTCACAAAGAGAGAGAAATGCCTTTGGGTCGGCTAAGTCACAGTGCCAACCCGAACTGGAGATACATACACAGATCAATATCCCCTGAGTCTTTATGAAGTAACAAAACAATAACAAACACAGGTGCACTCTGCAGTCTCACTAAATCCTCAAACTGATTTTAAAATTGAGAGATTAGTCAACATGTCCTACGGTGTAGAACATGTCTAAGCCCAGACACCACGACAAGGTTTCTCAAGTAGCCCGGGACCCTACACTCTCCTACCTGAGCCGTATGGGCGATACCAGGAGCCAGTGGGCAAATTACAGGAGCATAAGGCCGACTCACAAACAACTCACCAGTTACCTCCAGCATGTGGCCATGCTTGCAATGGGAGGAGGGAGGAGTCTGTGAGTCCCACTCAAGACTTGCTGATATGTCCCAGGCCTCACAGGTGCACCTAAATGTGGCCTGTAGATGGAAAACAGGCACATTTAAATAGGAGTTTATACACCTCCAGGAATCTATATATACACAAACTAAGAAGACAGGTTGGCATTAGCAGGAGGTGCTCAAACCCACATGCAGTTGTGCATATATATAGGGGAGCAAATCCTGCACTTGTGGCCCGTTGCTAATGGCAATCCCCAGCAAAATGCATACAATGGAGGATGCCCGCGGCGAACCACAAGTACCACAATAGACATCCTACACAAGGTAACAAGTGAGGATGTCATAATTAATATAACAATATAACAAAACAATAACAAACACAGGTGCACTCTGCAGTCTCACTAAATCCTCAAACTGATTTTAAAATTGAGAGATTAGTCAACATGTCCTACGGTGTAGAACATGTCTAAGCCCGGACACCACGACAAGGTTTCTCAAGTAGCCCGGGACCCTACACTCTCCTACCTGAGCCGTATGGGCGATACCAGGAGCCAGTGGGCAAATTACAGGAGCATAAGGCCGACTCACAAACAACTCACCAGTTACCTCCAGCATGTGGCCATGCTTGCAATGGGAGGAGGGAGGAGTCTGTGAGTCCCACTCAAGACTTGCTGATATGTCCCAGGCCTCACAGGTGCACCTAAATGTGGCCTGGAAGGAGAGTGTAGGGTCCCGGGCTACTTGAGAAACCTTGTCGTGGTGTCCGGGCTTAGACATGTTCTACACCGTAGGACATGTTGACTAATCTCTCAATTTTAAAATCAGTTTGAGGATTTAGTGAGACTGCAGAGTGCACCTGTGTTTGTTATTGTTTTGTTATATTGTTATATTAATTATGACATCCGCACTTGTTACCTTGTGTAGGATGTCTATTGTGGTACTTGTGGTTCGCCGCGGGCATACTCCATTGTATGCATTTTGCTGGGGATTGCCATTAGCAACGGGCCACAAGTGCAGGATTTGCTCCCCTATATATATGCACAACTGCATGTGGGTTTGAGCACCTCCTGCTAATGCCAACCTGTCTTCTTAGTTTCTTTATGAAGTAACCAGAGGGTCAAATGGCTGGACTTTATATACTGTATATACAGGTGAAACTCGAAAAATTTGAATATCGTGCAAAGTTAATTTATTTCAGTAATGCAACTTAAAAGGTGAAACTTACATATGAGATATTTCAAGCCTTTATTTGTTAGAATTTGGATGATTATGGCTTACAGCTAATGAAACCCCAAAGTCTCAATTTTGAGGTACCCTTTGCTCAAGGGATATGGATTAATTAGCTGACTAGAGTGTGACACTTTGAGCCTAGAATATTGAACCTTTTCACCAAATTCTAATTTTAAGCTGCATTAATGCAATTCCTTTTAATTTGCATTACTGAAATAAATGGACTTTTGCACGATATTCTAATTTTTCAAGTTTCACCTGTGTATGTATATACACTGCTCAAAAAAATAAAGGGAACACAAAAATAACACATCCTAGATCTGAATTAATTAAATATTCTTCTGAAATACATTGTTCTTTACATAGTTGAATGTGCTGACAACAAAATCACACAAAAATAAAAAAAATGGAAATCAAATTTTTCAACCCATGGAGGTCTGGATTTGGAGTCACACTCAAAATTAAAGTGGAAAAACACACAACAGGCTGATCCAACTTTGATGTAATGTCCTTAAAACAAGTCAAAATGAGGCTCAGTAGTGTGTGTGGCCTCCACGTGCCTGTATGACCTCCCTACAACGCCTGTGCATGCTCCTGATGAGGTGGCGGAAGATCTCCTGAGGGATCTCCTCCCAGACCTGGACTAAAGCATCTGCCAACTCCTGGACAGTCTGTGGTGCAACGTGACGTTGGTGGATAGAGCGAGACATGATGTCCCAGATGTGCTCAATTGGATTCAGGTCTGGGGAACGGGCGGGTCAGTCCATAGCATCAATGCCTTCGTCTTGCAGGAACTGCTGACACACTCCAGCCACATGAGGTCTAGCATTGTCTTGCATTAGGAGGAACCCAGGGCCAACCGCACCGGCATATGGTCTCACAAGGGGTCGGAGGATCTCATCTCGGTACCTAATGGCAGTCAGGCTACCTCTGGCGAGCACATGGAGGGCTGTGCGGCCCTCCAAAGAAATGCCACCCCACACCATTACTGACCCAATGCCAAACCGGTCATGCTGGAGGATGTTGCAGGCAGCAGAACGTTCTCCACGGCGTCTCAAGACTCTGTCACGTCTGTCACATGTGCTCAGTGTGAACCTGCTTTCATCTGTGAAGAGCACAGGGCGCCAGTGGCGAATTTGCCAATCTTGGTGTTCTCTGGCAAATGCCTAACGTCCTGCACGGTGTTGGGCTGTAAGCACAACCTCCACCTGTGGACGTCGGGCCCTCATATCATCCTCATGGAGTCTGTTTCTGACCGTTTGAGCAGACACATGCACATTTGTGGCCTGCTGGAGGTCATTTTGCAGGGCTCTGGCAGTGCTCCTCCTGTTCCTCCTTGCACAAAGGCGGAGGTAGCGGTCCTGCTGCTGGGTTGTTGCCCTCCTACGGCCTCCTCCACGTCTCCTGATGTACTGGCCTGTCTCCTGGTAGCGCCACCATGCTCTGGACACTACGCTGACAGACACAGCAAACCTTCTTGCCACAGCTCGCATTGATGTGCCATCCTGGATAAGCTGCACTACCTGAGCCACTTGTGTGGGTTGTAGACTCCGTCTCATGCTACCACTAGAGTGAAAGCACCGCCAGCATTCAAAAGCGACCAAAACATCAGCCAGGAAGCATAGGAACTGAGAAGTGGTCTGTGGTCACCACCTGCAGAACCACTCCTTTATTGGGGGTGTCTTGCTAATTGCCTATAATTTCCACCTGTTGTCTATCCCATTTGCACAACAGCATGTGAAATTGATTGTCACTCAGTGTTGCTTCCTAAGTGGACAGATTGATTTCACAGAAGTGTGATTGACTTGGAGTTACATTGTGTTGTTTAAGTGTTCCCTTTATTTTTTTGAGCAGTGTATATATACAGTATATATATATATATATACATATATATATATATATATATATACACACACTGAACAAAAATATAAACGCAACACTTTCGGTTTTGCTCCCATTTTGCATGAGCTGAACTGAAAGATCTGAAACATTTTCTACATACACAAAAGACCCATTACTCTCAAATATTGTTCACATATCTGTTAATATCTGTGTTAGTGAGCACTTCTTTGCCGAGATAATCCATCCTACCTCACAGGTGTGGCATATCAAGGTGCTGATTAGACAGCATGAATATTGCACAGGTGTGCCTTAGACTTCCAACAATATAAGATCACTCTCAAATGTGCCGTTTGATCACACAGCACAATGCCACAGATGTCGGAATGTTTGAGGGAGCTTGCAATTGGCATGCTGACTGCAGGAATGTCTACCAGAGCGGTTGCCCGTGCAATGAATGTTAATTTCTCTACCATAAGCCGTCTCCAAAGGCGTTTCAGAGAATTTGGCAGTACAACCAACCGGCCTCACAACTGCAAACCACGTGTAACCACACCAGCCCAGGACCTCCACATCCAGCATGTTCACCTCGCTGATCGTTTGAGACCAGCCACCCGGACAGCTGCAGCAACAATCGTTTTGCATAACCAAAGAATTTCTGCACAAACTGTCAGGAACCGTCTCATGCTCGTCGCCCTCACTGGGGTCTAGACCTGACTGCAGTTCGTCGTCGTAACCGACTTGAGTGGGCAAATGCTCAGATTTGATGGCGTCTGGCACATTGGAGAGGCGTTCTGTTCACGGATGAGTCCCGGTTTTCACTTTTCAGGGCAGATGGAAGACAGCGTGTGTGGCGTCGTGTGGGTGAGCGGTTTGCTGACATCAACGTTGTGGATCGAGTGGCCCATGGTGACGGTGGGGTTATGGTGTGGGCAGGCGTATGTTATGGACAACGAACACAGGTTCATTTTATTGATGGCATTTTGAATGTACAGAGATACCGTGACGAGATCCTGAGGCCCATTGTTGTGCCATTCATCCACGACTATCGCCTCATGTTGCAGAATGTTAATGCACGCCCCCATATTGCAAGGATCTGTACACAGTTTCTGGAAGCTGAAAACATCCCAGTTCTTTTATGGCCAGTATACTCACCGGACATGTCACCCATTGAGCATGTTTGGGATGCTCTGGATCAGCGTATACAATAGCGTGTTCCAGTTCCTGCCAATATTCTGAGATGTGTTGCACTGCGTGAGGCAAATGGTGGCCACACCAGATACTGACTGGTTTTCTGACCCCCCCCCCCCCATAAGGCAAAACTGTGCACATTTCAGAGTGGTCTTTTATTGTGGGCAGTCTAAGGCACATGTCATGGTTTGAATCTCTCTGTGACAATGGCCACACCCATCTGCCTCCCAGCCAAGCTCTTGAACTAATCCCTGCTTACCTCATTTGCATAGCCAATCAGAGGGGTTTTTACAATTTACCAATTGAAAGAGGTGTTCCAACTGTCAATATAAATATATGTGATGCATTCAATAAAGAATTTTGTCAGTTTGAACTCACATACAGCCTGACTGGTGTTAGTTCTGTGAGAATTAAAACAACACGATCGGTCGTTTGAGGCCGGATCATCAACGGCGGAACCAGCAGATATTGTGGTCACATTAGGGAGTGCCATAAGAGCAGAATAGAGCGAGCAGGGGCTCGTTACATTGGTGTCAGCGGTGGGATCATCCAAAAGCCTCTCTGCACCCCATGCCGATAATTAGGGAACCCTTTAGCCGGATAGCAGTAGACATTATTGGCCCACTGGCCCGCCCCAGTGCCACTGGGAAGAAGTATATTCTTACAGTGGTGGATTACGCAACCCGCTACCCAGAAGCTATTCCCCTATTCAATATCCAGGCTGACACGGTAGCTGATGCCTTACTGCGGGTGTTTACTAGGGTAGGATTTCCCCAGGAGATATTGTCTGATCAAGGAAATCAGTTCACCGCCGAGCTGACCCAGCAGCTCTGGCGCCTCTGTGGAATTAAAACCCTCCAGAGCGCACCCTACCACCCCCAAACGAACGGGCTGTGGGAGAGATTTAACAAGACCCTAAAACAGCTACTTAGGGCCTTCGTGGAGAGTAGGAAGGATTGGGAGAAATATCTTCCCCACCTACTGTTCGCCTACAGGGAGGTACCTCAAGAGTCCACAGGGTTTTCACCATTTGAGCTTTTGTATGGGTGAAGGGTTACGGGACCCTTAGACTTAGTGAGGGCCCAGTGGGAAGAAGGAGAGGATCCGGAAGGCGTCCCCATCCTTAGTTACGTCTTGGAACTCAGGGATCGACTGCGGGAACTTACCGAGCTAGTCCATGAGAATATGTAATCAGCCCAGAGTCAGCAGAAAGTTTGGTATGATCGATCTGCTCGGAATCACACTTTTTGTGTCGGACAGAAGGTCCTAGTACTAAAACCCTTGAAGCAAAATAAATTACAGGCCTCCTGGCAGGGCCCCTATCAGGTGGTAAAACAGCTGTGTGACACCACCGACGTGGCCGCCAGCTGTGCAGGCACAAGAATTAAGAGGACATTCCACATCAATATGATGAAGGCTTATCACGAGAGGGCTGAGGCAGTAGCCGCCATATGTGCTCCTGCCACCGGGGACTGAATACCTGCCGATGCTGGAGCTTCCTGCAATCAGTAACCGTTATGGGGGGGTGGAAGATGTTCAGTTAGGAGATGGGTTAGGACCCCAGGAACAAGAACAGGTCAGGGAATTACTCCTGAAATGGAAAGAGATTGTCACGAGTTGGAGGTCCCAGGAGAGACCACCGCGTCGTCAAGCAATAAACGGAAATCAGGTACAGACACATAAGAGTTTATTGCACAAACAGAAACATGGAACGCAGCACAGATAAAACATGAGCTCTATGTACCGTCAGCACAGTGGGAGAAAACCCCCACTGCGCCACTGTCTAGTAATACTCCAGAGGGGCGTAACTAAGCAACTCCTGGTTTTCACTAGAGTCCTAGATGGTAGGGTTAGACTTAGCCACATGAAGTTGCCAGGGTCCACTCTGGAGCGTGACCTAGACAGTGACAGCAGGAGCGAATGGACAACAGGTACCAGAAGGTACCGACGGCACATAGGCAAACATAACAGACAGGTAAATACAAAACAGGGCAAATAATAACACAAGCAGGAGTTCATGCAAGGGAGCAGGAGTGGCAATGAGCAGAGAAGGACTTGCTCCACCAGTAGTAAACTGCATGGCCTTGTCATGCCACTCTGCTGCAAAGGCTTGCTGAACACAGACATATGAATACAAAACAGGGCAACTAATAATACAAACAGGAGTTCACGCAAGGGAGCAGGAGTGGCAATGAGCAGAGAAGGACTTGCTCCACCAGTAGAAAACTGCATGGCCTTGTCATGCCACTCTGCTGCAAAGGCTTGCTGAACACAGACATCAGAATAAACACAAAGTAACTAAAACAGAACAGGCAGAACAGATAACAGACAGACGACGTTAATGAACAAGTAGGGAAACCCACAGAGCACAGACAGACACGGATCCCATGGGTCAGCAGCATGGGAGAGAAAGTACAAACCAGGAGCAGGACAAGACAACACACACCAGGAGAGCTGACACAGAACTGAGGAAACCTCAGCCTTATATACAAATTCCATGGGTGCAGCAGAGAGACCACACCCATGGAGCAGACAGAGGATTAACTCCTAATAGGAATACAGGGGAGTTAACCCATACAGAACCACAAATAATACAGAGGAACGGAGCTGCAGCGAGAGCATAGACAGAAGGTCACAGCCAGCGGTAATGACTGTGACAGAGATGTTCTCAACACTCCCTGGATACACTCACTTGGCAGTGCACAAGGTGGAGACCCTCGGGCAGAAGCCCCTAATACAATCAGCCTATAGGATTCCCGGAGCTGTGCAAGAAGGGATGAGAGCAGAGATTAGGGAGATGCTTGAGTTAGGGGTGATCGAACCATCAGCAAGCCCCTGGGCTTCCCCTGTAGTATTAGTCCCAAAACGAGATGGCACGACCCGATTTTGTGTGGACTATAGGCGACTGAATGACTGTACTGTGACAGACGCCTACCCCATGCCCCGAGTGGGAGAATTGTTGGACAAAATAGCTCGGGGACATTATCTGACAACTATTGACCTGTGTAAGGGCTACTGGCAGATTCCCCTGGAGGCAGACGCCATTCCAAAGTCGGCCTTCATCACCCCGTTTGGCCTTTACCAGTTCCGGGTAATGCCATTCGGGATGAAAAATGCTCCGGCTACCTTCCAACGAATGATAGATCAACTCCTCGGTGGTCTGCAGGATTTTGCATGCGCATATCTTGATGACATTGCAAAGTATAGCCAGACATGGGAGGAGCATCTCAGACACCTGGGCATAGTGCTAGACAGAATCAGAGTTGCACGCCTGACCCTGAAGCCAGACAAGTGTAATATCGGGATATCTGAGGTACAATATTTGGGACATACAGGGAGTGCAGAATTATTAGGCAAGTTGTATTTTTGAGGATTAATTTTATTATTGAACAACAACCATGTTCTCAATGAACCCAAAAAACTCATAAATATCAAAGCTGAATATTTTTGGAAGTAGTTTTTAGTTTGTTTTTAGTTTTAGCTATTTTTGGGGGATATCTGTGTGTGCAGGTGACTATTACTGTGCATAATTATTAGGCAACTTAACAAAAAACAAATATATACCCATTTCAATTATTTATTTTTACCAGTGAAACCAATATAACATCTCAACATTCACAAATATACATTTCTGACATTCAAAAACAAAACAAAAACAAATCAGTGACCAATATAGCCACCTTTCTTTGCAAGGACACTCAAAAGCCTGCCATCCATGGATTCTGTCAGTGTTTTGATCTGTTCACCATCAACATTGCGTGCAGCAGCAACCACAGCCTCCCAGACACTGTTCAGAGAGGTGTACTGTTTTCCCTCCTTGTAAATCTCACATTTGATGATGGACCACAGGTTCTCAATGGGGTTCAGATCAGGTGAACAAGGAGGCCATGTCATTAGATTTTCTTCTTTTATACCCTTTCTTGCCAGCCACGCTGTGGAGTACTTGGACGCGTGTGATGGAGCATTGTCCTGCATGAAAATCATGTTTTTCTTGAAGGATGCAGACTTCTTCCTGTACCACTGCTTGAAGAAGGTGTCTTCCAGAAACTGGCAGTAGGACTGTGAGTTGAGCTTGACTCCATCCTCAACCCGAAAAGGCCCCACAAGCTCATCTTTGATGATACCAGCCCAAACCAGTACTCCACCTCCACCTTGCTGGCGTCTGAGTCGGACTGGAGCTCTCTGCCCTTTACCAATCCAGCCACGGGCCCATCCATCTGGCCCATCAAGACTCACTCTCATTTCATCAGTCCATAAAACCTTAGAAAAATCAGTCTTGAGATATTTCTTGGCCCAGTCTTGACGTTTCAGCTTGTGTGTCTTGTTCAGTGGTGGTCGTCTTTCAGCCTTTCTTACCTTGGCCATGTCTCTGAGTATTGCACACCTTGTGCTTTTGGGCACTCCAGTGATGTTGCAGCTCTGAAATATGGCCAAACTGGTGGCAAGTGGCATCTTGGCAGCTGCACGCTTGACTTTTCTCAGTTCATGGGCAGTTATTTTGCGCCTTGGTTTTTCCACACGCTTCTTGCGACCCTGTTGACTATTTTGAATGAAACGCTTGATTGTTCGATGATCACGCTTCAGAAGCTTTGCAATTTTAAGAGTGCTGCATCCCTCTGCAAGATATCTCACTATTTTTGACTTTTCTGAGCCTGTCAAGTCCTTCTTTTGACCCATTTTGCCAAAGGAAAGGAAGTTGCCTAATAATTATGCACACCTAATATAGGGTGTTGATGTCATTAGATCACACCCCTTCTCATTACAGAGATGCACATCACCTAATATGCTTAATTGGTAGTAGGCTTCCGAGCCTATACAGCTTGGAGTAAGACAACATGCATAAAGAGGATGATGTGGTCAAAATACTCATTTGCCTAATAATTCTGCACGCAGTGTAGAGTGGGATGTGGGAAGCAGAGGCCGGAGCCTGCAAAAATCAAGGCCATCCTAAACTGGCCGGTTCCCAGAACCAAGGCGCAGGTACTTGCATTTTTAGGGACAGCCGGGTACTACAGAAAGTTTGTACCCCACTATAGTGATATAGCCAAGCCACTGACGGACCTGACCAAAAAGAATCTCCCTAGACAGGTCCTGTGGTCCCCGGAGTGCGAAACAGCATTTCAACAGTTGAAAACCACCCTAACACAAGCTCCCATACTGGCAGCACCCGATCCTAACAAACGCTTTGTCGTACATACAGACGCCTCCATGTTCGGACTGGGAGCCGTACTACGTCAAGTTGGCGACGACGGGAAGGAGCACCCGGTGGCGTATCTCAGCCGCAAGTTGTTACCCCGTGAAGTTGGATATGCTGCCGTGGAAAAAGAATGTTTGGCTTTAGTCTGGGCTTTAAAGAAATTGCAGCCCTACGTGTATGGACGCTCTTTTACCGTCATGATGGACCACAATCCCTTGATATGGCTAAACCGGGTGGCGGGAGAGAATGGCCGATTACTAAGGTGGAGCCTGGCTTTGCAACCCTACAATTTCACCGTACAATATCGGCCAGGGCCTCAAAACGGGAATGCGGATGGATTATCCCGGCAAACGGACCTGGAATCTTAAGACTACTTTTCCAACATCCTCGAGTTGACCCGGTGAGGGTCCCACTGTGGCTGTTGGACTGTTTCCCGGGAGGGGGGGTAATGTCATGGTTTGAATCTCTCTGTGACAATGGCCACATCCATCTGCCTCCCAGCCAAGCTCTTGAACTAATCCCTGCTTACCTCATTTGCATAGACAATCAGAGGGGGTTTTACAATTTACCAATTGAAAGAGGTGTTCCAACTGTCAATATAAATATATGTGATGCATTCAATAAAGAATTTTGTCAGTTTGAACTCACATACAGCCTGACTGGTGTTAGTTCTGTGAGAATTAAAACGAATCGTGTCAGCAGAGGATCCGACGGCATCCAAGTGTGGGGGCATACCTCAGTGACCAGAGCGGCAGCTAAATGAAGCTGATTATGTCCAGAGGAACGTGGATTGCTTTCAGAAACTCTTGTTGGAGAGGCATTTGTTTTGTTCAGAGTCACCAGCGGAGGTAGAGCAGACCCGGGTCGGTAAGATCGTGCAAGCACCTCATTACAGTGTTGCCTAGAGACTGATACCAGGCCTGTAGTAAGTTAGTTAGGGTCTCTGTGTCAGGCCTCAAGTGTTGCTATTGTTCATTGCAAGGACTCCATAATTTAAAGGGACATTTCACACAGGAGAACTCAAGCCAGGCTGGCGTTTTGCTGAGTAAGAATACTCAGGCACGTGCTACAACACTAGTTATGGGAGGGGGAATCCTGTAGAGCTTTGTAAGATTGTAAGCTGTTGTGCTGCACCGCAGGCTAGCCCCCACCACACACCCAAACAGTTATTATTGTTTTTTTAGGGTAATAACAGGTAAGGTGTGGCAATTTAGTTGTGCCCGCCAGTAGGTAAATTACCACAATTTCCTCCTGCATCCATCGGAGGGCGTCACGCTGTGCATTTGTGGTTGTGTTCATTACCACATTTAAGTAAAATTCTGTTTTGGCAAAAGCTGGTGGTGGAGTTGTTTTCCTCGTTCGTGACTTCGCTGTATCCTGGGGAGCCCACCCCGATAAACAGCTTACAACTGTATAATATATATATATATATATATATATATATATATCTCTGAGTTACAGCACCAAGCCAGATTAGACATTTTTGGACTGTGGATCGTTATCCCCTATCTCTTTGTGAATTAGCCACATAAAGATTAACAGATATTTTTTCCTTTCCATTCCTGTTCCTCGGCTGAGTCACAGTGCCAGCCCAGACTGGACATAGTGGGACTAAGAGTATATTCACATGAAGATTAAAAAACTTGGTCGTTATAAATGGCAAAACTGGCCGTTTTTTACAGACATCTTTTTAAACGGATGCTTTCAGAAAAACGGCCATTGTGACTGCCTGATCTTGGATGGGGATGAATTTCAACACGAGCCATAAGAAGCAGGCCAGGAGGCTTTACTGACAGGATGAAAGCTGCAGCCTATCAGGACCACTGCCAGCAAGAAGGAGACAGAGAATGGGCCCAGGCCACGGGAGGGAGGGGATGTCGGCTGGGTGAGTAATGTGACTCGTGTACCTGGCAGCAGCAGGCACGGGACGGGAGCGCAACAGCATTTGATAGCATGTTGTAAGTTAACAAGACCTTAGGTCACCTGACATATGATAATTAAGGTCCTTAAAGAGGACCTGTCACCACAAAATGTAATGAAATCTGCAGGCAGCATGTTAAAGCAGGAGGAACTGGGCAGATTGAATATAGGTTTGTTAGAAAAGGTTCATTAAAACATGTAATTTATACATTTATATCTCTGCTTTTTATGAACTTAAGACCACCCCCGTGTACAACTATCAGTGACTGACAGCTATCTCTGTATAAACACTTTCACAGGGAATGCTATCAATAACTGATAACATCTCCCCTGTGTACAGTTATCAGTGACTGACAACTATCTATGTATACACACTTACACAGAGAATACTATCAATCTCTCATAACACCTACCCAGTGTACAACTATCAGTGACTGACAGCTATGTCTGTATATACACTTACACAGAGAATACTATCACTAATAACACCTCCCCTGTGTACAACTATCAGTGACTGACAGCTATATCTGTATACACACTAAGAATAACATTAGCAGTGTTGAGTGAAGCGACCTTTGGATCATAGATCTGAAGTTGCTTCGTTCAAAACTTAATTTGAATGGTGTATGGAGATTCGTCTCCATACAGCAGTCAAATGTATGGGCTCCGGCAAGGCGAAGTGACCGCAGGACTTCGGTGAATAACTTCGGGATTTGATTTTTAAACTTTAAAACCATTTTAAAACATGAATCCTTAGTCGGCTTCGGTACCAAGGTACCAGTCAGTACCGAAGCCAACTTCAGATCCATGTTTTAAAATCGCTTTAAAGTTTAAAAATCAAATCTCCAAGTTATTCACCAAAGTCCCGCAAGTCTTCAGTAATAAGTCACTTCGTCTCGCCGGAGCCCATACATTTTAATGCTGTACGGAGACAGGTCTCCATATATCATTAAAACAAAGTTTGGAGCGAATCGACTTCAGATCTAGGATCCAAAGCTTGAGTTGCAGAACACTAATAATTAACAACAGGATGCAATGCGTTTTCTCCCTGCAGCAGGCTTGTGCTGGAGGAGACTAGCAGTGGGCTGAGTGCTCAGCTGATCTATTCCTGTGTGCTGTGTTTTGACTAATGGAGTGCCAAGTCGTGACCTATCAAACCTATCTCTTTCTGGCCTTATACTACTGTAGAACCAGTGAAAGTCATTGACTCCCTAGCTGTGCTCCTGGTTCCGGTTCTGTGTGCGTTTGTATTGCTTCTGTTATTGATCTCAGCTTTCCTTTGAACACTCTCTGTCTTGTGTTTTTGTACTGTGTTTTTCTTCTGGTTCTGACTTCGACTTGGCTATTTGACTACCCCCATCTTGTGATTTGGTACTGTATTGTCTGTTCAGTCCTGACCCATTTCTGTACGGCTCCGTTTCTGTGTTGTTCTGTCTCTCTGTGTGTATGTCTTGCACTTTAGCAGAGTGGGGAAAGTCAACTAGTTGCGGACAACTATTGTAGTTCTCTGAACCAGGGGTACTTTGAAGTCTCAACATTTGTGGACATTTGTCCCTGTTTCCCCTATGCAAAGTAATCAACTCCTTACTTTATTTCACTTTTAAGGGTTAACTAACACTGTCTTATACTGTATAATACCGCGTAAGTGCATTTTATATGTATGTTGTCATATATATTCTGCTCATTTGCACTGTATTTGCACAGCATTGTGGAAAGGGTTAATAAATACTGAGAGACTGTTGGGACTTTCTAGCTAATAATGAGAAGTTGGTATTTTTTCAAAGCTACCATAGGGTTTAAAGAACAATCTGTAATTTTTATTTATACAGTGTTGGATTGTGTATGGCTTTTTGATCACTTTTTATTCAATTTGTTGGGGGGTGAAGCAACAAAAAAATGGCAAATCAGCAATTTTGAATTTTTTGTTCCATTACGCCGTTCAGGATGAATATTTTTATATTTTAATAGTATGGGCTACCCTGAAACAACTTATTTGAATTTCTTATCAATATGCAAATTATTTAAGACCACTAAGGGCTGCATTTGGTGCACCGAAGCTCCCCACCTGTCTCTGCCCAGCCTCTTCCTCAGACCACTGATTTTTAGTACCAGGCGTTAGGTACGTTATCTTATCTAGCCTGTATTACTGTAGATACACTATTCAAATTTTTTTTCTTTTAATAATCTTTATTAGAAATAAGACATATACAATAAAAATACAATTCTTCATTAAATAAGTTTCTGTTTTTCTTCATTTTAATTATCCTCTTCCTTACCCCAAGAATAATCCCTACCCCTCCACACATACCTATACCCCCCCAACAAAGTCTCTATTCAATTTAACACTAGTGCATGTGCAGTACACTTGTTCTAGTCCCAATAGAGACTTGGGCTGTACTTTTTAAATAAAAGAAAGTAAGAAAAAAACCCTCAAAATATGAACAAACCATTGGTGTCAAATTATACCCATTGCTAAGCCATTCCCCCAAAACGACATCCCCATTTGACCTGGGATGTAATTTTTGCCAGCAACCCTACGAGACCACCATATCAGTGCCTGCTCCATTACCTTATTGTAATAGTGTGCCAAGGTGCACCAGCTACCTAAGGAGCTACTGGAAAGTGGTTAAAGGAGTTATCCAACCCCTGAAATGCCCCCCCCCCTCCCCCCCTATATGCCCAGTTCCCTAACACACAATGTACTTACCTCGCTCCCCGGCACCTGCATCGCTTCTGAAGCCCGCACGAACGATAAATCTCCCTGTCGCGCAGATGAAAACATCCGGCATCGGGGGGGGTAGCCAATGGCAGGCGGTGACGGGCTGAAGCGACGCGGGTGTTGGGGAGTGTTGAGGAAGGGTGGCAGGTATACATAGATATATATGCATGCCTACTGGGGCATGCATATATGTATATATTAGCGGTGCATAATGTTCCCCTCAGAGGGCGATGTGCGCAGATGTGCCCAGCACCTGCGCCCATCCGCCTCTGATACTCCCCAGGGGCTCATTCATGCCCCTGTGGGAATTATGTATATGCCCCCTTAATATATGATATAGATGTATGGGCCCCCTTAATATATGCCCCTTATCATATGTCCCCTTATCATACAGATTTATGTTTGTGCCCCCTTAATATAGGCCCCTTATCATATGTCCCCTTATCATACAGATATAAGCCCCCTTATCATATAGATAGATAAATATATATATATATATGCCCCCTATATGTATGTGATTCCATTCATATATGTTTATGGATGTGCCTCAAGCATCCATAAACATATATGGCAGTTGCTGGTGCCCCAAATCCCCGCTCAGATGCGTCTGCTGGCGGTGGTGGAGGAGACCGACAGTTGGACAATTATGTCCAGCGTCGGCCTCTACAAAGGACAGAGGATCAATAAGATCCTCTGCCCTTTGTCATCATCTCCGGCCGCGCCGGAGATGATGCTCCTAACAGAGACATGGGAACAAGGAGTTCCCATGCCCCTGTGAGTGGCTGACCTCCGGCGCTGTAATTACAGCGCCGGAGGTAGGCGTCCGCTTCACAGGCGGGAGGATCAAAGGATCCCCCCTCCTGGAAGCGCGCTCTAAGATCCTCGGGCCGGCGCGGTGACGTCATATCACCGCGCCGGCCAACGAGTTCAGGCCGGCGGTGCGCATGCGCACGGCGGCAATAGAGGGACTGCGAGCGGGCGCTGCCAAGCTTAAATAGGCTGGCGGCGCTCCGCTCAGCAGTCCAGCTTACCACCGGCCAGAAGAATCATCCCCTGGACCAACGAGCCTCCCTGGAACAACGAGCCCCCCTGGACAACGAGCATTAATACCCTAAGTATCTTTTATATAACCTCCCTGAGCTGCTATATACCCCCCTGAGATACCCCCTGCTACCCCTGGCAACCCCATTACACCCCTTGTTACCCCTGGCAACCCCATTACACCCCTTGTTACCCCTGGCAACCCAATTACACCCCTTGTTACCCCTGGCAACCCCATTACACCCCTTGTAACCCCTGGTCCCTTGCCTGACACCCCTTGGTACCCCTGGTCCCTTGCCTGACACCCCTTGGTACCCCTGGTCCCTTGCCTGACACCCCTTGGTACCCCTGGTCCCTTACCTGCTACCCCAAGACCCCTGGTCCCTTGCCTGGTTACCCCTGGTAACCCCTCTCTCCCCTGGTATATTTAGTGCCCTGATTAACCCCTGGTTTCCCTGCTGTGTCCCTGATCCCTGCTGTACCCCTGGAAAACCTCAGCACTCACTTGCAAGTAACCCTTGCAGTGCTGAATCTATAGTGTCTGTGGCCTGCACTCCCTTGCAGTGCCACCGTTAACCCCGTAGGGACAGTGAGTACAGACGGGTGGGTTATTATTACTTGTATGTGTGAACTGTATAGTTAGTTTATGGGTGGAATTGGGAACGTGTAGTGTAGTCTAGGATTGTATATGTAGCGCTGTGTATTAACTGTATTGCGTGCGTAGTGTATTGTTGTTAATAAATACCGTTATATTTGTATCTGTGTAACGTGTAGTTATTGGCGATAGTTAGTTAGTAAGGCGCATGCAGTTAGCATAAGTGACTAGTGTAAAGCATAGCGAAGGTATTGTGTTATTAGTTTATAAAGGCATAAATAGGCGGAGTTATCACTAGACGGCTCCTCCTATTTATGAATATTAATTAGCAATATTCGCATAATACTGGTGATTAATATTCCCTCTTTACAGGGAGCAAGGTAAATACATTATGTGTGAGGGGCCCGGGCATATGGGGGGGGGGGCATTTGGGGAGTCGGATAACCCTTTAATTATACAGGCACATACAGTCAGTTCCCTCAGGTTCTCCAGATCCGGTTGTTAAAATTACAGCGGCAGCTGGAGATGAGCACTTACATTCCATAGTTTAGCTCCTTAGGCTTTTTGAAAGTTGGGTGGTATGTGTGTGTAGTGTATACATGGGGTATTTATGTGTATGTGTGTTGCATATACACTCACCTAAAGAATTATTAGGAACACCTGTTCTATTTCTCATTAATGCAATTATCTAGTCAACCAATCACATGGCAGTTGCTTCAATGCATTTAGGGGGTGGTCCTGGTCAAGACAATCTCTTGAACTCCAAACTGAATGTCAGAATGGGAAATAAAGGTGATTTAAGCAATTTTGAGCGTGGCATGGTTGTTGGTGCCAGACGGGCCGGTCTGAGTATTTCACAATCTGCTCAGTTACTGGGATTTTCACGCACAACCATTTCTAGGGTTTACAAAGAATGGTGTGAAAAGGGAAAATCATCCAGTATGCGGCAGTCCTGTGGGCGAAAATGCCTTGTGGATGCTAGAGGTCAGAGGAGAATGGGCCGACTGATTCAAGCTGATAGAAGAGCAACGTTGACTGAAATAACCACTCGTTACAACCGAGGTATGCAGCAAAGCATTTGTGAAGCCACAACACGCAAAACCTTGAGGCGGATAGGCTACAACAGCAGCAGACCCCACCGGGTACCACTCATCTCCACTACAAATAGGAAAAAGAGGCTACAATTTGCACGAGCTCACCAAAATAGGACTGTTGAAGACTGGAAAAATGTTGCCTGGTCTGATGAGTCTCGATTTCTGTTGAGACATTCAAATGGTAGAGTCTGAATTTGGCGTAAACAGAATGAGAACATGTATCCATCCTCTGATGGCTACTTCCAGCAGGATAATGCACCATGTCACAAAGCTCGAATCATTTCAAATTGGTTTCTTGAAGATGACAATGAGTTCACTGTACTAAAATGGCCCCCACAGTCACCAGATCTCAACCCAATAGAGCATCTTTGGGATGTGGTGGAACTGGAGCTTCGTGCCCTGGATGTGCATCCCTCAAATCTCCATCAACTGCAAGATGCTATCCTATCAATATGGGCCAACATTTCTAAAGAATGCTATCAGCACCTTGTTGAATCAATGCCACGTAGAATTAAGGCAGTTCTGAAGGCAAAAGGGGGTCCAACACCGTATTAGTATGGTGTTCCTAATAATTCTTTAGGTGAGTGTATATGGTGTATGTATATGTCAACATGTGTTGTGACACGGCATATACGCCATTGAATAGGGAACCTGTTGTTAAAAATTTGAATCCCACCACTGCATTTACCATATTCACAATATTTTACCTTTTCTATTGTAAGTGTTCTCCTCAAGAATCTGCAGGGAAATTTGCAGCTGCAAATCTACATCAAATTGTCACTCAGAATTGAGAAAGCTCGTTGGAAGAACGAGTGAAACGTTTTCAAGAAATCTACAGTAAGTCCAGTTGCCTTGATTTATTCTTTACAGATATACCATGACCTGGATAAATGAGAACATTCACAGACATACAGTACAGACCAAAAGTTTGGACACACCTTCTCATTCAAAGAGTTTTCTTTATTTTCATGACTATGAAGGCATCAAAACTATGAATTAACACATGTGGAATTATATACATAACAAACAAGTGTGAAACAACTGAAAATATTTCATATTCTAGGTTCTTCAAAGTAGCCACCTTTTGCTTTGATTACTGCTTTGCACACTCTTGGCATTCTCTTGATGAGCTTCAAGAGGTAGTCCCCTGAAATGGTCTTCCAACAGTCTTGAAGGAGTTCCCAGAGATGCTTAGCACTTGTTGGCCCTTTTGCCCTCACTCTGCGGTCCAGCTCACCCCAAACTATCTCGATTGGGTTCAGGTCTGGTGACTGTGGAGGCCAGGTCATCTGGCGCAGCACCCCATCACTCTCCTTCATAGTCAAATAGCCCTTACTTTCAAAGTTTTCCCAATTTTTCGGCTGACTGACTGACCTTCATTTTTTAAAGTAATGATGGCCACTCGTTTTTCTTTACTTAGCTGCTTTTTTCTTGCCATAATACAAATTCTAACAGTCTATTCAGTAGGACTATCAGCTGTGTATCCACCTGACTTCTCCTCAACGCAACTGATGGTCCCAACCCCATTTATAAGGCAAGAAATCCCACTTATTAAACCTGACAGGGCACACCTGTGAAGTGAAAACCATTTCAGGGGACTACCTCTTGAAGCTCATCAAGAGAATGCCAAGAGTGTGCAAAGCAGTAATCAAAGCAAAAGGTGGCTACTTTGAAGAACCTAGAATATGACATATTTTCAGTTGTTTCACACTTGTTTGTTATGTATATAATTCCACATGTGTTAATTCATAGTTTTGATGCCTTCAGTGTGAATCTACAATTTTCATAGTCATGAAAATAAAGAAAACTCTTTGAATGAGGTGTGTCCAAACTTTTGGTCTGTACTATACATCAAATTGTGTGAATTTTGATACATATAAGCTTGCAAAATGTCACCTGCAGAAAAGAAATGAGTGACAAAAAAAAATCTGAAAAATCAACATACCTCCCAACACAAAGAGCGATAATATGTGCGGCACGTTTAGTGCACCGCTGCAATTTTTTTTCATACCCGGCCACGCCTCTAACTATACATACCCATACCATATGGATGGTTCTCTGCTTCACTATTACAGTCAGCTGTCTCTGCGTCAGGGGCCGATTGGCCATAGACCTTACAGGGAAATTTCCAAGTGGGCCGATGCCCAGGGGGCCGCCTGAGCCCTCCTCATGGCCGCCCCCCAGGTAATTAATGATATGTCGCTCTAAGAGTTAGATAACGTTGGGGGCATTAAGTAGTTATATACCTAGCCGGTGACCACAGGTGCCCTCCTGATTTCTGAATTCAACTGTATTGCCATCTTGAGACGCCTGGAGTAGGAGGACAGAACATGGAGGCTGCTGCTGGCCACCACAGAGGGATATTTTAGAGGTATTTTGCGCTGCTGGGGCATTATTTAGTTACACCGAGATATTTAGCTCTGCTAGGGTGGTATTATGTGGCGCAATATGGTATTGTTGGCCCCGCCTATTTGTGTTTGCTCTGCCTTCTGTCAATTTGGACCTGCCTGCAACATGGGGCCACTTTTTATTTTTTCCAGGACCACTATAAGTTCCCATTCCGCCCCTGCTCTGCATCCTATAGATGCAGAGACAGCTGAGAGCGGGACACACCTCAGCCGTTCCGGGACCACGGGACAGCCTCTGAAATCCGGGACTGTTGGGAGGTATGCACTCACCTCTCCTGGTGCGTATGTGGCTCACTTTCCTGGTCTTACTGCATACTTACTACCGTTTAGGTTGGTAAAAATCAGGAAATTGAAATCCCTGCCCATGGGAAAACCAAACTGCCCGTAAACTCCCATTTATAGGAGGGGGTTATTGTTAGCTCTGAGCCTCTGCCCATTTTTGGCTTGGGGCAGCCCGAATTTGCTAGGACTGTCTGTGAAAACCAGGGACAGTCCCTGCAAATTCAGGACAGTTGGCATCTATGAATATCGGTCTCTGTACAACCCGACCTCAGTTTTATTTGACAGTTGCAGTCTGTGACTAGGCAAAGAAGCGCCATGTAAAATCCAGTCAATGCAGAGTTTTTGCATGAAATCTGCAACAGATCCTCAACAAAAACTCACATGCTCCGGGTTTTAAAATCTGCACAGCAGGTCAGTTTACTAATGGAAATATTCTACAATGCGTACATGATGTCTAGTTCCATGATATTGATGGACTACCCCTAGATCTGGTGGGGTCGACTAACCCCAACCCGACACCCCCACCAATTAGCTGTTTGCAGCCAAGTGAATTGGAGAGTAAGCGGTAATTACCCTGCACTACCGCAAAAAAATGCATACGGCATGCAGGTGAACATTGAAGAGAAGACAGTACTCATGGTGGCCTCTTCAGACAGCTGATCGTGGGGGTGCTTGGAGTCAGACCCCCGCTGATCTGATATTGATGACCTGTCCTGAGGATCGATATTATGAAAGGGGACATAATGTTACGGTATTACACCGCAGGCTTGACCCACAAAAATCTGCATGGCAGATCTGAACATAATACGCAATGCGTGGGTGCACGTTGAATTCGTGGACACTTTTAACCACCTCCGGACCGCCTAACGCAGATTCGCGTTCCGGAGGTGCCAGCGCTGCGCACAATCACGCATATACGCGTCATCTCGCGAGACGCGAGATTTCGCTCAAAGCCGGCCCGCGCATGCGCATCGCGGGCCGGCAAAATTTAAAGAACAAGTTCGTCACCAGCCTGCCAGCAACGATCATTGGCTGGCAGGCTGGCGATTTTCAAATAATCCAATCACAAGTCATATAACAGATCATATTAGTAAATATGATCTGTTATATGGCTTGTCTGCTCCTCTGCTGGTCCTTTTCGTCGGTTGGATCCAGCAGGGGAGCAGACTGAACTGTGAGTACACCAAACACTACACCTTAGCCCCAGATCACCCCCCTGCACCCCAATTAACCCTTTGATCACCCCTTTGATCGCCCCTGTCAATCACTAGTGAAAGGGAAAAAAGTGATCAGTGTAAACTTTTTTTTTTTCACTAGTATTGGCTGTTAGGTTTTAGGGATAGTTTAGGCCCCTTGGTTAGGTAGTTTAGCGTGAGTTAGCGCCCAGCCCACCGCACCGCAGTCACTTATTCGCTGTTTAGCGTATCGCTAATCAGCATTTGTACTTTTATAGTATCTGCAAGTGATCAAAACTGATCACGGTCAGATCTATAATAGTATTAGTGTCACCTTAGCTCGCCCTCCACCCAAAACGCAGTGTTTGCCCGATCAGGCCTGATCGGTCGCCCACACGTGCGTTCACCCACGCCCGCCCCACCGCAGTGACAAAAAATATATATTTTTTTTATCACTGCACATTCATTTTACACGCACTGCGGCGATAAAAAAATCAGTTTTGATATTTTTTATCAACCGCAGCGGCCTCCGGTACTTCGCTAGCCTCCCCTTTGTAAGACAGGCTTGCTTTTTTTTCTTGGGTAGTCTCAGGGAATACCCCTAAATTTAGTACTCCAAAATATTAAACAGGCTGTATTCTTCTGAAGAGGCCTACAGGATTCTGACCCAGTCGGATGAGGAATGGGAACCCTCATCTGATGAATCTAGCGGGTCAGAATATGAACCTGTGGAAAGCAGTGGCTCTCTGACCCAAAGTTCGGACGAGGAGGTGGAGGTCCCTGGCAGCACCAGGCGTACCCGGCCCCGTGTCGCTAGACCACAGGTTATGCAGGATCCGCTTCAAGAGCAGCAGAGTGGGGCTGTCGCTGCCGGATCACGTGGTGAGGCATACACCAGCAGCGCAGCCCTCCCTGGACCTATTACCAGCACTGCCGTACAACATGGTGACGTGGCGAGCACCAGAAGGGCAGTTGAAGCTGGTACGGTGGCACGTGCACTAGTTACCCCGTCGCAGCCACCGCACAGACAGGCCCGTAGAGCCCCTAGAATCCCTGAGGTGCTGGCAAACCCTGATTGGCAGTCACCAACTTCAGCCGCACCATTAGTTCCCCCTTTCACCGCCCAGTCTGGAGTTTGGGTTGAGACGGCTCAAATCGGTTCGGCCCTGGGATTTTTTGAGCTGTTCTTGACTGCGGAGCTCTTGGACTTAGTTGTGGCAGAGACAAACCGGTATGCCACACAATTTATATCCGCCAACCCGGGAAGCTATTATGCCCAGCCTTTCCGGTGGAAACCAGTCCAAGTTTCCGAACTTAAAATTTTTTTGGGCCTTCTCCTCAACATGGGTCTAACTAAAAAGCATGAATTGCGGTCATATTGGTCCACGAACCCGATTCATCACATGCCCATGTTCTCTGCTGCTATGTCCAGGGCACGATTTGAGGCCATCCTCCGTTTCCTGCATTTTAGCGACAACACCACCTCCCGTCCCAGAGGCCACCCAGCTTTTGACCGGCTCCACAAAATTCGGCCCCTCATAGACCATTTCAACCAGAAATTTGCAGATTTGTATACCCCCGAGCAAAACATCTGCGTAGACGAGTCCCTAATAGATTTTACCGGGCGCCTTAGCTTCAAACAATACATCCCAAGCAAGCGTGCCCGGTATGGGGTCAAATTGTATAAGCTCTGTGAAAGGGCCACAGGCTATACCCACAAGTTTCGGATCTATGATGGAAAAGATCAGACCCTGGAGCCGGTCGGTTGCCCTGACTACCTGGGGAGCAGTGGGAAGACAGTCTGGGACTTGGTGTCACCCTTATTCGGCAAGGGGTACCATCTTTATGTGGACAATTTCTACACAAGTGTGGCCCTCTTTAGGCATTTGTTTCTAGAACGGATTTGCGCCTGTGGCACCGCGCGAACTAGTCGCGTGGGCTTCCCCCAACGGCTTGTAACCACCCGTCTTGCAAGGGGGGAGAGGGCTGCCTTGTGTAACGAAGAACTGCTCGCGGTGAAATGGAGAGACAAGCGTGACGTTTACATGCTCTCCTCCATTCACGCAGACACGACAATCCAAATTGAGCGAGCAACCCGTGTCATTGAAAAGCCCCTCTGCGTCCACGACTATAATGCGCTCATGGGAGGGGTGGACTTCAATGACCAGATGTTGTCTCCGTATTTAGTTTCCCGCAGAACCAGACGCTGGTATAAGAAGGTGTCTGTATATTTAATTCAATTGGCGCTGTATAATAGTTTTGTTCTCTACAGTAAGGCTGGGAGAACAGGATCCTTCCTCAAATTCCAGGAAGAGATCATCGAGAACCTCCTGTATCCAGGAGGTTCCGTGGCCCCATCCACCAGTGTAGTTAGCCGTCTACACGAGCGACATTTCCCCAGTGTCGTTCCTGGTACCTCAACCCAACCGTCACCCCGAAAAAGATGTCGTGTCTGTAGCAGGAGTGGAATAAGGCGTGACACCCGCTATTTCTGTCCTGACTGTCCTGACCACCCTGCCCTATGCTTTGGTGAGTGTTTCCGGAAGTACCACACACAGGTACACCTAGCATAGGGATTGCATCTCACAGGACAGGCACACAGGGCTATTAGGGCCCTTTTACTCACAGCTGCTGCAAACCTCTCCTTTCACCTGGGATAAAGTGCATAACGTACTTCGCCACATCTTTGGGCGATTTGCGCTTTGCACATTGTCCCATGGGGAAGGAGAGGTTTGTTCTATAAAGGTAAAAAAAAACTAAACAAAAAAAAAATACAGGTAAGTAAAAAAGTTAACGTTCAGTTAAAAAAGTTAAAAAAAAGTTTAATATGTTAAAAAGTTAATAAATTTATTGCGTTGCGGCCTGTTTTTTTCTTTTTTGTTTTGTTTTTTTTACCTTCCAGGTGGACCAACCGATCGACTAGCTGCAGCACTGATGTGCATTCGGACAGAAGCATTGCGCTGCTGTCAGATTACACGCAAGTCGGTGTATGCGGCGCTGCAAGACGAGATTTCTCCTCTGCAGTAAAAGATACGTTTGCCGAGGCATATGAGCTGAGGAGGTAGCGGTGTTCATATACTTTGGCAAACACTTTGTATATATAAAAAAAAAAATCACGGCAATGATTTATTCATCCACATCAATTGATGTGAATGGAGAAATCTGGTTTGCCAGGGCATACGAGCTAAGTGGGTATGGATGCTGGGCGGAGCTCCTATGTCCTGGCAGACGCCTTTCCCTTCCTTTTTCTTTTTTTGGCAGAGATTTTTTCATCCACATTGATCGATGCGAATGAAGAAATCTGTGCCGTTCATTTTTTTCTTTCAGCCCGGAGGCTGAACGGAAAAAAAAAATCTCATTACCTGTATGCTCAATATAAGGACAATAGCAGAAACTCCTAATGCTGGGCATACATGTAATGATTGCGGAGACCCTCAAATGCCAGGGTAGTACAAACACTCCACAAATAACACCATTTTGGAAAGAAGACACCCCAAGGTATTCGCTGAGGGGCATATTGAGTCCATGAAAGATTGAAATTTTTGTCCCAAGTTAGCGGAAAGGGAGACTTTGTGAGAAAAAAATCTAAAAAATCAATTTCCGCTAACTTGTGCAAAAAATTTTTTTTTTCTATGAACTCGCCATGCCCCTCATTGAATACCTTGGGGTGTCTTCTTTCCAAAATGGGGTCACATGTGGGGTATTTATACTGCCCTGGCATTTTAGGGGCCCCAAAGCGTGAGAAGAAGTCTGGTATCCAAATGTCTAAAAATGCCCTCCTAAAAGGAATTTGGGCCCCTTTGCCCACCTAGGCTGCAAAAAAGTGTCACACCTGTGTTAAATCCGTATTCAGGAGAAGTTGGGGAATGTGTTTTGGGGTGTCATTTTACATATACCCATGCTGGGTGAGATAAATATCTTGGTCAAATGCCAACTTTGTATAAAGAAATGGGAAAAGTTGTCTTTTGCCAAGATATTTCTCTCACCCAGCATGGGTATATGTAAAATGACACCCCAAAACACATTCCCCAACTTCTCCTGAATACGGAGATACCACATGTGTGACACTTCTTTGCAGCCTAGGTGGGCAAAGGGGCCCACATTCCAAAGAGCACCTTTCGGATTTCACAGGTCATTTACCTACTTACCACACATTAGGGCCCCTGAAAAATGCCAGGGCAGTATAACTACCCCACAAGTGACCCCATTTTGGAAAGAAGACACCCCAAGGTATTCCGTGAGGGGCATGGCAAGTTCCTAGAATTTTTTATTTTTTGTCACAAGTTAGTGGAAAATGATGTGTTTTTTTTTGGTTTTTTTTTCTTACAAAGTCTCATATTCCACTAACTTGTGACAAAAAATAAAAAATTCTAGGAACTTGCCATGCCCCTCACGGAATACCTTGGGGTGTCTTCTTTCCAAAATGGGGTCACTTGTGGGGTAGTTATACTGCCCTGGCATTCTAGGGGCCCAAATGTGTGGTAAGGAGTTTGAAATCAAATTCTGTAAAAAATGACCAGTGAAATCCGAAAGGTGCTCTTTGGAATATGGGCCCCTTTGCCCACCTTGGCTGCAAAAAAGTGTCACACATCTGGTATCTCCGTATTCAGGAGAAGTTGGGCAATGTGTTTTGGGGTGTCATTTTACATATACCCATGCTGGGTGAGAGAAATATCTTGGCAAAAGACAACTTTTCCCATTTTTTTTATACAAAGTTGGCATTTGACCAAGATATTTATCTCACCCAGCATGGGTATATGTAAAAAGACACCCCAAAACCCATTCCCCAACTTCTCCTGAATACGGAGATACCAAATGTGTGACACTTTTTTGCAGCCAAGGTGGGCAAAGGGGCCCATATTCCAAAGAGCACCTTTCGGATTTCACTGGTCATTTTTTACAGAATTTGATTTCAAACTCCTTACCACACATTTGGGCCCCTAGAATGCCAGGGCAGTATAACTACCCCACAAGTGACCCCATTTTGGAAAGAAGACACCCCAAGGTATTCCGTGAGGGGCATGGCAAGTTCCTAGAATTTTTAATTTTTTGTCACAAGTTAGTGGAAAATGATGTTTTTTTTTTTTTTTTCATACAAAGTCTCATATTCCACTAACTTGTGACAAAAAATAAAAAATTCTAGGAACTTGCCATGCCCCTCACGGAATACCTTGGGGTGTCTTCTTTCCAAAATGGGGTCACTTGTGGGGTAGTTATACTGCCCTGGCATTCTAGGGGCCCAAATGTGTGGTAAGGAGTTTGAAATCAAATTCTGTAAAAAATGACCAGTGAAATCCGAAAGGTGCTCTTTGGAATATGGGCCCCTTTGCCCACCTAGGCTGCAAAAAAGTGTCACACATCTGGTATCTCCGTATTCAGGAGAAGTTGGGCAATGTGTTTTGGGGTGTCATTTTACATATACCCATGCTGGGTGAGAGAAATATCTTGGCAAAAGACAACTTTTCCCATTTTTTTATACAAAGTTGGCATTTGACCAAGATATTTATCTCACCCAGCATGGGTATATGTAAAAAGACACCCCAAAACACATTCCCCAACTTCTCCTGAATACAGAGATACCAGATGTGTGACACTTTTTTGCAGCCTAGGTGGGCAAAGGGGCCCATATTCCAAAGAGCACCTTTCGGATTTCACTGGTCATTTTTTACAGATTTTGATTTCAAACTCCTTACCACACATTTGGGCCCCTAGAATGCCAGGGCAGTATAACTACCCCACAAGTGACCCCATTTTGGAAAGAAGAGACCCCAAGGTATTTCGTGATGGGCATAGTGAGTTCATAGAACTTTTTATTTTTTGTCACAAGTTAGTGGAATATTAGACTTTGTAAGAAAAAAAAAATCATCATTTTCCGCTAACTTGTGACAAAAAATAAAAAGTTCGATGAACTCACTATGCCCATCAGCGAATACCTTAGGGTGTCTACTTTCCGAAATGGGGTCATTTGTGGGGTGTTTGTACTGTCTGGGCATTGTAGAACCTCAGGAAACATGACAGGTGCTCAGAAAGTCAGAGCTGCTTCAAAAAGCGGAAATTCACATTTTTGTACCATAGTTTGTAAACGCTATAACTTTTACCCAAACCATTTTTTTTTTACCCAAACATTTTTTTTTTATCAAAGACATGTAGAACAATAAATTTAGAGCAAAATTTCTATATGGATCTCGTTTTATTTGCAAAATTTTACAACTGAAAGTGAAAAATTTCATTTTTTTGCAAAAAAATAGTTAAATTTCGATTAATAACAAAAAAAGTAAAAATGTCAGCAGCAATGAAATACCACCAAATGAAAGCTCTATAAGTGAGAAGAAAAGGAGGTAAAATTCATTTGGGTGGTAAGTTGCATGACCGAGCAATAAACGGTGAAAGTAGTGTAGGTCAGAAGTGTAAAAAGTGGCCTGGTCTTTCAGGGTGTTTAAGCACTGGGGGCTGAGGTGGTTAAAGCAATGGCACAGCAGCAACTTCATATACAACTGCCCCACCAATTCTATTTAGTAGCAGATGTCACTATAAAAAAGGAGCAACATGACAAAGTTTCTGTATTGGAACATTTGTCTTTTATTTGGGCACAGAAACAACTTGCGGGGGGGGGGGGACGTATAAAACAAGTTTGTCCCATGAGGCTTCCCGTTTAAAGCAAGCGGTTTCTATGGTAACGTTCGCTTCAGGATAAAACATCATACACTGGCGTCAGGAAGCCATGTTTTTGGTGGGTAGGCGTGGTGTAGGCCTCTCTAGCGTCATAGGTCTGCGACGGCCCGCCATGTTTCTGGTGGGTTGGTGATCTGCTGTTCGTACGTCACTGGCCGGAAGGGTGTCGTGGAGCTTGTACAGATCTCTGCACGGGCGGCGACTGCGTTTCACCTGCTAAGACACCGGACAGCAAGGTCCGGGGAAGGTATGTCTGTCCGTAGAGCGTGTGCTGAGAGAGGACGGGTAGATTGGTAGTCTTCTCTGGGGTGGGGAGGCATCGGACATAGTGGTGTCACATGACATGTCATTTGTCAAGGGTTGAATGGGATTGTGATGGGGGATTGAAGTCTAATCGTGAGTGAGGATTAAAGGGGGATCCACCCTGAAATATCCTCTATAAGCTGCTGACATGAGGATGCCATTGTTGTGGGGTTCTGAAAGCTAAATTCCCCAAGTTTGAATATTGAGACCCCCCTTTCCCCCCTAGTGATCGCTAGAACGAGGAGAGAGAAGTGTTTGCATCAGGGATGCCCAACCTGTGGCTCCCCATCTGTTGCAAAACTACAACTCCCAGCATGTCCGGACAGGCGACCGCTATCAGCAGGGCATGTTGGGCTCTGTGACTCATCAAATGCTTTACGAAGACTCGGTGACGCTATAAGTTTATCAGATCTGTCTTGTAAGGCTACTTTCACACTTGCGTTTGGGGTTCCGCTTGTGATCCGTTCATCCCCAATGCATTCTGAATGGATAAGGATCCGTTCAGAATGCATCAGTTTGGCTCCGTTCCGCCTCCATTCCGCTCGGGAGGCGGACTCCAAAACGCAGCGTTTTGGTGTCTGCCTGGCGGTGCGGAGCCTAACGGATCCGTCCTGACTTACAATGCAAGTCAATGGGGACGGATCCGTTTGACGTTGACACAATATGGTGCAATTGCAAACGGATCTGTCCCCCATTGACTTTCAATATAAAGTCAGGAGTCCCTATTAATATACCATCGGATCGGAGTTTTGTCCAATCCGATGGTATATTTTAACTTGAAGCGTCCCCATCACCATGGGAACGCCTCTATGTTAGAATATACCATCGGATTTGAGTTAGATCGTCAAAACTCAGATCCGACAGTATATTCTAACACAGAGGCGTTCCCATGGTGATGGGGACGCTTCAAGTTAGAATATACTGAGAACTGTGTAATAACTGCCCCCTGCTGCCTGGCAGCACCCGATCTCTTACAGGGGGCTGTGATCCGCACAATTAAAGGGCTTCTGTCACTCCACTAAACTCATCTTTTTTTTTTTTTGGTCTCCTTAAAATCCTTATGCTGTGATTTCTCAATATATAGGGCTATTACTCAGTTTGGTTCAGTAGTTATATAAAAAAACTGACTTTTATAATATGCAAATTACCTCTCTAGCAGCAGGTAGGGCGGCTACCTGCTGCTAGCAGCCGCATCCTGCATTCATAATGACGCCCCCTCCTCATGTTGATTGACAGGGCCAGCGGACGCGCTCGTTCTGACTGGCCCTGTCTGCGTTTTAAATCTCGCGCCGGTCTTCAGTTGGCGCAGGCGCACTGAGTGGAGGACGCTCGCTCGGCCGCTCCATCCTCAGTGCGCCTGCGCTGGGTGTACATGTGACGTCATCGGCGCAGGCGCACTGAGGATGGAGCGGCCGAGCGAGCGTCCTCCCCTCAGAGTGCCTGCGCCAACTGAAGACCGGTGTGAGATTTAAAACGCAGACAGGGCCAGTCAGAGAACGAGCGCTTCCGCTGGCCCTGTCAATCAACATGAGGAGGGGGCGTCATTATGAATGGAGGATGCGGCTGCTAGCAGCAGGTAGCTGCCCTACCTGCTGCTAGAGAGTCAGTTTTTTTTATAGAACTACTGAACCAAATTGAGTAATAGCCCTATATATTGAGAAATCGCAGCATAAGGATTTTAAGGAGACAAAAAAAATAAATGAGTTTAGTGGAGTGACAGAAGCCCTTTAACCCCTCAGGTGCCGCACCTGAGGGGTTAATTGTGCGGATCTCAGCCCCCTGATCGGGTGCTGCCCGGCAGCAGGGGCCAGACCCCCCTCCCTCCCCAGTATTAAATTCATTGGTGGCCAGTGCGGCCCCCCCCTCCCTCCCTCCCCAGTATTAAATTCATTGGTGGCAAGTGCGGCCTCCCCTCTCACCCCCCCCCTAATTAAAATCACCCCCCCCCCCCCATCATTGGTGGCAGCGGAGAGTTCCGATCGGAGTCCCATTTTAATCGCTGGGGCTCCGATCGGTTACCATGGTTACTTAGCAATTTTAGAAGCATTATACTTACCTGCGCTGTCTGTGGCGATCCTCCTACTGGTAAGTGACAGGTCTGTGCGGCGCATCGCTTATAGCACAGACCTGTCACTTACCAGTAGGAGGAGCGCCGGCCGGCCACAGACAGCGCAGGTAAGTATAATGCTTCTAAAATTGCTAAGTAACCATGGCAGCCAGGACTGCAGTAGCGTCCTGGCTGCCATTGTAACCGATCGGAACCCTCTGCTGCCACCAATGATGGCGGGGTGATTTTAATTAGGGGGGGGAGAGGGGAGGCCGCACTGGCCACCAATGAATTTAATACTGGGGAGGGGGGGCGCACTGGCCACCAATGAATTTAATACTGGGGAGGGGGGGTGCACTGGCCACCAATGAATTTAATACTGGGGAGGGAGGGGGGGGGCCGCACTGGCCACCAATGCTTTTAATACTGGGGAGGGAGGGGGGCCGCACTGGCCACCAATGCTTTTAATACTGGGGAGGGAGGGGACCTGAGGGGTTAATTGTGCGGATCACAGCCCCCTGTAAGAGATCGGGTGCTGCCAGGCAGCAGGGGGCAGTTATGTACACAGTTCTTAGTATATTCTAACTTGAAGCGTCCCAATCACCATGGGAATGCCTCTGTGTTAGAATATACTGTCTGATCTGAGTTTTCACAATTTTGAAAACTCAGATCTGAAAAAGCTGTTATGCAGACGGATCCGCACTGAACGGATACCCTCGTTTGCATTTATAGGTGCTGATCCGTCTGTGCAGATACCGGACGGATCCGCACCTAACGCAAGTGTGAAAGTAGCCTAAGAAGCCTTGTGCTTGTGTTAGGCTACTTTCACACCTGCGTTAGGTACGGATCCGTCTGTTATCTGCACAGACTGATCCGCACCTATAATGCAAATGCTTGTATCCGTTCAGAACGGATCGGTTTGCATTATTCTTTTTTTTAAAAAAAGTCTAAGTCAAAATGGATCCGTCCTGACTTACATTGAAAGTCAATAGGGGACGGATCCGTTTTCAACTGCACCATATTGTGTCAGTGAAAACGGATCCTTCCCCATTGACTTACATTGTAAGTCAGGACGGATCCGTTTGGCTCCGCATCGCCAGGCGGACACCAAAACGCTGCAAGCAGCATTTTGGTGTCCGCCTCCAGAGCAGAATGGAGGCGGAACGGAGCCAAACTGATGCATTCTGCGCGGATCCGTTTTGAACCGCTAGTGAGATCCCTGAAACTGATCTCACAAACAGAATTCGAAACGCCAGTGTGATAGTAGCCTTAGCTGAATACAACCACAATGATGTATACATTCACAGACAGCAAGCAATGTACAGAGGAAAGTTCTTTCAAGGCAATACTACACTTGGAGCACCCTGTAAGCCAGGGCACAGTGTGGCAGGATGTGGTCAGGACAGTTCATGTGCTGACTCTCATGACTCGGAAATCTCAGCCCAGACGGTGACGTGAGGAGGGTATTGGAAGTTTCTAGTCATGGATCCCCAGTGCCGCTCGGCCAATCACCGGCTGCACTGGTGACCCGTCTGAGCTTCGTTCCCCTCGGGCTCTGCTCACATATGTGCTGTGGTTTGGACTTGTAATATGAGATGCAGTGCTGGATCTGCCACCTGACGAGCCCCATTGGGGTCAGTTGAGTTCTGCCAAGATGTCTGTCACTTGGCAAGAAAAGAATTGCTCAGCATTTCTGGACACAGCCCTCCTGACACTCCCATGTACATGCATCCTTGGTTTGGCCGAGCATGCCTGTGTTATCTCCTTCCATAACAAAAGGATCGGGCATTGAAATTTAGCCTGCTGTCTGTCGGGAGACCCCATACACATTAGATCAGGGATTTGATACCCTCGGCAATCCAGCTGTTATGAAACTACAACTCCCAGCATGCATGCCTTCCCTGCTGTTTCATGGAAGTGTATGGAGAATGCTGGCAGTTGTAGTTTCACAGCTGGTGTGCAGGAGGTTGCTGACCCCTGCATTAGTCGGCCTTTAAACGCAGTCCATCTCGCCTATTCATTGACTAATTAAAACCAGTTGGTCTGGTTAACTCTTGCACGCCTCTCTAGAACTTGTAAAGTGAATTGTCTGTCCCTCTAGGGCATTTCTACCTGAAAAAGGCAAAGTCATTTCAAATTTGTAATACCGCATGGCCATTAAGAATTTAAAACGGCTATACAGTGCAGTCTTCATCAGTAGTGTTGAGCGAACTTGTGTTTTAAGTTCGGCGTCTAAAGTTCGGGTTATCGAAGAATCGCGTTATGGATTCCGCTACCACGGACCATAACGGAATTTAGAATCCATAACGCGATTCTTCGATAACCTGAACTTTAGACGCCGAACTTAAAACACAAGTTCGCTCAACACTATTCATTAGCTTAATATCAGGCAGCTGCGGCCTAATTGACCCCGCGGTTCTTGACCACAGCTGGCCACGACCACGTCATGTGGTCGTACCTTAGTATAGAAGAGAGAATTCTCACCTGCTCCACACTGCCTTGACTCTGTACAGCGATCTTCCAGTACCCGGCCTGCTTACTGCTGCCTGGGGTAAGAGTGATGTCACGTCAGTGACTGGCCTCGGAAGTGACGTGTCCCCAAGCAGCATATCGCGGTGCCCTGGCTGTGATTAAACAGAACAGGCACCGGAAGAGCCAAGGCGGTTGGGAGCAGGTTAGAATAACTTTTTTTCCTTATGTACCACATGCTTCTGAGGCTAGTTAAAAAAGAACCATAATGCTGGAAAAAACCCTTAAAGGGGTTGTCAGATTTTTTTGCAAGTGAAGAGAAAACGGCTCTCGTACAAGTGCTGCTTTCTCTTCGAACACCTAATCCGTGGGGGTGCTTGGGGTTGTCGCCTTGCTGACCTGATATTGATGACCTATCCTGAGGATAGGTCATCAATAGTAAAAAGCGGACAACCCCTTTAGGCATTTTGCACACTAATGTTGTGTGGCTGTATTGTGGCCCGCATACGGTGGTTCCCCAATACACGGGCACCGTGTGCACTCCGCATCACGGAGATGCGGAACGGAGTGGGTCAGAAGTACCACAAAGTGATTCCGTGGTGTTTCTGTCCAGGCCTCCGCAGCGCAAAAAATAGAACTTGTTGAATGGGTCTCGATCCGCCCCGCCTGCCGCATGGATGTTTCCCGTGCATTGGGTACCGCAAATTGCGGTCCCCAATGCACGGAACGGATGCACAACGTTCATATGCAAGAGGCCTTAAAGGGAACCTGTCCCCGGGATTTTGTGTATAGCGCTGAGGACATGGGTTGCTAGATGGCCGCAAGCACATCCGCAATACCCAGTCCCCATAGCTCTGTGTGCTTTTATTGTGTAAAAAACCTGATTTGATACATATGCAAATTAACCTGAGATGAGTCCTGTCCCTGACTCATCTCACATACAGGACTCATCTCAGGTTAATTTGCATATGTATCAAATAATCGTTTTTTTTTTACACAATAAAAGCACACAGAGCTATGGGGACTGGATATTGTGGATGTGCTAGCGGTCATCTAGAAACCCATGTCCTCAGCTCTATACACAAAATCCCGGTGACAGGTTCCCTTTAAGGTCAGACACGCCTGATCGAGTTGAATGTGAGCAAAGGGTGTATCAGTGAGAGGTCCCATTCTGGCCTCCTCTGCTTTGGCAGGATTGCGCAGCCTTAAGCCTCATTCACACAGTCAGTGTTTGGTCAGTAATTTCCATGGAGGCAAATGACCCCTTTCAGACTTAATAGCTGAACCATAGTAATTAATAATATAATGACATGAAACCTTGTGTTGGAATAAAAATGGCCACAATGCTTTATTTAGGATAAATGAATAAATAATTAAAACTTCAAATTCATTAAAAATTCCAATAATTACCAAAATCCACTCAGCAATAGCTGAGTGATACAGCCCCTCTAATAAAGCATAAGAATAGGGAGGGCGGGCGGGGCGACGATCCGGTCTTGATAAAACTGGCCCAGAAGCGCCTCCGAAACCCTCTTTTTAAGGACCATACTTTCCCGCCGCTGGCATCCACACCAATCAGCTGTCCGGAAATCTCCCTCAGCAACCAGCTGCACCAATCAGAAGATCATTGCTTGTCATCCAAGGCTCCGGTGAGACCGGATAAAACCAGCTGATTCTGACAGAACTGAACCATATCATGTAAACCCGAAATAAAAGAGCGGGAAAGCAAGAAAAAGGGGGGGGAAGGGAAAAAAAAGAGCAAAACCATACCAAAATACAAAAATGTATGGTGTCATTGCCCCCATGTGTCCCCCAAGCGAAACACTCTGGGGGGCCTGAACATTAGTGACTGTGAGCCAAAACCAGGATTGGAGCCTCCACAGACATAAGGTATAAAGGAAAGATCTGTGTTTAGAGCCGCACCTGGTTTTGGCTCAAAATCACTGATGAAATCACTGACCAAACACTGGCGTATGACAGAGTTATATTATACTGATTTAGGGTCCATTCACACGTCCGTTTTTTGCGGAACAGATCTGGACCCATTCATTTTCAATGGGTCCTGGAAAAAAACGGACAGCACAATGTGTGCTGTCCGTTTCCGTTGTTCCGCATGTCCGTTTAAATATAAAACATGTCCTATTCTTTTCCGCAAAATTCGGATCCTGGTACAATACAAAGTCAATTGATCCGCAAAAAACGGGAGACATTCGGATGTCATTACGTATGTCATCCGTTTTATGCGGATTCCGTTCCTGGAAATTACATTTTAATTTTTTATTTTTTATTTTTTCAAAGAAATCCAAACAACTTTATTTGCTTATTGAAATTTATACGTACGGAAACATTTTCAGGAACAACGGATCCGCAAAAAACGGACCGAAAATCGGGATATAGAAAAATACTGACGTGTGAATGTAGCCTTAGGCTACTTTCACACTTGCGTTTTTACAGGCAGAGTTCAGCAAAAACGCTTCCGTCACTGATAATACAACCAGATGCCTCCGTTATGAACGGATCAAGGTACCACTTGGAACTGAACCCAAGTTCGAGAACTGTTTTCCTTACAGTATAAATCAATTTCTGAAGTTGTTATGCGAAGTCTCGTGAGACTTCGTGAAGTAATAACTTCGGCTCATCGGAGCCAATACATTCTAATACTGTACGGAGTGCTTGTTCAGTACAGTATTGAAACAAAGTTTTATGTGAATCGACTTCGGATGTTTCATCCGAAGTCGATTCGCTCATCCCTAATTGTGGGTCATTCTGGATCCGTCTTGCTCTTTATCCCATGACGAAAATAAAACCGCAGCATGCTGCGGTTTGCTCTCCGATATGAGAACGCAACCAAACAGAACGGAATGCATTTTGGAGCACTCTGTTATGTTCAGTTATGTTTTGTCCCCATTGACAATGAATGGGGACGGAAGCGTTTTTTCCCGGTATTGAGACCCTATGATGGATCTCAACACCGGAAAATAGAAACGCTAGTGTGAAAGTAGCCTTATAATGCTATGTGAACCTGCATGTCCTGGAATCTAATGAATTACACTGACATAATGCTGTCAGTGTAATAAAATAGATTCCAGGACTCTCAGGGTCACACAGCATTAGAAATCAATATAAGGCTACATGCACACGAACGTTGTTTTGTGTCCGTGTCTGTTTCAATTTTAATTTTTTTTGCGGATAGGATGCAGACCCATTAATTGCAAAAAATGCGGACAGCACACCGTAGCCCCGCCAAAAAAAATAGAACATGTCCTATTCTTGTCCGTTTTAGGCATTGTTACAATGGGTCCGGAAAAAAAAAAAAAAACGGATGTCATACGTATGTCATTTTTTTTTTTTGGTGGACCGCAAAACACATACGGTCGTGTGCATGTAGCTTAATGCTGTGCAATCATGTCAGAGGAATTGAGGCCAGTATGGGACCTGTCACTGACAAGCTACGAGTTCCTCGCATTCAGGTCGCTGGTGTGTGTCTGCCCTAAATATACTGAGTGGTGGGACCTAGGTACTCTGCACCTCAGCAGTGGCCACCTCCCTTGATTGAAAGGGCGAGGCATCATCAGTATCTTGTCTGGACCTGTAATACTGTTCCTGCACAATGCATTCCCCCTTCGGTATATGTGCAGTCGCCATCTGAAGCGGATTTACTGCGCAGGGACGACCCCTTTAATTTCTGCTTGGTTTTCTGAGAGATTGATATACAGATTCATAGAAGCCATAGAGTCCATAGCTACTACCACAATGAAATAAACAAACTGATTATTTCTATCTTATGACTCATATATTCTGCCTTCAGAACGTGCTGAAACCAAAGTACAACCCGACACGTGGCAGGACTTGTCTACGCAACTAGCGTTACACATCTGCTCATGTTCTTCTACATGCAGCACACATTGTACCCTTCATAATATGTCTCGCAATGTTCCAGCAGGTCACAAAGAAACCTGGGGTGAAGGCTAAGGACCAACACTCTTCATTTAACAGGCATCTCTGATTTGCCTACTTCTTTCCCATAGTGCATTGCCTGAAATGAAGTCTCCATACACCACTGAGTCTCTTCAATGAGAGCCGGTTATCTGTGGCTAGAAGTATGACCACTGAGCAGCAAACCCTGCTTTTCAAGAAACTCTTTGCTTGCCCTCTTGATCAGTGGTCTCCAGACTTTGCCCCCTTCCTCAGCTACTGTGAGAATAATGGGATTTGTAGTTTTGCTGGCGAACCATAGGTTGGAGACCAGGACTCCCCCTAGATTTGATTAGGTACCGTATTATATCTTTTGAATGTATTGGGGAAGGGGGGGGTTCACATACTTCTTCTGTTAAGGTGACATCCATCTAAAGTAGATCAAAATAGACAATTTCACCCCAAACGAATGTTCACCAGTTGAAATTTTAACCATGAACGATCGTTTTAGCTGACAGATGAAGGACCATTATCATACGAAAGATCTTTCCTTCAGAGAAAGATTGTTCATGAATGGAAGATTTTACTTGGAACATTCCCAGAAGGATCTTAAGTCCAGGGCTCATCAATTTTCAAGCAGGTATTTGCCCTTCCTTGAAAATAGGCCCAGCAGCCGGGCGAATCCACTGGAGGGTTAAGACCGCGACCAAAATAAAACCTTTTTTTTTTTTTATCACCACTTGCGTCCAGGCTCGGACTGCCACCCTGCCCGGACCCCTCAGCTTTCGGCTCCATCGTGGTTTGGCCACTCTCTCTCGTCGTCTATCGGTCGCAGCGTGCTGATGTCGCTGTGCGTCATCTCCAGGGCAGTTGAAAATGGCAAAGCCTTTACCGGAGCCCGGCCGGTACTACTTATGTGATAACTGTCCGGCAGACATCAGAGCCCGTGTCCCGGTGAGAGAGCCTCGGCGGGGGAAGAGGAGTTAGTGCAGGGGAGGCAGAGCGGGAGCACAGGTAGCGGCGCTGCATTCGCTGACAAGTGGAGGGAAGATAATCAGCCCATCACCCTCCTGTATACAGCAGGGGACATGATCAGGCAGCGCAACATCCCAGGACACCAAGTGCTGCCAGGTCCCTGCACTGCCGGCTCTGCGGCGGTAAATGATGCTCTCTGCACTTATCCGCCAGGCTCAAAGTTTGTAATGGCTGCCTGCTGCAGCCAAGTTGGCCTCGAGCATGGCCATGAACCCAGCGGGGAGCTGCATACCTGCTGCCGTTATTAGGCTGGAGCTCCTGCTAGCCACAACTGGTGGCCATTCCTGCACCGTGCTCCATTCCTGCACCGTGCTCCATCCCTGCAGTTACCATTCGGCCATTTCTTAGTTCTTTCCCTTTCTAGGAAAGCTGGGTGACAGCCTGTATACCACACAGAAAGGCGGGTGGCAGCTCCTAGGAGAGCTGTGTGGTATACAGGCTGTCTGTCACCCAGCTTTCCTGGTCTCCTGAAGAGAATATATCTCAGTATAGGAACATTTAGATACATTATCATATGATTTACCCATTCAGGAGTCTTGGAAAGCCGGGTTGCAGCTCCTATGAGAACTAAGACTACTGAATGGCCAAATCATCTGATGATTTCTCTATATGTTCCCGTACTGAGATATGTTCTCCTCAGGAAAGCTGGGTGACAGGCTGTATACCACACAGTTCTCCTAGGAGCTGCCATAAGACTCCTGAATGGCTAAATCATCTGATAACTTCTCTATATGTTCCGTACTGAGATATGTTCTCCTCAGGACTAGGAGACCAGGAAAGCTGGGTGACAATCCATGAGAGAGCTGGAAGGCCCCTCAGTATTCCTAGGGTAATTCCAATGGAAATATTCTCCACAGAGGATTACCTGTTGTGGATTTTTATCAAACTCTACATGTAGCGTGTGGATTTGCTGTGGATCCACGATCAGTTACACATGGTGAAATCATATATTACCACAGTGCGGATTTGAAATGTGCACAGTAGGTTCATTTCCGTGTGGATTTTATGAAGTGTGAGGATTTTTGGTAAAATCTTATCCATTTTGCTGGTATTTGCTGCAATACGCTGTGGATTTCATAGCTGCAGTTCTATGAGATGTATGATGAGCCCGGACCAAACATCCTGGGGAAGGGATCTCAGTTCTGTCAGCATGTTCTATATTCTGCGTTTTTCACGCAACGCAGGCCCCATAGAAGTGAATGGGGTTGCGTGAAAATCGCAAGCAAGTGCGGATGCGGTGCGATTTTCACGCATGGTTGCTAGGTGACAGTCTATTCACTGTATTATTTTCCCTTATAACATGGTTATAAGGGAAAATAATAGCATTCTGAATACAGAATGCTTAGTAGGTGATCAATTGAGGGTTAAAAATAAATAAAAAAATTAACTCACCTTCTCCTCTTGTCCGCGTAGTTCCCGGTCTCAAGATGAAAATACCGGCTAGGACCTGTGGTGACGTCAGATCACATGCTCCAATCACATGGTCCATCACCACGGTGATGGACCATGTGATTGGAGCATGTGATCTGACATCACCAAAGGTCCTTTAGCCCACAGCTCATCATTAAAGAAGTAAAGAAGAGACCGGGAACTACGCGAACAAGAGGAGAAGGTGAGTTAATTTTATTTATTTTTTTTAACCCTCAATTGATCACCTACTAAGCATTCTGTATTAAGAATGCTATTATTTTCCCTTATAACCATGTTATAAGGGAAAATAATATCTACCCAACACCTAACCCAAGCCCGAACTTCTGTGAAGAAGTTTGGGTACCAAACATGCGTGATTTTTCTCACGCGAGTGCAAAACGCATTACAATGTTTTGCACTCGCGCGGAAAAATCGCGGGTGTTCCCGCAACGCACCCGCACATTTTTCCACAACGCCCGTGTGAAAGAGGCCTAAGAAAAAAAAAAATCCTTTCAAGATGAGGCCATTAAAGGGGTCTTCCCACCACTACATCTCATAATCATTGTATAGGTCATATATTATGAATGATGTTAGGGTACTTTCACACTTGCGTCAAAGTTTTCCGGTATTGAGTTCCGTCCTCGGATGTCTTCAGTTCAGTCCTTTTACGATATTTGGAGTCTGGGCGGAGAAAAAACCGCAGCATGCTGCTTTTTTTCTCTCCGGCCAAAAATCCTGAACACTTGCCGGAATTCCGGATCCGGCATTTTTTTCCATTGGAATGTATCAGTGCCGGCCCCGGGATTAAAATTGACGGCATCGATGGATCTGGTCTGCGCATGCGCAGACCTTTTTAAAAATGAAAAAATAAATAAATGCCTGATCAGTTTTTCCGGATGACACCAGAGAGACGGATCCGGTATTGCAATGCGTTTGTGAGACGCAGACGGATCAGTCTACAAATGGTTTCCGTTTGCATACAGATTGCCGGACCCGGCATGCAGTTCTGGTGACGGAACTGCCTGCCGGAATCCAGCGACGCAAGTGTGAAAGTACCCTAAAAATTGTTCCAGCGACGTTCTATTTACTTACATAGTATGATGCCACCTGGTGTTCTAAGTGAATAGCAATGTGCACGTCCATCGACTGAGCTGAGTGATGGTCAGTTGCCCCTCCCCAGTCAGGTCTCTGCCTAGGGACCCTCTTTTTACTGCAGAGTGACCAATAGAAATAGCTTTTTGCCCTGCTTGTCAATGAAGGAGCAGAGCCTCAGCAGTAGCATGGCAGCATAAATGAGAAGGCTAAGAAAGCAGGGACTATATTGTCAGCTGCCAGAGTGGGAAGGAGACTGATTTATCCTAGAACCTGCCACCAGCCGCACTGATTGGCTGCAGCACCAAGGGGGCTAGATGGAAGCAAAAACAGATGAAAAGTATATATATATTTTTCTGCTGGAAATACTGTAAATGACTTTAAGTGGCTGCTAACAGCCCTTTGGTATGGGGACAAGTCATGGACAACCCATGTAATGAGGTATTACCTATGTTTCTCTTGTCCTCCTATTAATGGGTTTTTATTCTTTTGCAGCACAGTGAGGATGAAGATCCAGTTCCTTCTGCTATGGTCTTTCCTGGGGATTAGCCTGGCAGTACCAATAGACAGGGCCCCTCCGCAGAAAGAAACGGAGCGTCCGGCAGAACCTGCGGTAAGTCTTTTCTGTAATAAGGAGAGATGCGTGACCAATGGTTTGGAGACCAGTAGGCTTCAGACGATGCTGCGTGTCGTTTACTAGCCTCATCAAATATTAGAGCTTACTTTTCTTGGTAATTAATCGCTTTAAAGGGGCTGTCTCACTTCAGAAAATGGTATTTATCATGTAGCGAAAGTTAATACAAGGATCTTTCTAATGTATTGTTATTGTCCATATTGATTCCTTTGCTAGCTGGATTCATTTTTCCATCACGTTATACACTGCTCATTTCCAAGTTACGACTACCCAGTGGTGGCCGTGTTTGCACCCTATAGGAAACTAGCCTATGTGCACTCCCATGGTCCTGCCCACCAGAGGCCAGCGCTTTGTCCTATAGTGTGCAAGCACGACCACCACTGATGGATTGCAGGGTGGTCTGTAACCATGGAAACGAGCAGTGTATAATGTGATGAAAAAATTTATCCAGCCAGCAAAGGAGGCAATATGGACAATAACAGTATATTAGTAAGTGGCTTATATTAACTTTCTCTACAAGTGAGACAACCCCTTTAATTAGTCAGATGCCAGTTACAGGACCTGATTACTGCGACGACACATCAGCAGATAAAAGGAATTGCATCAGATCCAGATTTCTCCATTGCATGAAATCTGTTTGTTCCTCAGTTGTGAGTCATTCTGGCCTATGGACAAGCGGATCCATCCTTGTGTGTGAACAGGGCTAGAGCCTGTTTGGTGTCAGGTGTGTTACACTGCCCTTCTGAGACCTGCTAGTTTCAGATGTCTGTTCCTTATGTATTAAAGCGCAGCAGATTTTGAGAACTTAAATGTTAATCTTTGCTGGGCACTGCCAGCGAGGAGTCCAACATTCAGTCCTGGAAGTGCAGGCTCTTCCCCCTCCAGTTGCAGATTAACAGGCTTTTCCCTATCACTGTGTGTAGAGTACAATCTGTCAGTAGTAAGAAGTGACGCTGCTCGTCAAACTAAAAGTGACAGGTGGACACGCCCCTTTCCCACCCATAACCCCGCCCACTCCTTTCACAACATCCCCCCCCCCCTCAAAAAAAAAAAAAAAAAACGCCTAAATACCGCCCATTTAAATCCCCTTTATTCTGTTAGATCTGGTAACATGTCAGTAATTCAATTAAGATTTAATATCTTTAAAATAAAATATTAAGCTTGTATCAACCTCTTATTAAGCTATTATAAATATTGACGGTAGCTAATTGAGCAGTCTAACTATATATCTATAGGACCTTTGATGTCACCGAAGGTCCTGCAAGATAACCGAGGCAGGCCAACACGTCAGTAATTTTTAATTAAGTTTAATATGTTTAAAAATAAAATGATATTAAGCTTGTATTAACCTCTTACTAAGCTATTATAAATATTAGCAGCGGCTAATTGATCCTTCTATCTTCCTAAAAGCTAAAAGACCATTGATGTCACCGAAACACCCCCATTTTCCGCCCACAACCCCACCCATGGTGGTGATAATGAAGGTCCCACAAGGCAGCAGTCCCTTTTGTTAGTGGACCTGCGATCTTTGAAATTTGCTTTTAATTATATACGACTGTTTAATAAATCGAAGGCTGCCGCGATTTAAGTAAAATATTTGACTGTCGCGGCTAACGCAGATACGTAGCGATTATAAATATTAGCAATAGCTAATTGCGGCACCCAACTTTCCCGGGTGCCGATACCCTCTTAAAGACACAAGCTTCCTTAGCACAGGAGCGGCAGCAGCTGCTGCAGAAACAGAAGCCGCAGCACCCAACTTTCTAGAGACCGATTCAGCCTTCCTATTTTTGACAACGGCCTTCATTTTCTGAAATGCGTCCCCCATTTTTTTTTTTTGTGGCTCTCTAAGAGGTATCTTTCCTTTAAGTATTATGAGAGCGATCTCGCCAATAGCGAATATCAAATCATTACTGGCGCTGCGTAATATTGATTTTCAAACCGTTTGTATTGACCAAGGCTTTTAAAAGATCCCAATTACGTCGGATCCTGTTCGAGATTTTTGCAGGAGTGACGAAGCTACCAAGAATGACCGTCGAGATGAGAAATATCGCTTTTTAGAGCTTCTTTTTGCACACATAAACTGCCGGAAGACCTGGCGGGAACAAACCGGTTCTTAGCCGTAGTTCCTCGGGCGTGTCGGATTTTAAATCTACGAGTAAATATCCGTAAGGCGCAAGTGTGTAGCGTCTTCAAAATCTTCTAAAAAGAAACGTGTTTTACCGGGGTACATTTGACAAGCCAACGTAATAACCTGTAATTTATCGCGCGTGTTCTTAAAAGGGACCATGTATTTAGTGTTTAAATTTATGGTCCGGCTTTTCTTACCCTGACAAAAAACGTTTTAAACGAGATACATGATGCTCAAATTTCTGTGGTGCACATATTTGGTAAAAGAGTTTTGCATTTCAAGATTTTCGCAAGACGCCTCCATAAGATCATTGAGGTCTTGTCTCTATGTCCCAACGCTTCAAATTTCAGAAAAATTTAGTTTTGCTCTATACGTATTGTTTTCTGCGTCTCGGGATCGGGGATTGCGCGAGTTATCCAACACAAGGTTTTTTAAGCTGTCAAAATCAACAAGTCGAGTGTTAGCGACGTTGAGAGTTATACCCTTATCCTTTAATACGGTTTTTCCCGTTGTTGAGTTTGTAACTGTACATCTTTGGACCCGCAGATACAAACTCGGTAATGTCAGCGGGTACTTCGCTAGTTAGTTCGGCGAGAAAAATCGCCCGACGGAGGGTTCCAGTTGCCGTCTCTACTTAAGAATATTGTGTAGAAGAGCTGGACCATAAAGGTCAAGCAGGCTTGTGGACGACAAAAGGCGCAGAGTCACAACCAGGCGTGATATTAATCCTGTTTTATTTATAGACGTGTTTCAGGGTGCATGACCCCTTTATCAAGTCTAAAAGAGTATATAAAAAAGAGAAATGGGAAAGGGGTGTGTCCACCTGTCACTTTTAGTGTGACGAGCAGTGTCGCTTCTTACTACTTCTGTCAATCAGCAGCTGGAGGGTTGGGGGAGCTTTCAAGCAAAAAAAGACTCTCTGGCCACAATCTAAAAAGGTTAGGTCAATGAGGGTCTGACACCCTGCAGCCCCCACGGGATCAGTTGCTTCCTGCAGCCTCCGACACTGGAACTAGCACTGTGAATGGAACAGGAAGCACAGCTCCGTCAAAGTGCAGTGGCCATGCTGGGTTACTGCGGCTAAGCTCCTATTCTATTAATTGGAAGCTAAGCTGCAGTTACCCAGCATGGCCACTACACTTTGAATGGAGCTGTGCTTCCTGTTCCATTCACACTGCCAGTTCCAGCGCCAGAGGCTGCAGGGAACAGCTAAGTGTACTTTCACACTAGCGTTCGGGGCTCCGCTTGTGAGTTCCGTTTGAAGGCTCTCACAAGCGGCCCCGAACGGATCCGTCCAGCCCTAATGCATTCTGAGTGGATGCGGATCCGCTCAGAATGCATCAGTCTGGCACCGTTTGTCCTCCGCTCAGCTCAGCAGGCGGACACCCGAACGCAGCTTGCAGCGTTCAGGTGTCCGCCTGGCCGTGCGGAGGCAAACGGATCCGTCCAGACTTACAATGTAAGTCAATGGGGACGGATCCGTTTGAAGTTGACACAGTATGGCTCAATTTTCAAACTGATCCGTCCCCCATTGACTTTCACTGTAAAGTCAAAACGGATCCGTATGCATTATCATGAGCAATGTTCATGGTAATGCAAACGGATCCGTTCTGAACGGATCTAAGCGTTTGCATTATAGGTGCGGATCCGTCTGTGCAGATACCAGACGGATCCGCACCTAAACGCAGGTGTGAAAGTAGCGGTGGGGGTTCAGGATGTCGGACCATCAACAATCGCATATGAATGGCCAATCCTGGGGATAGATCATCAATATCAGGAGCGCTAAAAACCCCCTTAAATTAGTAGGTGTCTAAAGAGCGATTCAAGAACTAGAGTTTGTGGGACTGTATACTGTGTCTGGCATCCAGCTGAAAAGGACATTTTAAGAAGAGTATGGTGAACTACTGCTGTCAGTTGCTCTTATCCAATAAACATCTTAGCTGGTGTCCTCAGCAATGCTTCCAGTACTTCTCCCCAATGTCCTTTTCAGTTGAATACCAGACAAAGTTCTGTCAGCTGTATAGTGGGTCTCTTGTCCTCTATGTTCTGCTTTATCTAGGAGTCCTGTTTTACTCTCACGTATTCTCTTAAGGTTTTTTTTTTTTTTTTTTTTGTTTTGGGGGGAGGCTCAAGGAGAGATATTATCAGCTTTGTGTCACTGATCATTTGATAAATTCTGTGATAGGATACTGGCCTGTACTATGATCGTTACCTGCGAGAGGTAATTAACGTGCTGGAAACAGACAACCATTTTCGTGAGAAGCTTCAGGCCGCCAACGCAGAAGACATCAAGGTAAGCTCCAGTAACTGAGCGGTGGAGTTAGCAAAGAGCTTACCTTTCATGATACGTTTGCTTTTCTCGGTGTTGATTTTGGCTACATGGAAGAGCAAAGTCCATCTTTTCCACATAGAAACATCATAATTATCGGGAGATAAGGGACCATAAGAAGCCTATCAGTGTGGTGGAGAGAGGAGCAGCCCCTGAAATATTAACTGTGCTCTAGATAAGGAGCTGTGTACATCTTGTCTCACGGTGACCTTGCACCTAATACCATTATCTACAGCTAGATGTTGGATTGGCAAACATACATTTATCTCTGCTGATCAGCGGTGCCAGGGACACCTGGTGCTGCTCATCTCTTGCCAAACAGAATCAGTCTGAAGAAATTCATGCATTGGTTGTATACATATTTATATATAGTTACGTGCTGTGTTTTTTCTCTATGTTCAGAGTGGTAAGCTCAGTAAGGAGCTTGATTTTGTGAGCCACCATGTCAGGACCAAGTTAGATGAGCTGAAGAGGCAGGAGGTTTCCAGGCTGCGGATGTTGATCAAGGCAAAGATGGACGCAACCATGGAGGAAAGTGAGTAAAGCGGAGAGTGGTTGAGAAGAATTGTGAACTTTCTAAATAGTTTTACTTGCAAATTTGCTACTGTTTATTGTCTAGAGCTCCTAAGAAGACCTATATATCTCTGTGGTAACAGACCATTTGTTGTCTACCTTTGTCCCCTAAATCTTGGTAACCTACCAAATGTATGTTTGCTAAAAGTAGAGGAAAATCAGACTAGAAACTTTGTAGTCTGTTACCATGGAGACATCTGGGGTTGGAGAGTCCAAACTATAGAAAAGTTTGGAACCAAGACTAATTACGAATTTGCTTGAATTTTTTTATTATATATATACTTTAGACCTAAAAAATTTAGGTGCATATTATAGTGGCACCCCACATATCAACACACTTATGGCACATCCACAGGATATAAATGTGAAAGTGGGAAAACCTCTGTAATTAAATTCTGATTTCCCTAGATCTTTCTAACAGTGTGATGTATCTTCCTTAGATATACAGATTGACCACCTTGCTTTGCTGAAACAGTTTGAGCATTTGGACCCTCAGAACCAGCATACATTTGAGGCCCGGGATTTGGAACTGCTCATTCAGTCTGTAAGTAACATATTTGATGTTTGGACCTGAAACCTAATGGGGCAGGTTTACGAAGTCTTTAAAGGGAGACGTCATTCAAAGTCACTCCAGTCCTGGTTCCTTACCTTCCTTATTTGCAATTTTTTATTTTTTTTTAACTCGTTTTATTAGAATAAAACAATTGAGGTTGGCATGTTACATACAGTATATGAATAGAGTACATGCATCAGCAAAAATACACATACAAGTTCTATGATGAGTCAGACATATCATTTCATACAGCACAAATATTTCTCTGAAATGACAAATAGAAGAAAAATAAACCACGGGACGTGAAGCAGCCTTGTCATGGCTGACTACATTGCAATTGCATTCCATACAGAGGGGGTTCACTCTACAGAATACATGTGAGCCGGTGACACTGTCAATGGCGATGCACACCAGGGCCCCCAAACCTTCTCAAATTTCTGAGGGCATTTCCTATGGGAGAACATAATTTTTTCCCAGGGAATTATTTGATTCACTAGGGCTTTCCATTGAGCAACTGTAGGCGGCCTCTCCGCCATCCATCTGAGAGCCACTGCCTTTCTAGCCATGAATAACGTCTCCCTTAGGAATATACAGTTGTGGTGTGTGAGTGCGTCATCATCAACCACTCACAGAAGACATTTTTTAGGACACAACTCAAGAGCTCCTGGAACCAAGGAAGATAACACTAACACTACATCCCTCCAATAGCTCTGTACATAAGAACATTCCCATAACAGATGCCAAAAGCCCGCACCTGACTGTGCACACCTGTGACACCTACTATGCGTCAGCCTACCCATCTTATATAGTCTGACCGGGGTAAGGTAGCTCCTGTGAAGTATAAATAGCTGAATAAGCCTATTGTTAAGGGAAGGTGATACCTCGGACGGAGCCTCCAACGCCTCGTTCCACTCCCCTGTAGTAAGGTTTGTGATGCACTCCCTCCATCTAGTCTCCGCCAGCAGAGAATTTGAGCTCATTTTAATATTCAAGAGGTGCGTATATAAAGCCGATATCATGCCCCTAGGACCCTGGTTTTTCAAAATGCCTATGAGAGGGTATTTTGAAATGGCTTTCTTTAATGACCTCAGTTGTGACTGTAGTGTGTATCGCAATTGCAAATATCTAAAAAAGTGAGGACGCACCACACCCACCTTCGCTTGGAGCTGAGTAAATGAAAACAAGATCCCATTCTCGTAGAGGTCTTTCAACGTGAGAACTCCATACCCTCGCCAAATACCCCTACCCTCACACTGCTGCAGCATAGATAATGTCGGGTTATCCCATAGTGGCATCTCATCTGGGAGGTCAGTGTACTGTTGGAGCTTGGCAGCACTCCAGACCTGGTGTGCCAACTTATGAATAGGCAGTGGATGCCCTAAGACAGCTGTTAAATTTTCCAATACAGGCCACAGATTAGCCAACTGCAGGTAGCATTGCAGATAGTATTCAGAGTTAGGGAGCTCTACACTTGAGACCCACGGTGCCAAATATCTCAATTGCCCGGCTAGAAAATACAGGAACAAATCTGGAAGGGCAGCCCCACCTTGTTGCCAGCTCCTTTGTAAGATCCCAAGCGCCAGGTTCCTTCTCTCCTTCCCCCATACAAATGCGGCCATCAAAGAGTGCAAACGACTAAAAAGGTTTTTGGGAACCGGAGTACACGCATGTTCCAGTAAGTATAAGGCTTTAGGCAGCAATATCATTTTGATCAAATTCAGCCTCCCATGACAGATAGCGGCAAGGTTTTCCAGGATCTAAATTTATCTATAAAATAAGCCTCTAAGGGGGTTATGTTTCGGTCAAGAGAAAGGCCTGGATCCCTTGTAATGATGACCCCCAAGTATTTTAATTGATCAACTACCATGAGATTGTGAAATACAGGAGGCCATCCTGCATGCCACAGGGGCATAAGAGCTGACTTAGTCCAATTAATACGAAGGCCTGAATAGTGACCAAAATGCTCAATAATGTCAATTACTCTTGGCAATGTTGTCTCTACCTCATCCATATAGACTATTATATCATCTGCATAGAGACCAATCCTCTCTTCCCTATTACCCAAAGAGACCCCATGAATCAGTGAATTTTGCCGAACTCTAAGCGCCAGGTGTTCTATTGCTACCGCAAATAATAGGGGAGATAAGGGGCACCCTTGCCTAGTTCCCCTGTTCAATGAAAATGTCGGAGATAGAGACCCATTAACTAAAATATTGGCGGTAGGTTTAGCATATAGTACCGAAACCCATCTTATAAATACAGGACCAAAGCCAAAACACTCTAAAGCTTGTAGTAAATAGGGCCACTCAACCGAGTCAAATGCTTTAGCCGTATCTAAAGCCGCCAAGGCCCATCTTTTATTACCTGCGTAACCTATTTGCGTGACCACCTGTGCTCTTCGGATGTTACTAGAAGTAGAGCGACCTGGAATGAAGCCCGATTGATTATCATGTATTATGGATGTTATTACCTTATTCAACCTGTCCGCTAGAATTTTTGTTAGAATTTTATAATCCAAATTTAACAGGGATATGGGCCGATACGACCCACACTCCAAAGGCGGCTTATCCGGTTTTAACAGTATGACAATAGATGCCTCATATAGCGACTCAGGAAGGAAACCACACTCCAGGGAGTCGGAGTACACTCTGAGGAGCTGAGGAGCCAGTATGTCTATATATTTGGAGTATACCTCCAGCGGGATCCCATCCGGACCTGGGGATTTCCTTGAAGCAAGTTGTTTAACCGCTTCCCCAATCTCCTCAAGTGTGACTCCCTCATCCAGGAGCTCCCTATCCGAGATCGCCAATTGTGGATGTTCCACCTCTTGCATGTACTCCCTCAATTCGGCTTCAGTAAACTGTGCCACAGATCTGTATAGATCCCTGTAGAACTCAGTAAATCTATCTAAAATCCCCGCTGGCTCATCAATCACCTCACCGTCGGCACTAGCAATGCGCAATACAGGGGGGGCCCTATTATTTCTATTTACTACCTGAGCTAGTACCTTCCCAGTTTTATTACCCTGTTCAAATGACTGCTGCTGCAGGAATAAATTTTACGATCTCCTTTCTCTTTAAGATGGTCCATATACGCTCTCCCTTTAAACATCCAATCTACCCTATTGGCCTCAGTCGGGTCAGATACATATGTTCTTTCCGCATTCCTGCAAATCTCCTCCAGTTCCTCCTCTCTGCGATGCGTAGACTTTTTAATATATGAAATAGAAGACTGGAGACAGCCCCGCAAAAAGGCCTTCAAAGTGTCCCACAATAGAGAGACGTTATTGTCTGCCCCATTCATCTCCAAGAATACCCGAATTTGATCTGGGACACGGTCATTTATACCCATCAATGATAGCCAAAACGGGTGAATGCGCCTTTTAGTAGTGCGCAATTGCACGTCAGACGTGACAGATACCGCTATAATAGGCGCATGATCCGAAGGACCCTGCGCACCATAATATAGATCTTGCAACGATATATGCATATTCACTGTACCAAACATGTTATCAATCCTCGAGAGTGCCCCTTTAGAGGGTGTAAAGCAAGAATATACCAATTGGGCCGGGTTTTTTTCCCTCCACATATCCAACCATCCTATTTCAGATACAAATCTCGCCAGGATGTTGCCAGACGGTCTAAGACTAACATTCTGCAGTGGATTATTTTATTTGCAATTTTAGCATGGCAAACGGTCTCCTCCCTGACTGTGACGCTCTCCGATGTGATTGATTGCGGCACAGCCAGGGAGAAGGAGACGCCCATTGAGAAACCCTGGCGTCTCCTCCTCCCTGTTCCGATGCTCAGTATTTACATAAAGAGCGCAGGAACTTCAGGCGGGCGTAGGGGCGATTATTTAAGAAAAAAAACTAACTGGGTGGCAGCATCAGCGGGGGTACCCTGCAAGTACATGTATCTAGCTCCTATAAGTAAAACAGCTGAAAGGTCCTCTATCTTCAGTCAGACCATCACTCTGACCAGAGAGCCCCCACGTACTGACTCAATTAGAACGTAACACCTTAAGCTTTTGTCTTACTCTATACCAAATATTAGTTCGCTTAGGGCTCATGCACACGAACGTGCTGTTTTTTGCGGTCTGCAAATTGCGGATCCGCAAAAAACGGATGCCGCCCGTGTGCCTTCCGCGGAACGGAACAGGAGGCCTATTATAGAGATGCCTATTCTTGTCCGCAAAACGGACAAGAATAGGACATGTCTCATAATTTTTGCGGGTCTTTTGCGGACCCATTGAAATGAAAGGTACCGTATACGGAATCAAAATACGGTCCGTATACGGAACGCAATAAACGTTCGTGTGCATGAGCCCTTACTTTGAGACAGAATTTTGGTGCAGATTAGGCGCAAAAATCTTAGGCTGCACCCCTTTCCTGCGAAGCCATGTACCTTTCTGTTAAGCCACAACCCTCTTAGGTGCAGAAACATTCTCTAAGCCAAGATATGCCAAATTGCATCACTGTTTGAAGCAGTTGACGCCAAATCGGTAAAAATGGCCCATTGTTTTTAAAGGAACCTAGCAATAAATCAGAGAAACAATTGAATACAACATGCACTCATTGGGGCAGATTTACTAATCCTGTCCAATATTTAGACATATGACCTGAAAATGTGCTGAATTTCATGACCTCTTCATCATCCAATCGGTTGGCTTACTTTGTCACAATGTTAGCACAGTTTTGGTGCATGGTGGCACATTTAACCTTACTCTCCCGTCCCACAAAGCCACTACACTCTTCAGCCAAGGTGAGGTGCAAAAGATGTCGAAAACACGTAATAAATGAAGTGCGTGGCATGTATGCCAGTCTTTTGGTGAAAAAGACCCAGAATTCTGGCGCATTTGCTAATTCAATCTGCCCCATTGGATTGTAGAACTGATCCTTTCCTTTTTGCTCCGGCAGACAAGTGAAGTGGCGGGAAAGAGGAGGAGTTCCTTGAGATTCTTCGTCTCTTGTTGCAGACAGAACAGTTTTGGGTGATGTGAAGGGGCTCTTATTGCTTAGTTAAGAATGGTGTCCCTGTCGAAGCAGTGATGTCGTGTACCAGCATCCTCAATGGCCACAATATCACCTGGAGGCTTCGCTGCCACATTCTCAGTTCTGGTCAGCACAAGAAACCTTATACAAAGTTGCTAGCTGTTATCAGTACATGTGATATGTTAGGTAGCCGGTGGAGTACGAGGCATCGAAGCTTGAGACAGTGTAGGTCGTGAAAGGTGTTAAAACGCCATGCTGGTGTACACGCCACCTGCTCCCCCTGTGCCTATTGTGAATACAGCCCTGTGAGGTGGGATTTAGACGACTGGGACTTCGTCTATTCAGCCCCAGTCATCTATTTTATTTTTTACCTTGTGCCTAATATCCTATTTCATAGGGCTGAGAGCCCAGTTTTACACTAATAAAGTATGCGGTATCTTTTAGTGTTTTCAGGCAGCGAAGAGAAAATGTGATGCAAACCTTACTTATTCTTCTTAGGCCACCAAGGATCTGGAGAATTACGATGCTGCTCGGCATGAAGAGTTTAAACGTTACGAGATGTTGAAAGAACACGAGAGACGGGAATATCTTAAGTCTCTGGATGAGGATAAACGGAGAGAAGAGGAAGCACACTATGAAGAGATGAAGAAAAAACACAAGGAACACCCTAAAGTTAACGTACCAGTAAGTACACTTTGGCTTTGGGTCGTTAAACCACCCAGACATAGGACCTGTGTATTTGCAATTCATAAAAGTCGTCAGAAGAGTTTACTTTCAGGGGTTGTCAAGGTTTACAAAAAAGATTGTTTTTTTTTTTCTTCCCTCAGAAACAAGGTCACTCTCCAGGCGGACTGTCTGGTATTGCAGCTCGGCCCTGTTCATATAACTGGTAGTGAGCTGCAATACCAGACATAGCTCATGGATGAGGGTGGAGCTGTTTTAAACCTGGACAACTCCTAAAGTTCAGATGGTTAACTTTGAACTCTCCAGCTCATGCAGGTCATGTAAAATGCCATGACCGCAGTCATTCCCGGAGACATCTAAGACTTCTTTTATGCCAGTGACATTGTTGGCACAATATAGGTGTGACCCATCTTGTTCTATATAAGATCTCCAGCTATGACAAGAGCTGGTCTTTTATCGTCAGAAGTAGCAGGCACCCCCATACCATAGAGGCTCGTTGTTTATGGTGTATAATCTGGGCCCTCTTTATCACTAGGGAAGTAAAGATCAACTCAAAGAAGTCTGGGAGGAGACTGATGGCCTGGATCCGAACGACTTCAACCCAAAAACGTTCTTCAAATTACATGGTAAATGTCTTATACCTTTTTTTTCATGTATCTCCATAAAATGACATACTGATTAAATCATGTATTGAAAATTTTTGGTCATGTTTCTTTCTAGTTTTCTATGTCGCCATCAGTAACCTTGCAGTTTTCACACTGGCCTCTGAGCCTCAAAAAAAGGCTGATGCTTCCTTTTCTGTAGAGAACACTTTTTGACAGTCATCTCATTATCATCACAGGCAAAAATACAGTGAAAGATATTAGGCTACATTCACATGACTGTATCCAGTTTGACGGATCCACAAAATATGGCTGCGGGCCCCAATGTAAAAATGCCTATTCTTGTCTACAAAACGGACAAGAATAGGACATGTTCTATAATTTGCAGCATGTCTGCATTTTTGATGGCCACATAGAAATGCATAGGTCCGCATGCGATCAGCAAAAAATGCAGATTGGATGCGGATCACGATAGTCTTTATGTGTATATATATTTATGACCCTTTCCTCACCAGAGAGTAGTGGATGCATGGAATAGCCTTCCTGCAGAAGTGGTAGCTGCAAATCTAGTGAAGGGGTTTAAGCATGCATGGGATAGGCATAAGGCCATCCTTCATATAAGATAGGGCCAGGGGCTATTCATAGTATTCAGTATATTGGGCAGACTAGATGGGCCAAATGGTTCTTATCTGCCGACACATTCTATGTTTCTATGTTTAGAGTGTTGGCTTCCATATTCTTATGATTTCTGTCTTCCAGATACCAATGGCGATGGAGTTCTGGACGAGCAGGAGCTGGAAGCACTCTTTACAAAGGAGGTACACTGAAGTCAATCCACAAATACAATTCTAAACTGTATTCAGGTGTATCTGCACATTTGAGGCATGTGAATGGCCTACAATGGCAGACATAGCCCACAATGACATTATGTGTGAGAGATGGAAAAGCAGACCTTTATAATCTAATCAAAACCCATTAGCATGCAGTTATAGTAGACTACAGCAAACATGTCCAGTGCGGAAGTAGCCTGTGATCCTTGAAGGTGTCCCCGTGGGCCCAGGATCCTTGAAGGTGTCCCCGTGGGCCCAGGATCCTTGAAGGTGTCCCCGTGGGCCCAGGATCCTTGAAGGTGTCCCCGTGGGCCCAGGATCCTTGAAGGTGGACCCAGGATCCTTGAAGGTGTCCCCGTGGGCCCCTGCTGTTTCCCTCACTAGACTATTATAACTTATTTATGTCTGCTTTTAGCTGGAGAAAGTCTATGACCCGAAGAATGAAGAAGATGACATGATGGAGATGGAGGAAGAGAGACTGCGTATGAGAGAGCATGTCATGAATAACGTAAGGAGGATTGAAATCTGCCAATAAAGGGATGGGGTAGAGACCCGATTATACCTTCTCAGTGCAGGCAGTGGACTGCATACTGATACATGGTAGTAGATCAGCCGTCAGATCTGTAGAGCTCAGAGAGCATTGTCTACACTATGTACAGTTTTATCCACGTTCTAGCTGAGAGCGGGATTTCTTCTCATTCATTTCAACAGAAAACTACTGTCTTGAAAATGGTGAGGAATGGAAACAAAGGAAATGATAGGAAGTTGTGGACAGCTGTTAGATCAGTGGGGTCTAAATGCTGGGATCCCTGTATATCACCAGAATGGGGTTCTATGTCCTGCGTATGAATCTCTATGGGACTGACATAAATAGCCAAGCACTGAACTGTTGGCAGTTCCATAGAGCGGCACACAAATCTCTCTTGCTCCAGTGTCTCTGTTTGGATATCACCCTTTGCAATCCGCACTGCAGCATGTGGATGTCATTTGGTGAAATGTCATCCATTTTGCTAGTACTGTAATGTGCAATCCACAGACGATCCACTATGTGTGGACCAATGGAGCAGATTATTTGAAGCCATTGGTTTGATAGGAATCACTGCAGTGTTCAGGATTTCTCATTAAAAATGTATGACACATTCTCTGCAGATTCCACACTTTACACAATGCATTTTTGATGGGAGGGAAAAGCTAACCACAGGGTATTCTGCAGCTATCATCTGTAATCTGACAAAAACCAGAGCGGGCCATACACGTTATACTTTTATCAGCCAAACCCGCTGAAATGGCCGGTTCTGCTGACACAGTAATGTGTGTGGGAGCTTCCGACTCTTCCCCTACAGGTGATGTCGGGGGAGACGGGGAAAATGTCAATTTCCACCCATCCTTTTGTTCTCTGAGAAAATAAGCCACCACCAGAGGTGTCTGACAGGGGCTTTCGCCCCATAAAATACACATACAGGTTAGGCCGAGCCAAACGTATACGAGTATGAGGAATCGAAAGAGAGAGCTGATTGTTCGGCCAACAACCGTTGAATGTGTATGGCCAGCTTTAGAGACGCTAGGGACAGTATTTATTGGTTTAGGCTTGCTTTGACACAAATTCAGCCAAGTGAAATGACTTTTGGCATCAATTACGTTTTACCAGAACTGTACTTTGTGGACATGATTGTAAAGCGGACTTCTTTTTTAGGTGGACTCAAATCATGATCGCTTGGTGACGCTGGAAGAGTTCTTGAAATCTACAGATAGGAAGGAGTATAATGAGGCTGGTGGATGGGAGGTGAGGAATCTAAGTCTGTATTCTACTTTTAAACATTGATGGTAAATCCCTAGGATATGACAGACATGTTCCTTTGTGGGGGTCCAACCACTAAGACCCTTATTGATTACAAGATTGGGGCTAAGTTACACTACCAGACACCGCAGAAGTGAGCGGTGCTGTATCTGGTGAAGCAGCAAATACTCTAAGCCCTTTTATATTTCAGATGGACCCTCACCAATCACATATACGTGAGATGGACCCCCACCGATCACATACTTGGGATATGCAATTACAACAGATTGCCAGGTCAAAATAGCGAATCCATTCTAGCAATCCACAGCAGTTAGAAAATGGTGGCATATCCTAGTGATGTCCATATCCTAATGATGACTAATGATCAACATCTCTCCTAATATAAGCCCTTGACTAAAATACCTCCTTTTCCAGCAAGGTTGATCATATAAAATGACCGGAACAAACGCGTAAATGCCATTTATGGTATTTTGTTAAAGGGGTTGTCTCACTTCAGGAAATGAAGCTTATCATGTAGATGGAGTTAATACAAGGCCCTTACTAATGTATTGTGATTGTCCATATTGTCTCCATTGCTGGCTGGATTCATCACATTCTCCACTGCGCACGCTCAAGCTCCTGGCAACCAGAGACGCCAGTGACTTTTCCTATAGTGTGAAAGCACAGGGAGTTGGATAGCAGGGTGGTCCTAATCCCTGAAGACAAGCAGTGTATAGTGTGATGGAAAAATGAATCCAGCCAGCAAAGGAGACAATATGGACAATCGCAATACATTAGTAGGTGGCTTGTATTAATGTTCTCTACATAATAAATGCCACTTGTTGAACTGAGACGAACCCTTTAATAAATCACTTGCAGAGGCTTTAGTGTGTAGCGAAGGAAAATTGCTATTATTTCATATAATATTTAAAGAGACTTGACTCAAGATCATGCATCATTCTTAATGTGGGAGGTAGTAATGTGTCTTCTTGTCTAGCCTCTAGATTAGAAAGAGGAACTGAGACGAGGGGAGGACACAAATAGATACTGAAGTAGACCTGAGCAGAGGCGTACATTCTGATGAAGGGGTTTTTCCCTAGATCACTTTTCTCAGAAATTACTACAGAAATTCCTATTTTCCAAAGCTCTGTACACATCTAGTTTTTTGCTTCAGTTGAAGGTATATCTTGGTAATTTACCCAGATGTGTGTCCTTCATTACCTTTTCTCTTGGCTCGAGATATCTCAAGATGAGTGGCATGAGATGACCATCTTTTGCGGACATCAGTAAATCTTCACCCAAGAGGAAAGGAAGGGACGCTTATGTACGCCACCGCATAGGCGCTGTGGCATACGCAGTATGGCCCACATACTGTATGACAAGCAGTATAGGTGTGTTTTTATTTTTCTGTTCCCTTATGCCAAAAAGCACTCTAAGTAGCTTGAAGAAGAAAACAAATGGCGAAGACCAGCCAGATCTATTTCCTTTGCTCCCAACAGGTGCTTGGACAAGAGGTGTGGTGGGGGGGGGGGGGGGGGAGTAAAATTTTAATTCTATAGAGGGTTCTTGTGATAAAATAATTTTTTTGGTTTAGGCCTCATGCACACGGCCGTTGTTATGGTCCGCATCCGAGCCGCGGTTTTGGCTGGTTGGATGCGGACCCATTCACTTCAATGGGGCAGCAAAAGATGCGGACAGCACTCCACAAAACACATCCGTGTTTTGTGGACCGCAAAACACACACCGGTCGTGTGCATGAGGCCTTACCTTGACCCTTGCTTATCCCATGATCCCATTTATTTGGTCAGGTTTTTATGTGATAAGAGCGCTCGCTACCTGCAAAGATCCTCGGTGGTCTATAATATTCATGTTGCCATCTGTAAGCTCCTGTGATAAGTCTTGATTATTGTTTTTTTAATGGAAACCTTTGACAAAGGTCCAGATTAGAGCATCGCTCCATAGTACATAGCAAAAGACTGACCATGCTTTTTTATGTTTTCAGACTGTGGATGAAACCCAGATTTACACAGAAGAGGAGTTGCGCAGATTTGAGCAGGAACTTGCTGCCCAGGAAGCTGCCTTAAATCAACGCGCAGAGGAGCTACGTAAAGAGCATGAAGTCCTTCAGCAGAGGCAGATAGAGTTGGATGCTCAGAAGAAGGAATATCAGCAGGTAAGTACTAAAGTGGGTGTGTGTTTATGTGCACCCATCACCAGATTTATTTATTAGATAGTATATAAGACAGTGTGTGGTTCATCTGCACACACCAAAAGCCCCCTGTCTAATAATGGAGGGGACCTTTGATGTGTGCTCTATGCAAATTAGCTATTTTGAGCCGCCTCTGTCATCTGGATACCCTAATAGATCACCTGTGATGGTAACTTCTACTTGCATAGGTTTATTAACCCCTTCCCGACCGCCATACAGCTATTTACGTCGTCAGTCAGGACTTTAAAGACCACGAGCATCTAACTGCTCAAAAACTTGTAGCGCGCACTTCGGGTCGTGCTCCGACTTCCCCCTGCAGGGATCTGGGAAGCCGGTGTGTGTTAGCAGCAGCCCGTCCTCTTGTGAGACAGGGGGCTGCTGCTTAGTAATTTCTATGGAGTCCCTGGCTCCATAGAAATGCAGTAAAATGATTGGTTGTTGTAGCTCCCTATGGGAACTATTAAAAAAAATAAAAATAAAAAAAGTGTAAAAATTAAAATGTTTTTCTAAACTAAAAAAATATAAAAATTCAAAACACCCCTTTCCCTCCATTTCCCCAAAACAAAACAAACCTAAAAATAAAAAAATACACATCGTAGGTATCCCGGCGTGCAAAAATGCCTGTACTATTAAAATTAAATAAAATTTTATCCCATATGGAAAACAGCGAAACGGGGAAAAAAGTTAAAACGGCCAATTCGTAGTTTTTTGGTCACTTCTCCTCTCACAAAAAATTTAATAAAAAGTGATCAAAAAGTCATACACATCACAAAATAGTATCACTGAAAAGTACAGATCGCCCCGCCCCCCGCAAAAAAATTGAAAAAATTTGTCTGCACACTGCTTTGCGCACATAAATACAAAAAAGTTATAGGGGGCAGAATATGGAGACTAAAAGAGAAAAAATATAAAAATTCCAGTATAAAAACGCAATAAATATACATATGTGGTATTGCTGGATTCGTACTGACCTGGAGAATGAAAGTAACTGGTCAGTTTTATGGTATAGGGAACACCGTAAAAACAAAGCCCAAAAGACTATTGTGGAATTTTTTATTTTATTTTATTTTTTTCCCCACTTTCGCCCTATTTTTAATTTAAAAAAAAATTATATATATTTTTTTTTTCCCCTGCTTCCCACCACGTTGTATGCAACTGTATAAGGTGCCATTAGAAAGGGCATCTTGTCCTGCAAATAAAACAAGCCATCATACAGCTATGCAAACAGAAAAATAACAAATTATGGCTTTGGGAGGGCTGTGAGTAAAAACTAAAACGGAAAATCGCCCTGTCATGAAAGGGTTAAGAAATTTAAGTTCCTGCTACTTTAGCCTTCTCAGCACATCTGATTTGCCAAGGGAACGCAGAAGAGTTCATTACATGCACCTCACATGAAACTGATGATCTTGGCGACATGTGGTGGGTGCAGGTACTCCATGGACTTTACTGATGGAGAGTCTTAAATAACGCACTTTACAGAAGTGGCATATTCCCGTCAAAGTGTGGGAATTCCACCGGACCCAAAATGGAACCGGCCATTTAAACTTCCTGTACCTGTAGGAAAATTGGATTGCTGAGTACATTTCTGATCTGCAAAATGCTATGGCACCATGCTAAATCATCTTTGGCTGTACCGAGTCATTAGCTTAAAAGGGACATTGGACTGAAAGCAATGTAATCCTCTCCCATGACCTGTACTAGTGCCTTTGTGCTGTATGCAGTCGTCTTCGTTGCCTACCTAGTAGGACATTTAAAAAAATGTAAGCCTGCAATTATGCAGACTGTGGCGGGAGGGTGATCAGACTGTTGTCCAGTTAAGCTTCCCCCTTATCTACATGAATAAATATGCTCTTTCTTTCAAGGCTGTAATTCAGATGGAGCAGAAGAAATCCCAGCAGCTTGATGTTCCTGCTGCTGGTCCTGGTGGGGAGCTGAAGTTCCAGGCACAAGTACCGGATGGAGCTCATGAACTAGGTGGGAACCTTTAGGGGGAGATCAGTACGTGGAAGGTTTGTTACAGAAATTTCAGAGACTGAAAACCGGTTCCATTTATCTGGATGGGGTTGTTTCTGTAGCAGCAGCAGCTACATGTAAACCCCATTCAGATGAATAGAGCTGATTTTTAGTAGCAGAAATGTTGGCAACAAATCTGTCGCATGTAAATTCTGTATAAATCTTTTTATTGGAAAGCAAAGTACAATTCAGCATCACATGAACATTACAATGTATGTTCTATAATGAATACTGATATAAATGATATATATATATGACATATGCAATGTAGTTCTGAAGAAAACTGAAACGACCAAACAGGGGAGTCATTTAAATAAAGTAAAATAGTGGCTAGGGTGGAGGAGGTAAGAGATGAATGTAGCAGAGGTGGATGTGTAAACCCACTCCACCTGTCTGCAGTCCCTACTGTAGTACACGAAAGTCCATTGCTGAAGAAAAGGCGAAGTCCTTTAATACATAACAATGGCTCAATCATAATGTGACTAGTAGTATGGCATTAAAGATATAAGGGGCAGCACAAGTCTTATGAAGACTGGTAACTTTCCAAGGGTCCCATCCTTTGGAATATAAGAGATGTGTTTGCTGTTCCCAGCTAGCTCTTCAAGCCTACATATATCTACTTTCCATATCCACGTCTGAACTGTGGGGGATCTTGACTTGGCCACCTCAGAGGAATAAGCAGCCTGTAGGAGATATGTAGGAAGATCCTTTTTAGGCCTACTGCACACGAACGTATGCTTCCCATTGCCGTATTGCGGGCCGTATTTGCAGATCCGCAGTCCACGGGCACCGTTCCATGTGCATTCCGCATCACGGATGCGGACCCATTCACTTCAATGGGTCCGCAAATCCGGAGATGCGGAACAGAAGCACTACGGAGTGCTTCCGTGGGGTTTCGTCCCGTACTTCCGTTCCGCAAAAAGATAGAACATGTCCTATCTTTTTGCGATCCGCTGCGGCTGCCCCACGGACGGTGTTCGTGCATTGCGGCCTGCAGCATGACCACGGGGCGCACATGTTTGTGCGCAGGAGGCCTTAGGCTGCGTTCACACGGGCGAGATTTCCGCGCGGGTGCAATGCGGTAGGTTAACGTATTGCACCCGCACTGAATCCCGACACATTCATTTCTATGGGGCTGTTCAGATGAGCGGTGATTTTCACGAATCACTTGTGCGTTGCGTGAAAATCGCAGCATGCTCTATATTGTGCATTTTTCACGCAACGCAGGCCCCATAGAAGTGAATGGGGTTGCGTGAAAATCGCAAGCATCCGCAAGCAAGTGCGGATGCGGTGCGATTTTCACGCACGGTTGCTAGGAGACTATCGGGATGGAGACCCGATCAATATTATTTTCCCTTATAACATGGTTATAAGGGAAAATACTAGCATTCTGAATACAGAATGCATAGTAAAACAGCGCTGCAGGGGTTAAAAAAAATATAAAAAAAAATTAACTCACCTTAATCAACTTGATCGCGCAGACCGGCATCTCCTTCTGTCTCCTTTGCTGAACAGGACCTGTGGTGAGCATTCATTACATGAACAGGACCTTTAGTGACGTCACTCTGGTCATCACATGATCTTTTACCATGGTGATGGATCATGTGATAACCGGAGTGACTTCACCAAACGTCCTGTTCATGTAATTAATGCTCACCACAGGTCCTGTTCAGCAAAGGAGACAGAAGGAGATGCCGGGCATCGTGATCAAGTGGACTAAGGTGAGTTAAATAATTTTTTTTATTTTTTTTTAACCCCTCCAGCGTTGTTTTACTATGCATTCTGTATTCAGAATGCTAGTATTTTCCCTTTATAACCATGTTATAAGGAAAAATAATACAATCTACAGAACACTGAGCCCAAGGCCGAACTTCTGTGAAGAAGTTCGGGTTTAAGTACCAAACATGCGCGATTTTTCTCACGCGAGTGCAAAACGCATTACAATGTTTTGCACTCGCGTGGAAAAATTGCGGGTGTTCCCGTAACGCAGCCGCACATTTTCCCGCAACGCCTGTGTGAACCCAGCCTTAGAGGGAGTCCAAGAAGTTTGTGGAAGCCATAATAGCACAGATTCCAAACAAAAGGTTATATTGGTTTTGCAAGTGTTATTAATCTGATCTCCGATCTCCTTCCAATACTCTTTGGTAAGGGGACACAGCCAGAATATATGGCTTAGAGTCCCTTCCTCCAGCATAGACTAGAATCACTTAGACCACATGTGAATTGACCCTGATCCATCTATAATGCTACAGTCCTTGTAAATGAGGGATGCTGATTCCTTCTCCCCTATTTAAGTGCCTCCCTGCCTACATATAAGTCAGGCTGCACATTTTATTCAGTAGTAAATGTATTCTTGAATTCTTATGGTTTCATTCCTGTCGTATCTCCAAAATGGATACCAAAATTCATATTTTTCTTGCATTGGGAAGAATTTTCCCCTTACCTGATGCTTAGTACTACATAAACAGGTGTGCGGTTGGCCACCAGTCTTTACATTGCTTTCTGGTAAGGTACACCTTTGTAGCCTCAACTAGAGGCTGAAACCTAAGTTTCACGTCATGCGAGATACCAGGATCATTCTGCAGAGCCATCCCCTCTCACTGGTTTCTTCCTCCTGCAGATTGACAAGCTTGCAGCTGGGCACAACCACTAAATCCATGCTGCACAGTGTCTTCTGCTCATGCGCCAAGTGCTTAAAGGGACTGTCTCACTTCAGCAAATGGCATTTATCATGTACAGAAAGTTAATTCAAGGCACTGACTAATGTATTGTGTTTGTTCATTTTACCTTCTTTGCTGCCTGGATTCATTTTCCCATCATATTATGCACTGCTTGTATCCAGGGTTTACGACCACCCTGCAATCCATCAGTGGCGGCCATGCTTGCACACTGTATGTAGAAGCACTGGCCTCTCCGAGACCCCCCACCAAGCTTGAGAATGAAGTAGTGATTCACATTCTTTCCATGCACAGTGGGGTCCAGTCAACCTCTTTACAGAGAAAAACGCTCTATAGCCCCTTCATTCTCAGGATCAGTGTGAATTTCAGAGGTGACTCCCCATGTTCATAAATTGATGGCATCTCATAATGATGTGCCATCACTTTACAAGATGGGAATACAGCTTTATCACAATCTGAGTCCCTCTACCTGGCACATAACGGATAGATGGGCAGCCTTCTCTCTGTGGCCACCATTTTGTCATCATTATGCAATCTGTTTCAACAGAGAAACAAGCGGAATCCCACCAGGGATCAGATGTCCACCCAGGACCACCAGGAGAAGCTCATCCAGCACCTCCAGGAGAAGCGGCCCATGAAGAAAAGAAAGATTCAGCACCTTCCCAGGAACACCAGGTTCATCAAGTCTAACAGTAGAAAGTTAGAGAACCAATGGAGGAGAACACGGCAGGGAAACAAGGATCGGTCACCTCCATCTTGGCGTCTCTAGTCTGTATCCCTCTGTTCTCCTGAATTTCAAAGTTAAGGGATGTGCAATCGAGCGCTGGGTAAATCTCTCACATTGGGAATCGGGCTTCTTGTTTTCAAAAAACAAACTTACAAAGAAACAAAAAATAATAATGATAAAGTAAAAGACTGTGGGAAGTTTAGTAGTTTTTACCCTATAGAAGCACCTTTCTGTGTCCATCACGGTAGAAAATGGCATCTATATATATTGGATTGGTGTTGACACATTGTGTCTCTGCATAGCAGGAGTATATAATGTATACAGGATCTCCTCTAGTGGAAATGTAGTAACCCGTATCTAGATATGTCATTGTGCTACTTTCTTTAACCTGTGTCTTACAAGCGACAGCACCAACGGAAATTGTGGTGAATTGTAGGGTTGGACCACCTCAGTGTACTCCATGGAGCACCAGGACCCCTTAAGAACGAGTTAGATCTTAGGATATGTTCACAAGGTGGATTTTGAAATTAGAAAAAAAAAAACTATGCGTAATTGGTAGAAATTTGAGGCTGACCCTCGGATTTCTTCCACATATTTGGATTTGTTCTTGTCAACAATTCGCCCTCAAAAAAAATGTCCGTCAGTTATTAAGTCAATGGGACGCTTACGTGAAGTATTGTTTTTAAAGTGAACTTTGGAGCGGAAAATGCATCCAAATCCTTGTCAGAGATCCCCTGTGTGAACATGTGGCACCAACTACAGATGTCCGTGCCCGCACCTGGGCTAGTTCCACATAGTACGGTCAGTAAAGGGTCCGGTAGCAGTCAACTTACAAATGTCTACTATGAGGCAGAGTTTTTTTTTTTTCTCTCTATTTTCAAAAATCCACTCTGTCCCTTGGTTACAACTATAGGCGCTGCTTTATGAAGTGTTATCGTCTGACCTGCTTCCTCCACATTGATAAATCGGCCCTATAGAACGTCATAAAGACAATTTAATTGATATGATCACCTGCTTCCTCCAGGTACGGTGCCAGCAGTAACTCTTTAGGCACTGGGTCATAGCAGCCGAGAGATGTGCAGAGTACGTGATTAAGCTTTAATTTTAACCCCTTAGTGACCACACGCATTTTTAAAAAAAAAAATGCATTCCAAGAGCTATAACTTTCTTTTTTTTTAGTTTTTTCATCAATGTACTTGTATGAGGTCTTATTTTTTGCAGGGCAAGTTGTAGTTTTTAATGCACCATTTTACGTACATGTAATGATTGATTAAAGCCAGCTGTTTAGCTAAAACCCCCTTTGTTTACGTCAGGCGTATTAATGGTCACTAAGGGGGTTAAATAATTTTAAGGTTTTTTGTTTTTGTTTTGTTTTTGCCCCCAGGCAATAAAATAAAAATAATGCTTGAAGCGTCTGCGCTGTTTATCCTATGTAAATGACTTGCATCTCATTACACAGCAGGGGTTTTATGCAGGTACACGTGTTTGATGGATATAATGTTTTTTCTGTATTATACAAAACCGTAAAACATAAATCTGTATAGACATGGTTACGTTGTCCTCGTCAAAGGAAGTGTTAATACTTTAGAATACAATACTATCAGCCAGAGCCCCTTTTCATTGGTTGTAGTGCCAGGAGGGTTTCGTTTAGTCAGGTTGTCCTGGCTGTACCCCCCCTCCTTCGAGTACATTAACATGGATGCGATATGGGCCTTGACCTGAAAAGCAGCAAGGGTTATTACTAAGATATTACAGGGTTATCCAGCACCAGTGGCCTTTCAATATACACAGGACTAGTTTTCCCGAATAGCTGACTCTCATCCGATGTTTCTTATACCGCCTTTGTTTCAGTTTGTGATGGTGCTGCCATGTACCCAGCTGTAACGAAATAAAAAAAAAATATCTGATGCAGACCTGCTGGCTTTTTTCAGTCTTTAAAATGAACAAAACTTTGTCATTGTAGATATAGGCCCAACAGAGGTCCCCTCAAACGGTGAGGTTGGAAGTCAACACCATATTACAGTGCAAGACATGTGGATGGAGTGTTTTGGTTGTGGAAATATGGTGGATTTTCACCACGTCACCCTTTCGATATCCACATCTAGTACATGCCGATTTTACTGTGGGATCATCAGATGTGTGGCGGAATTTTTCACCACAAACCTGCCTGATGCTAATCCTTTGCATCGCCCGGACTACACAGGCTGATGCAAACTTTGAGAGAGAAACCATTGCTACTGCAGTCGTTGCCCCCTCATTCTCTTCTATAGACAATTATTCAGGAACATCAGGGATCTTCTCGGCCTAGTGAAAGAGCATTTATATGGGCCAGTTAACGGGGGTGAGCATCAGTGCTACGAACAATCTGTGGCTTTTTAACAACAAAATGAGGATTCTGAAGATTTCAAACATTTCACCAAATTTTTCATGGGGAAAGGTTTGCAGCATCTAGATCAGTTTTGTAAAATATCGTTCACGTTCCTCGTACTGTAATGAAATACGGATAGTCCCTGTGGTAATTCCCCATGTGGGAGCTCTGCATTCGAGTTCAACCAAATGGATGTCCTCCAACATGCAATTTAAAGAAAATTCTGGATGAGGAAATTTTTGGCATCAAGAAACATCAGGGTCAAATAAATTAAATTTTTTTTAAACTTGTTTTTTGCAAAATGTACATTAAATCTTTACCAATGGCGTGTCATAAAAAACAGCACGAGCAAATAAATCCCATAAATGGCTGCTTGCAGGCAGTTATATATACACTGGAAGAAACAAAAAACGTGTAAGAAATGTGACTAGTTACAGTGGAAAACCCCTGTCAAGGGATACAGACTAAGGCTACATTCACACGTCAGTATTTTTCTATATCCCGATTTTCGGTCCGTTTTTGCGGATCCGTTGTTCCTGAAAATGTTTCCGTATGTCATCCGTTTTTTGCGGATCCATTGACTTTGTATTGGTCCAGGATCCGATTTTTGCGGAAAAGAATAGGACAAGTTTTATATTTTTTCGGACATGCGGAACGGAACAACGGAAACGGACAGCACACATTGTGCTGTCCGTTTTTTTTTTTTTTTTTTTTTTTCCAGGACCCATTGAAAATGAATGGGTACAGAACTGGTCCAGATCTGTTCCGCATAAAACGGAACAGATCAGGAAAGAAAAAACAGACGTGTGAATGGACCCTAAGGCTACTTTCACACTGGCGTTTTGGCTTTCCGTTTGCGAGATCCATTCAGGGCTCTCACAAGCCGTCCGAAACGGATCAGTTTTGCCCTAATGCATTCTGAAGGGAAAAGGATCCGCTCAGAATACATCAGTTAGCCTCCGATCAGTCTCAATTCCGCTTTGGTGTCTGTCTGATGAAACTGAGCCAAACGGATTCGTCCTGCCACACAATGCAGGTCAATGGGAACGGATCAGGTTTCACTGGCACAATAGAAAACGGATCTGTCCTCCATTGACTGTCAATGGTGTTCAAGACTGATCCGTCTTGGCTATGTTAAAGATGATACAAACGGATCCGTTCAGAATGGATGCAGACTAGGGATCAGCCGATATTCCTGTTTTTTTTGCAAGGTATCGGCATCTAAACTACCGATAATGCTTACACCGCGTGCGCTCCTGTCCGAAGTCTCTGTCCACTATGTCTTTCGGCTGCCAGTGCCAACTATCGCGGGGGTACAGGAGAGACGCGTGTGGGCGTGCCTGCCTGCAACGTCCCTGAACGGAACTCCGTAGGAGACGCTGATGTCATTGAAGGCGGGAAAGTGGACAGTGTAGAGCAGAGTGGAGAACCAGAGTGCCTGCCGAGATTACAGTCACTCACTATACACTTGTGCTATGGTAAAATAAATACGTGCGCTGTCATAGTAGATGATATATACAGTTTACCTACAATCTACACACCTTATATACTATTATACATATACAGTGTGTTATGTATTATATACACTGCTCAAAAAAATAAAGGGAACACAAAAATAACACATCCTAGATCTGAATTAATTAAATATTCTTCTGAAATACTTTGTTCTTTACATAGTTGAATGTGCTGACAACAAAATTACACAAAAATAAAAAAATGGAAATCAAATTTTTCAACCCATGGAGGTCTGGATTTGGAGTCACACTCAAAATTTAAGTGGAAAAACACACTACAGGCTGATCCAACTTTGATGTAATGTCCTTAAAACAAGTCAAAATGAGGCTCAGTAGTGTGTGTGGCCTCCACGTGCCTGTATGACCTCCCTACAACGCCTGTGCATGCTCCTGATGAGGTGGCGGACGGTCTCCTGAGGGATCTCCTCCCAGACCTGGACTAAAGCATCTGCCAACTCCTGGACAGTCTGTGGTGCAACGTGACGTTGGTGGATAGAGCGAGACATGATGTCCCAGATGTGCTCAATTGGATTCAGGTCTGGGGAACGGGCGGGCCAGTCCATAGCATCAATGCCTTCGTCTTGCAGGAACTGCTGACACACTTCAGCCACATGAGGTCTAGCATTGTCTTGCATTAGGAGGAACCCAGGGCCAACCGCACCAGCATATGGTCTCACAAGGGGTCTGAGGATCTCATCTTGGTACCAAATGGCAGTCAGGCTACCTCTGGCGAGCACATGGAGGGCTGTGCGGCCCTCCAAAGAAATGCCACCCCACACCATTACTGACCCAATGCCAAACCGGTCATGCTGGAGGATGTTGCAGGCAGCAGAACGTTCTCCACGGCGTCTCCAGACTCTGTCACGTCTGCTACATGTGCTCAGTGTGAACCTGCTTTCATCTGTGAAGAGCACAGGGCGCCAGTGGCGAATTTGCCAATCTTGGTGTTCTCTAGCAAATGCCAAACGTCCTGCACGTGTTGGGCTGTAAGTCCAACCCCCACCTGTGGACGTCGGGCCCTCATATCACCCTCATGGAGTCTGTTTCTGACCATTTGAGCAGACACATGCACATTTGTGGCCTGCTGGAGGTCATTTTGCAGGGCTCTGGCAGTGCTCCTCCTGTTCCTCCTTGCACAAAGGCGGAGGTAGCGGTCCTACTGCTGGGTTGTTGCCCTCCTACGGCCTCCTCCACGTCTCCTGGTAGCGCCTCCATGCTCTGGACACTACGCTGACAGACACAGCAAACTTTCTTGCCACAGCTCGCATTGATGTGCCATCCTGGATAAGCTGCACTACCTGAGCCACTTGTGTGGGTTGTAGACTCCATCTCATTCTACCACTAGAGTGAAAGCACCGCCAGCATTCAAAAGTGACCAAAACATCAGCCAGGAAGCATAGGAACTGAGAAGTGGTCTGTGGGCACCACGTGCAGAACCACTCCTTTATTGGGGGGGTCTTGCTAATTGCCTATAATTTCCACCTGTTGTCTATCCCATTTGCACAACAGCATGTGAAATTGATTGTCACTCAGTGTTGCTTCCTAAGTGGACAGTTTGATTTCACAGAAGTGTGATTGACTTGGAGTTACATTGTGTTGTTTAAGTGTTCCCTTTATTTTTTTGAGCAGTGTACATCGTACTACATCATATCCACATTATATAGTATGTAATTGTAATGTGTGTATGGTGTAGTATGTGGTATATATAATACACTGTATATGTTATCTATAATTATGTATACGATCAGGTATATAAGGAGTGTATGAGGGAGGTATATGATATATAACTGTATATGTGTAATATGAGGTATATAAGGTGTTGTATATCATACCTCACATCATACACTCCTTAGAGTCCTTATATACCTGATAATAGTGTACATAACATATACTGTGCATTATATACCTCATGCTATTATACATATACAGTGTGTTATATATACATACACATACCTCAGGGCTTGACAAATTTCCTTGGAATCTAGGAGCCAGCTAAAAAAAGTAAGGAGCCCACCCCCCACGGTATTAAAATCATTGGTGGGCAGTGCGCCCTCCCCCCCATCATTGGTGGCAGCGGCAGTTCCGATCGGAGTCCCAGAAGTGTAATGCTGGGGCTCCGATCGGTTACTCTGTAGCAATATACTGACATGCGCTGTGGCCGCCCGACGCTCCTTCTTGTAACTCACAGGTCTGTGCGGCGCATTGCTTATAGCAGTGCGTCGCACAGACCTGTGACGAGTTACAAGAAGAAGGACAGCGCATGTAAGTATATTGCTGCAGAGTAACTGGCCATGGCAGCCAGGACTTCAGTAGCATCCTGGCTGCCATGGTAACCGATCAGAGCCCCAGCATTACACTGCTGGGACTCCAATCGGAACTACCGCTGCCACCAATGATGGGGGTGGGGGGAGGCCACCCCCTATCGTACCGCCACTCGCCACAGTTCTGAGAAGGAGACGCGCCGCAGCGATGAGGAGCCTGAGCCAGTAGCGGTCCTCTTCACTTTAGTGAGGGGCGGGCCTAGTAGACGCGGACTCCTGCATGACGCCGCGTCTACTCTAAACTTAAAGTGCTACTGCGCCCGGCTGCTGGGCCTATTTTTTAAGCAGGGGCAAATACCCAGGTACCAGGACAAAATTCATGATCACCCTGGTGCCTGGGATTTGTTGAGCCCTGATATACCTCATATACACATTACAATTACATACTATAATGTGTGTATGATGTAGTATGAATATGAGGTATATAATACACACTGTATATGTATAATAGTATGAGGTATATGTATACTATTATCAGGTATATAAGGTGTATGATGTAGTTATGAGCAAGGTATTATATAACTGTGTAATATTAGGTATGTATAAGGCCTCATGCACATGACAATGGTGCGTTTTGCAGGCCGCAAAACACGGATGGCGTCCATGCGCGTTCCACAATTTGTGGAACAGCACACACAGCCTTTAATATAACTGCCTATTCTTGTCTGCAAAGCACGGACAAGAATAGGACTTTTCTTTTTTGCGGGGCCACGGAACGGAGCGCTGTCCGCATCTTTTGCAGCCCCGTATCAGAGCAGCCAAAACTGCAGCTTGGATGCAGACCAAAACGGCTGTGTGCATGAGGCCTAAGGAGTGTGTGATGTAGTATGAGGTTAAACACACTGTATATGTGAGGTATATATTTCTTGTTAGTTACCACCTTTTGACTGAGATTTTTATTTTTTTTAAAGTGGTCCAATTTGTTGTATTTGACCCATATCACCAATGAAGAAAAAATTTACAAAAAAAAAAGCTAAATGTTAATAAACATGTTCATTTAACAGCAGATGTGTAGGATTTTTTTATTTTTCTAAAATGAAAATGCACAGAATATTGGTATAAGGTATTGGCCTGAAAGTTTACAGAATATCGGTCGATCCCTAATGCAGGGTATTATCTGAACGGATCAGTCTGTACAGATCCATGACGGACCTGCACAAAACACGTGTGAAAGTAACCTAAAATGGTGATAGAAACTGAGAGAATAGCATGGTGAAGCCAAATGCACCTAAAGATCTCATCATTGGTCATTAAAGGACCTCTGCAATGCCCCAGCAGTCATAATTGAGTCTATCTTGAACATCCGATTTACACTAGAGACCCAATAGTTTGATTCTTGCAAACAAAATGTGCGAGAGACTGGCGTTAAACCATAAGGCCTCTTTCACACGGGCGTGTCCGGATGAGTCCCGATGCATTGCGGCAAACCCGCACGAGTAGGAACGCAATTGCAGTCAGTTTTGACTGCGATTGCGTTCCGATGTTCAGTTTTTATCACGCGGGTGCAATGTGTTTTGCACGCGCGTGATGAAAAACCGACTATGGTACCCAGACCCGAACTTCTTCACAGAAGTTTGGGTTAGTTGTAGTGTAGATTGTATTATTTTCCCTTATAAAACATGGTTATAAGGGAAAATAGCATTCTGAATATAGAATGCATAGTAAAATAGGGCTGGAGGGGTTAAAAAAATGAGTATTACACTCACCGGTAATCCGGTTTCCTGGAAGTCTCCATGACAGCACAAACTGAGATTGCCTTCCTCTGATAGGACAGGAAAAAGCACACAGAGAGGTTAAAACCCCACCCCCACCCCTCATCGCCAGTGTATTATAACAGGACTAGGACAAGGGGTAGAACATAAAGCTAGCCAAATAGTCTATTGACAGAGAAAAAAACAAGGGCGGGACAAAGTTGTGCTGTCATGGAGACTTCCAGGAAACCGGATTACCGGTGAGTGTAATACTCATTTCCCCAGTCGTCTCCATGACAGCACAAACTGAGAACTAACAAAGTAACTTAGGGGCGGACTACAGCACCTAGGACTTTACGTCCAAAGGCCAAGTCCTCGTCAGCAAACACATCCACCCTATAATGCTTGGTGAAGGTGTGGGCCCTCTTCCAGGTAGCTGCCCTGCAGATCTGTTCTAACGAAGCAGAGGCTCTCTCAGCCCAAGAAGTGGAGACCGATCTAACCGAGTGGGCTCTAAGGGATGTAGGAGCCTCCTTGCCAGAAGCTCTATAGGCCTCAGAAATGGTGCATCTAATCCAGCGGGATATAGAGCTCTTAGCTGCCTTCTTACCCTTATTTGGACCTGCAAATTGGATAAATAAATTTTTATCGATACGCCATTCCTCCGTGGCGTGCAAATAATGAAGAACTGAACGCCTAACGTCTAAATTGTGGAATCTAGATTCCTGCTCGTCTTTAGGGTTAGGAAAAAAAGACGGGATAACTATATCTTGCGACCTATGAAAGGAGGAGACCACCTTAGGGAGAAAACAGGGGTCTAATTTGAAAATGAGCTTGTCGTCTAGCACCTTGAGGAAGGGTTCCTGTATGGACAGGGCCTGGAGCTCGCAAACCCTCCTTGCGGAGGATATGGCCACTAGGAAGATGGTTTTCAGAGTGAGCCACTTAATAGATAGGGAGAGCAGAGGCTCAAACGGAACATCTGACAGCCCTAAAAGGACAGTGTTGAGGTTCCATGGTGCGACCATATTCCTGACTCTGGGTTTTAGTCGATCTGCCGCTTTCAGGAATCTTGCTACCCAGGGGACCTCATAGAGGCTGGTATTATAGAGGGCCCCCAAGGCAGACACCTGAACTCGCAATGTGTTAGGAGCAAGACCCAAATCCAGCCCATCCTGGAGGAATTCCAGGATAAGCGGGATATTAGGGGTGGACTGGTTGAACCTGATTCCTCCCCAGGAGGCGAACTTCCTCCAAACCTTGAGGTACGCTTTGGAGGTGTTAGACTTCCTACTGAGTAAGAGGGTCTTAACTACTCTCTCAGAGAGCCCTAGCCCTAGCAAGAGGGATTGCTCAGAATCCAAGCGGACAGCTTGAGGAGGTTGGTATTGGGGTGCGGTATGGGACCCTGGGTTAGAAGACCCTCCTCCGGCCGGAAACGAATGGGATCTTCCGGGCTGAGGGACCTGAGGAGCCCGAACCAGCTTCTCCTGGGCCAGAATGGGACCACCAGAATCAGTCTGCACCTTTCGGACTGAAACTTTTGGAGCACTCTTGGGATTACTGGTATCGGGGGAAAAGCGTAGACAAGGCCAGTCGTCCAGCTCTGGGTAAAAGCGTCTATTGCCACACATGGGTCTCTCCGATTGAGGGAGAAGAAATTCTGAACCTTGCGATTCTTTGCTGATGCGAACAGGTCTAGGATGGGATTCCCCCAACGGTCCCGAATTTGTTGGAAAGCGGTCAGGGACAAAGACCACTCGCCTGGATCCAGACTTTGCCGACTGAGGTAATCCGCCTGGAGATTCAGGGATCCCTTTAGATGTACTGCCGCAAGGGATTGTAGATTCTTTTCTGCCCAAAGGAAGATTCGGTCTGAGAGCCTCTGGAGATGACCGTGTCTTGTTCCTCCTTGGTGCTGGATAAAAGCCACCGCTGTAGAATTGTCCGAATGGACCAGAACGTGGCGATTTTTGGCCTGTATTTGGATGGACCTGAGGCCTTCCCACACCGCACGGAGCTCTCTGTAGTTGGAGGACATCTCTCTCTGGTCCTCGGACCAAATCCCCTGGAAAGTCTCCGAAGCCGTGAGGGCCCCCCAGCCCCAAGAGCTGGCGTCCGTCGTGAGGGAAAACACACTTTCCTGCCTCCATGGAACTCCCGATTCCAGGTTCTTTGCCTTGAGCCACCAGCCCAGTGAAGCCTTTACCTCCCGGGACACTGACAGCCCCTGGTCCAGGGATGATCGATACCCGTTCCATTGCTTTAGAACCAGCTTCTGTAAAGGCCTCGTATGGAATTGGGCCCAGGCTACCGCGGGGATGCAGGAGGTGAGATGGCCCAGCATTTCCATGCCCTGCCTTATTGAGCAACGGGACTGTTTGGTGAAGTGGAGGACCCTTGACCTCAGCTTCTGTACCTTTAGCGGAGGGAGAAAAGATTTTTGAAGAACTGAATCCAAGAGAATACCCAGGAATACCTTCCGATGGTCTGGGAACATGTCGGACTTCTCCCGGTTGATCAACCAGCCCAAGTTCTGGAGGCGCGAGAGAACCACCTGGATGTGTCTGTGAAGGAGATCTGAGGATTCTGCTACTATTAGCAGGTCGTCTAGGTAAGGGACGATTATTATCCCCTCCTTGCTTAGGGAGGCTACGACCTCCGCCATCACTTTGGTGAATATGCGGGGTGCCGATGATATGCCGAACGGGAGGCACTTGAACTGAAAGTGGCAAAGTGTCCCGCCTTGCTCCACCGCGAACCTCAGATATCTTCTGGAACGGACCTGTATTGGGATGTGGAAGTATGCGTCGGAGAGGTCTATTGTAGCCATCATAGACCCTCTCTTGATGAGCTTCACCGCTGACTTGACTGTCTCCATCCTGAACTTGTGGTAGGTGATGTGTTTGTTCAGGGGTTTTAAATTTATGATGGTCCGAAAATTGCCATTCTATTTCCGGACCAGGAATAAGGGGGAATAGTGACCCTTCCCCAAATCTCTGGCGGGTACCTTTTCTACTGCCCCCAGGCGTAATAAGTTTCTTACGCCCTCGGATAAGGGAGACTCGAGGCCCCTGGTGAGCTTGGTCAGGACGAACCTCTGCGGAGGAAGGGAATCCAGTTCTATAGTGTAGCCATGTTCTACGATGCCTAATATATATGGATCCGTGATGGTTTGCTCCCAAACCCCTAGAAAGGAGCTGAGCCTTCCTCCGACCGGGATGATGTCATTGTTTTGATGAAGAGGGAAAGGGATCTCCCCTGTTGGGATTAAGGAAAAAAACTTTTCCTCTCCCGCCTCTCGTAAATCCGCGACCCTCGCGGCTCCTCCTATTGGCCCTGGGATCCTGCTGGGGCCTCCGAAAAAACTGTCTCCTGGACTTGGATTTGTCCTCTGGAAAGCCCTTCTTACGGTCCGTGGCATTCTCAAGGATTTTGTCCAGGTCGGACCCGAACACGTACTGACCGTGAAAGGGTAGGGATATCAGCCTGTTTTTCGATACGGAGTCGCCCGACCAGGCTTTAAGCCATAGTACCCGTCTGGTGGTATTGGACAGAACCGCCGTGCGGGCAGAAAGCCTAACCGATTCTGCAGCGGCATCGGCAAGGAAGAAAGTAGCCTTCTTCAGAAGAGGAATACTATCCAGAATCTCCTCCCGAGGGGCCTTATTCGCTAAATGGTGCTCTAGTTGTTCAAGCCACACCGCGAGTGTACGAGCCACACATGTCGCTGCTACCCCCGGTTTTAGGAGAGCTGCTGTAGCTTCCCAGGTTCTCTTGAGCAGACTCTCGGCTTTCCTATCTAGGGGGTCCTTGAGCTGCGCTGCGTCCTCAAACGGAAGGACCGTTCGTTTCGCTACCTTAGCGACGGGAGCATCCACCCTGGCAATGGTCTCCCAGTCGGCACAGTCCGCTTCGTCGAAGGGGTATCGCCTTTTGAGGCCCCGTGGGATAAAGGAACCCTTCTCTGGCTTCTCCCATTCTGCCCGTATCATCTTCTGGATATTGTCCGGGACCGGGAACACTGATTTGTGCCTCTCCCCTAAACCCCCGAAAATCTCCTCCTGGACTGACTTGGACCTCTTAGGGACCTCCATCTTAATAGTAGCCCTGATGGTTCGGATCAATTCTTCTATATCCTCTGGGTTAAAGAGGAATCTCCTGTACTCACTACTTTCCTCCAATTCCTGAGATCTAGCCGAAGTCCCCGCATCTGACAAAACAGAGTCGGCCGAGTCCAGATCACTCCCGGAGTAGTCCAGGCCTCTGGAGGAGGGTGGTCTGTGGCCCTGACAGGGCTGGGGTATAGGGGAGGCAGGGGGGTCCCTAGCGGCCAACGCTGATTGGACCTCCGTTCTGACCAGAGTCTTGATCTCCTCCATAAAACTAGAGGACTCTGCCTTCACCACGGTAGAGGTGCAGTCCTTACACAGTAACTTGGACCCTGAGGAAGGAAGGCGCTTAGAACAGACGCCGCACTTCCTGGGTTTGGATTTAACAGAGGAGGAAGACTCCTTTTCTCCCTGCAACACACAAGGGAGGAAAGGGTCAGCCACTGCAGGGAAAATATGCAATAAGAAAAGGTGCCAGCAGGCTACTCACACCGCCCAGAGTGGTAGGGGGCTCAGGACCCGAGCCAGTGGTGGTAGGGGCGCTCATCCTCTCAGCTCCCGTCCACTTACGATGCTGTCAGCAGGTAGGGTGAATCGTAGAGGCCTCAGAGCGGTCCGAATCGGTGTCCCTTTTTGAATTTGGCGCCGGCCGCGGCCTCCGTGACGTCACGACGCTGGCCACGCCTCCCGGCGTCCGTCATCACCTGGCGACTGGAGGGAAGCGCGTCATAGCGTCGCTCCAGCCGCCCTACCGCACTGCTTCAAGCCCGCCTGGGCCGCCGCAGAGGGAATTTCGCCGGGGTCACCATGAATGAGGGTGACCCGGGCATAGACCGCACCTGGAGGAGGGAAGAGCCGGACCCCGGAACCGACCTCCGGTCTAACGGATGACCCCCTGCCGTAGCAGGGCGAGAAGAAAAAAGGTAAAAACCGAAGAAAAAAAAGGACTAGGGAACCCAGAAGAGCTCCCAGCACCTCTCTGGCATTCCTTCCTTGTCAGGACAGGAAAAAACACTGGCGATGAGGGGTGGGGGTGGGGTTTTAACCTCTCTGTGTGCTTTTTCCTGTCCTATCAGAGGAAGGCAATCTCAGTTTGTGCTGTCATGGAGACGACTGGGGAAATATATTTAACTCTCCTTAATCCACTTGTTCGTGCAGCCGGCATCTCTTCTGTCTAACTGAGCAATAGGACCTTTGACGTCACTGCGTTCATCACATGATCCATCACCATGGTGATGGATCATGTGATGAGCGTAGTGACAAAGGTCCTATTGCTCACAGTTAGACAGAAGAGATGCCGGCTGCACGAACAAGTGGATTAAGGAGAGTTAAATATATTTTTTTAACCCCTCCAGCGCTATTTTACTATGCATTCTGTATTCAGAATGCTAGTATTTTCCCTTATAACCATGTTATAAGGGAAAATAATAATGATCGGGTCCCCATCCCGATTGTCTCCTAGCAACCGTGCGTGAAAATCACACTGCATCCGCACTTGCTTGCGATTTTCACGCAACCCCATTCATTTCTATGGGGCCTGCGTTATGTGAAAAACGCACAAAGAGGAGCATGCTGCGATTTTCACGCAACGCACAAGTGATGCGTGAAAATCACCGCTCGTGTGCACAGCCCCATAGAAATGAATGGGTCAGGACTCAGTGCGGGTACAGTGCGTTCAACTCACGCATCGCATCTGCGCAGAATACTCGCCCGTGTGAAAGGGGCCTAAGGGAGTCTCAGCAATATAGTCAGAGAAGCGTGATATTACTTCAGCATGAGACCACACATGCTTAGCCAACCTATGAATCAGGAGGAGATTGTGGAACCTATAATCTCCAGGTTCCAAATCATGGGTGCCCAACCTGCAGCCCTCCAGCTGTTTCAAAACTACAACTCCCAGCATGCCTGGACAGCCTACAGCAGGGCATTGTGGGAGTTGTAGCTGCAGGTTGGGCATCCCTGGGCTAAATTATACTTAGGGCCCTTGCACACAACTATGCCCTGAGAGCGGGCCATATGTCCCGGAGCAGCATTGATCGTGCACACAGGATCATAGGTTCCAATGATACTGCACACATCAGGCTGCCCGCAGTACTATTGTCCCCGCACTCATATGATTTTATAAATGCGGATAGCCCAACGTGCACAGCATCATTGTAACCTAGGATGCGGTGTTCTCCTGTTTGCACAATTATTGCCGCTCCAGGACATGAGGCCTTAGGTGGGGGAATCAGAAACCCACTTAGAAATAAAAACTTTAGGTCTCTAATGTGCCAAGTTTTAATTTGGGTAGGCCTGAACCCTCACATCAAAGCCTTAACTAGAGATGAGCGAAGAGACTTTGCATGCTACATCCGAAGCCGCTTTGCTAAAACATTTGTGATAATACTGTGAGATTTGTCTCTGTTCAGGATTAGAATGTATGGGCTCCGATGAGCTGAAGTAAGTTATTCACAAAATCGTGCAAGATTTTGTTGTGACGCTCATGTGACATCTCATCTATTTTTACATATTTTATGAAATATGAATAAAGTCAGGATTATACTGATGTTTGAATCTTTTCGTAGTGTGTATTGATTGTGGGGCCACACGCTTCCATGCATCATTAGCTGACCATATGGATCTATTTGTCAGGTGTGAGTCCACCATAAATTTCTTAAAGGGGTTATCATGGACAATGGGGGCATATCGCTAGGATATGCCCCCATTGTCTTATAGGTGCAGATCCCTGCAAGGTGGTGGCTGGAGGGCTCCGGTCCGGCCACCAAGCCGGGTCCCAATAGAAGTGAATGGCAGCGTACCGCGCATGTGTGGCCCCTGCTCCCATTCATTTCTATGGGGCCGATGGAAATAGCTGAGCCAGCACCCGGCTATTTTCACCGGCCTTACATAAAATTAATGTAGGGTGGCTGCGCATGCGCAGTGCGCCCTCCTTCACTTGTGGGGCTCCATTTCTATAAGACAATCCCTTTAAGTCTTCCAAAATAATACAGATCACTGATGAACAGATCTTGAGACTTCAGCAAAATAAATAAATTGCTTTTTAGACAACACAATAAAGAAATAAAATGTATTTATTAACTTTAAAAGCAAATAAGTTAAAATTAACAAAACGATCAATAAATACAACAAAATAAAATCACATCACATGGATGAGAACTTTACTGTAACTGCTGAGAAACTGGTTATTAACTTTCCCACTAGTGGGCACTGCACAAGAGTCAGTCAATGCTACGTGTTTCGTATTGAATAGAAAGGTGGGAAGGTGACTTTCAGAGTGTCTAGTCCAAACGGCAAAATTTGCCAGCGGAATTCTGGTACGTACACCGGCAGTCACGTGGTTTTTGCCTCTGTTTTCAATGGGAGGCAACACTGTAGTTCACAGGACAGGGATTTGAAGATGCAACCGTGCCAAGAGGGGACATGTCCCTTCTTGGCACAGTGTGCGAGCAGCCAACTTTGGCAGCTGCGACGGATGTCCGCTTGCGATTTAGCTTCATTCAATGAAGCTAGTCTACCAGCAGGGAACCGCAGCAAAAACCATATTGTCAATGTTAAAATCCACCATGTGAACAGGCCTTTAGGCAGTACAATCATGCATGTGTGATGCTGCCAGAACTATTGGGCTCTCTACCATGCTTGGTGCCAGGTTATCATTTCATGGGCCTAATGACCTGACAAGATGCCCAAATTACACTCCAAGATATACAGTGAAGTCTGCGTTCACACGTTACAGCCACCATGTGGTCTACACATGAACAGTGTCGGTAAACCAAGATACAGAGGTGTTATTTGCCGCAGTTTTCAGGACTTTGAGCACAGCTTAAAAAGCTACATCCAATGCAGCGTGTTGCAGCATTAGGGTAGCCTACACCCAATGTTTCACTTTGCAAGTATACTCTGATCAGTCATGGTTTGGAAAATCTGACCAAAGTCCCAAGCAGCAGGCTCCATTTGAGAAGGCAATATTAGTGTACTCCCAGTAACTCATAACCGGGTGAGGTAGGGTCGTTGCTCATGGAGAGGCCACTGCTACAGCTATTACTAGCCCTACGTTCCTTGCATAGTCTTTTGCTCAGTAACTTTGGCAGGAAAGCATCAACTAAACAAGAACACCATGAAGTGTCCTTGAAGACAACAGTGATGCACTTTATGGCTCAAGAATATGGAGTGTTAGGGTACATGCACACGTTCAGGATTCATGTGCGGAGAATCCGCACTGAAATCCGCAGGTGTTCGCAGGCAAATCTGTGCGGTCAATCCGCATTAATTGGTGCGGATTTGCATACGGATTTGCGTGCGGATTCGGTGCGGATTTTGCGCATGCGGATTTCACTAAGTGAATGAAGAAAATCCGGTCAGGAAAAAAAAAATTAATTGACATGTCGCGGATTTTAAAATCCGCACCGCAGGTCAAAATCCGCGCGGAAAAAATCCGCATCGTGTGCATTGAGAATTTCAAATTCTCATAGAATACAATGGACATGACCTACGGTGCGGATTTTTCGCACGCAAATCCGCACGGAAAATCCGCGTGCAATCCTGATCGTGTGCAGGGGGCCTTAAAGTAACAAAATCCTTCAAATAGTCAGTGAAATAAATATCTAATGGAATAACACTGCCGAGTAAACTGAAATGAAGTTCCCAACTGTACCCAGTGCAAATTAAGGGCAGATGCCCCCAGTGGTGGGAGGAGTGCAGAAGAGAGATGGCAGAGAACATGAGATAAGAAGTTCAGTTCTGTTTGCTTTGTAATCTGCTCCAGATCTTCTCTCTGTGACGAGGCTCCAGACACAAGCTAATGGCGGCCTCTGTCTCAGCAATCCGTCTCTGGAAGCGGCTGCGATCCCGGGCATATTCTTCCCATGGGCCTTTCCGGGCCATTCTGTGAGCAAAGCTCCAAGTGATGATAGGGTGGACTGTGATTTTGGGTGAGAAGCGCACCTGGAATAAAAGAGGTTAAAGATAAGACCAATTTATACCACAGCTAATAAAACAGACAAACCCTACAGTGTACACCCCTATAAATAGCTCCATCACAAGTGATCATTACTGCAATTAAATTGTTACTAATGAGCGGTGTACAATGACGCGGCACTCATGCCGCTCGTTGCCATGACAGTCTAATCCCAGACTTCCTGTGGGCGGTTCTACTCCCACAGATCTGACGGTTTCAGAAGATGGCATCAGACCTCACTAGAGACCTTATGCAATGACATGAAATTCTGGGACCTTCAGGTGCTGACTGAGACAAGTCCCTGGTTAGGCTGCTGCTTTAATTATCTCATGGTGAAACCAGAGAACAGATTATAGACTGGATTTTCAACAACATTTTCAGTTTGCTATTAACGGGGTGAAATCTGCAGCAAAGCTGGGTTTATACCATGTTCCTGTCATTCACTTAGCAGATACCAAAGGAAGGGCATCTGTATTAGGGTACTTTCACACTAGCGTTTTTATTTTCCGGCATAGAGTTCCATCCTAGGGGCTCTATACCGGAAAAGAACTGATCAGTTTTATCCTAATGCATTCTGAATGAAGAGCAATCCGTTCAGGATGTCTTCAGTTTAGTCATTTTGACTGATCAGGCAAAAGAAAACCACAGCATGCTACGGTTTTATCTCCAGCCAAAAAAAACTGAAGACTTGCCTGAATGCCAGATCCGGCATTTTTTCTTATAGGGATGCATTAGTGCCGGATGCGTTTTGCTGGATGACACCGGAAAGACAGATCCGGCATTTCAATGCATTTTTCTGACTGATCAGGCATTTTTAAGACTGGTCAGGATCCTGATCAGTCTTACAAATGCCATCAGTTGGCATACGTTTTGACAGCTTCGGCAGCGTAACGGCTTGCCGGATCACTCTGCCGCAAGTGTGAAAGTAGCCTTAGAGACTTCATAAAAGGTCTATATAATAAAAAAGGTTCGTACAGGTCTTGCGCAATATGAAAATGACGAGGCTGACCACAGGGGTCATGTCCCACAGTAACTAGAGATCTCCTTGCTCTAATATGGCAGGCTGATGGGGATTATGGGAACGTGCCAGGGGTATGACTCAATTAGTCTTACCAAGAAGTGAGGACACGACTCTTATCCCAAGCCAGGTCATTTGCAGATAGCGCACCATACATAAGTTTTATTTTAATCAATTTGATGATTGTCCACTTACTTTCTTAGTGCACTGGTCGCTTTCATCAGGTGACTCCTCCTCTAGCGGTGTGCACTTGTGAGGAGACTTGTATCCAGACAACACAGGCTTCTTACACAGTCTTGTCTTATACTTCTCAGAAACAGTCACACACACTGTTTTGGTCAGGTCCAAATGACCCCGAATCTGGGGTGTTTCCAGACTTTTGATGGGGGTGTCTTTCTTTGGCATCTCAGGACTTCTTGTAGGCACAGCAAAAGAAAGAGGATTGTATGGATCATCACTGTGACAGAAAGATGCCCACAAGTCTTCATCTTCATTGCATGATGGATTACTCTCTTCATCCCAGGAGTCCTCATCAGACCAATCACTTTCTTCATCATCATCTCCAGACTTGGACTTTGGAGTCCAAGACTCTTGCATACCACTGTCCACAGACATCTCTTCTTGGGAACAATCTTCTTCCAGCTCTTCAATACTGTCCACTTCGGACTCCTCAGAGGAGTCCAAGGGCATGCAGATCATGGACAGGATGACTGGATTGGTACAAGATGGCAGAAGAACCTCTGTGGCTTCCATCTTTTCACATTTACAATCCACCTCCATCTTGGCAACTTCTTGAACGGTCCCCATCTTCATACTGCACAACTCTTCAATCATCTTTTTGGCTGGCTCAGTCTGACTTCTCCAGTGACACTTTATAGTGACACTATTCATGGGCTGCTCTGTATCACACATGGCCTTAAACCTTGACCGATCCTTGTAGACATACACAGTAGTCATCAACAATTGTAAGAAAATGTAGACAACACTCCAGCACACCCTCACGACTGCTCGCAAAACCTGTTTCATACAGGCACGAGGATGCATCTTCCAATATAAAGCTAGCTTCTGCAGGACGTTCCTGCCCAGTGAAATAATGGACTGCACCATCCTAGCGGCCATTGTGACTAGGACCATGTCTGTGCCCAGGTCAGTGAAGACAACAGGAGCCTGTGGATGATCTTTCATATCAAACTGGAAGGCAGTGCCTCTATGCCAACTGTTCAGAGGAGACGTCAAATTTCTCCAGTAGGAGTAAAAGTCGACGTAATTTAATCCCATTCTGAGAAGTACTAAAAGAAAAAGAGGCAAGTCAGACACTAATATAGTTGTAGAGCATGTACAGAACATTTCAAAAGATACCATACATAACCAGGTGGAAACTGCTAGATATATTGCTCACTTGGCCATTTTCAAACCTCCCATATAATAGTATAGACTAGAAGCACCTCCTCGACCAATGGACATTTAGTATTCTGGGTCCCCCATTCTAGTGATCTGTGAGGTTCCTAATGTTTGAACACCCATGGATCCATGATGCATCAAACAGGTGCACAGGAGGAATCAGTGTTAGGCCCAACTGTAATTTTGGTCCAAGTCCAATCCGCCTTTTTGGCAGATCACACATGGACCCTGCTGTTCCGTAAATTATAGAACATGTCCTATTATCTATAATGGGGACCAAGGAAAGTGTAGGATGCACACAGCCAGTCATGGTATTTTGGGGACTACAAAATACATCTGGTCATGTGCATGAAGCCTTGTCCACTGGAATACTCCAGGCAGTGTCCTCAAGAATCCAGCAGCTCTCTTTACTGGATTACAGTCCAGTGACCAAGCGGCTTTAGAACATTGCTAAGCTCTTATCTGCCTCTTCTACAATAGATCATTTGGAGGAGGGGGCACTGCATAGCAGTTACCCCACAGTAGTTAGGTTACACAATACATCTATGACTATACCCAAGAAGCATTTGGTATGCAGTCACGCGAGACCTCGTCAGTCCGGCCTCCATCATTCCCAAGGTGAGTAAGCGACTAAGCGTGTATGATCTGGATCTTAGACTGATGTGTTACCTGGGTCACCATCATCTATCCTCAAAAACTAAAGGATCAACCTAACCATTACCAGTTGATCACTACATTGAGCCCCCTCCCATCCACATGACATCAGAACATGATGTACTACATAAGGAAATGCCGGACACAGCCTCACATTACATGGACTGCTATGTCATCACCTCAATGGTCACTAGGACAAAAAAAATCTATATATATATCTCTATCTATCTATATATATCTCTCTCTCTCTATATATATCTCTCTCTATCTCTCTATCTATCTATCTATCTATCTCTATCTATCTATATCTCTCTCTCTCTATATATCTCTATCTCATCTCATCTCTATCTCTCTATCTCTCTATATCTCTCTATATCTCTCTATATCTCTATATATCTCTATCTCTATATCTCTATATCTCTATATCTCTATATCTCTATATCTCTATATCTCTATATCTCTATATCTCTATATCTCTATATCTCTATATCTCTATATATCTCTTTAGGAAGGCAGAAGACCAGTTAAAGGGACACTGCAACTTAGCAACCAAAGTCTATACCTTAATAAGTAACCATAGAAAGATGAAGCCATAAAGCAATCAGCAGACATATGCCACCATGGTACAGTACTAATATATATATTGCACACATGAGGCAATACATCTCTATCAACCAGTACAACAGCGCCATTTCCGGTCAGCCAGCTCCAGACTGGTGAAGTACTACTGGTACCAGCAAGTTCTGGTGACCTGAGGTGACACAAGGACTTGGCATACCTATCAGATGAGGTCAGCCTGTGACCACGGCGCTCCAGCAGAAGTTAGAGGCGGTCTCCTGGGCAGGGGGCTCCTGGATATTCCGGTGAAACCCGAGGAAGCAAACAGCAGGCCGCGCTTCAGCTCTTCTGACTTGTCTCTTGCTCAGCACACAGCACATTGGTGAGACACGGTGACTACTCTCGAGTAAACAGCTATCGGTACAGGCCATTCCTGGTCATCGGGGCGCTCGCTCTCTAATGTCGTTTCTGTTGTGTTATAGGGTGTGAATTGAAATGGCGACGGCCGCTCCAGAGTCTGTTTATATAGGGTACCGGACCCGAGCACGTCAGAGTAGTCACCAATCAGCGCGGAGAAGGCGTGGCCTCCATGCTTCAGGAAAGTACGTGACGTTCTGCTTGTCGTTCAAGGAAAACACGGGTTGCTATAGAGACGGGTAGGGGTGGGGCTACTAATCTTCACACGCTGAATAGAGAAGCAGGGACGTCATGAAAGTCCAACAAGAATTCTCGAGAAATTACTCAATGATGTCTCGTGCTTTCCAAATGATGACAAAGGAGATAATGGGGATTCCAGGCGTAAAGAGGAAGTTTTACTTTACTGCCATATATGGCGGCTGTAATCAGTTATTATCTGTAGTGAAATGTACATCCTAATTAGAGATGAGCTAATCGAATCCCACACTATTTCAGGATAAATTCAATTCGCCTTGATGACGAATTTCCTCGTGTTTCGTGTCAGCGAATCAATTTAACCTGAAATAGTGTAAAAAACACAAAAAAAATCTAACTTACCTCCTCCATTTGCTTGCGATGGGCCACCAGCCTCCATTAACAGTGGCAGATATAATACCTCTATAACAGAAAGCCACAGTACCCCCATAACATCGGCAGGTACAATACCTCCATAACAGAAAGCCACAGTACCCCCATAACAATGGTAGATACACCTCCATAAGAGAAAGACACTGTCCCCCCATAACAATGGTAGATACACCCAGGGCCGCTGATAGAAATCATGGGGCCCCGTACAGCATACATGACGGGGCCCCCTTCAGCTCCACCCCCTGATCCCTCCTTCAGCCACACCCCTGGCCCCGCCCTTGGCCCCTCCCCAGACGCCGCCTTGAAACAACATGCAGATTTGTCTACAAGTGATATTTATTTTTCTCCAGCCAGTTATAAGTTTTATTATCCAAAAAAACATAAGTAATGTGGATGACACTTATGGGGGGATCTGTGGATGACACTTATGGGGGGGGGGGTCTGTGGATGACACTTATGGGGGGGGGGGTCTGTGGATGACACTTATGGGGGGTCGTCTGTGAATGGCGCTGTTATGGAGGGGATCTGTGAATGGCACTGTTATGGAGGGGATCTGTGAATGGCACTTTTATGGAGGGGATCTGTGGATGGCACTGTTATGGAGGGGATCTGTGGATGGCACTGTTATGGAGGGGATCTGTGGATGGCACTGTTATGGAGGGGATCTGTGGATGGCACTGTTATGGAGGGGATCTGTGGATGGCACTGTTATGGAGGGGATCTGTGGATGGCACTGTTATGGAGAGGATCTGTGGATGGCACTGTTATGGGGGGATCTGTGGATGACACATACCGTATATAGCATCTTATGCTATGTGTCATCCACAGATACCCCTCCATAACAGTGCCATTCACAGATACCCTCCATAACAGTGCCATCCACAGATCCCCCCCATAACAGTCATCCACAGATCCCCCCATAACAGTGTCATCCACAGATCCCCCCATAACAGTGTCATCCACAGATCCCCCCCATAACAGTGTCATCCACAGATCCCCCTCCATAATGGTGCCATCCACAGATCCCCCCCATAAGTGTCATCCACAGACCCCCCGGCCCCCCCCATAAGTGTCATCCACATGACAGACCCCCCCCCCCCATAACAGTGCCATCCACGGATCCCCCGCCCTCCCTATAACAGTGCCGTCATGACGTCATCCATATAGATCCCCCCCCGCCACTCACAGTAGTATACATTAATAAATCGGTGCAGCCGTGCAGGCTGCAGACAGTAACTTTAATTTTAGCACAGGCACAGCGCTCATCTCTTTACTAAAATACTACCTTACATTCAGCTCCTGCCTCCTCCCTCCACCCTCCAGCCTCCAGTAACAAGTGCGGGCGGCAGCGCTCACTCACTGACGTCACGCGCCTGCGCCGCCTAGTGGGAGGAGCAGGCGTGTGACGTCAGTGAGTGAGCGCCGCCCCCACACTGCCTGCTGTTACTGGAGCCAGCCCACTGACAGCAAAAAAATTAAAATGGCTCGGGAGTCGGCAGCCCGGGCCCCCCTGCCAGCCGGGCCCGGTACAACTGGGCCAGCTGTACTGGCCTATCAGCGGCCCTGGATACACCTCTATAACAGAAAGCCACAGTCCCCCATAACAGTGGCAGATACAATACCTCTATAACAGAAAGCTACAGTACCTGTCACGGTCCCTCAGGTGACTGATGTCAGGAAATCAAGGAGATTGGCTGAGCGTGGAGGAATCTAACGCCTCCTTGATTTCTCTTGATTCGGTGTTGATAGGGTTAATGACCACTTCCCTTTTCTCAGCTGTTGCTCAGTGGTCATCACTTCTACCCTTTATAGTCTGACCCCAGCCTTCTGACTATGCGGTAGATAGCTTCATTTGGGTTTGGCTGAGCTGGTGTGAGATTCTCTCTGGTGTTCCTGTTCTTCCATCTCTACAGAAGTTAAAGGGGTTCTGCAGTTTGTTTAAACTGATGATCTATCCTCTGGATAGATCATCAGCATCTGATCGGCGGGGGTCCAACCTCCGGGACCCCCGCCGATCAGCTGTTTTAGAAGGCAGCGGTGCTCCACGAGTGCCGCGACCTTCTCACTGTTTACTGCAGGCCCAGTGACGTCACGATTAGTATGAACTGGCTCCATTCAAGTGAACAGAGCTTAGCCGCGCCCAGGCCAGTTGATACTAGTCGTGACATCACTAGGCCTGCAGTAAACAGTGAGAAGGTCGCGGCACTCGTGGAGCGCCGCTGCCTTCTCAAACAGCTGATCTATCCAGAACCCCTTTAAGTGTCACATTTGTTTGTATTTGTTATATTCCCTGTTGTTGTATCTGGGCCTGAGACAGAGACTTCTATTCGTCCATCTGGGGCCTTATAGGGAAATCAGGGCCTAGGTATCCTGCTTATAAATATTCCTACCTTCAAGGTCTATTCATATTGATAGGTAGTCAGGGCCTGGATTAGGGTGGTCTACGAGGTGACCTGTTTCTTCCCTAGTTTCCAGGCCCAGTTACTGTTCCCCTTCCCTCCTGTGTTCAGTGTGGAGTTTCCCCCCCACACTGATTGTAACATTATAAACCGCCATTTTGTTCAGCTCAGTGCCAGTGGCATACCTACCATATAGGCAGACCACGCAGCTGCTATGGGGCCTGCGAGGAAGAGGGGCCCGCTGGGGAGGAGAGGCCCCGTCCCCTAATTGCTCCTGTCTATCTTTCTAAAGCTAAATTACCTTTGATTATGTCATCACAGGTCCTGTAAGGGAACTGCACAGTGTAAAGTGTAGTTCCCAGGTTAGAACAGTGCATCTGCCAGGACCTGTGATGACATCATCTTCAACATCACAGTTCCTGCAGGATCTAGCAAAAGAACTGGACCAAAAATGGTGTAGTTCCTAGTTTTGAAAGGTACATCTGCCAGGACCTGTGATGACATCATCACAGGTCCTTCAACCACTAACAGCAAGTATTAGAAGTTCACAATCAGCTCTGTATTGATCCATACAGACTGGAATGGAGTGGTAATGGTTTTACCTTTTCCCAGGATATGACTTTATATTGTGATGGTAGAGACATAAAAAGTGGATTACCTAGGAATAGTGTATATGATTATATTGAGGACACTTGTAAAAAGAATAGTAAGCTTGCTAGCTCCCTGGATAATTCCATGAGTTGTAATAAGACCATTGTGACTCCCAGTTTTATCTATAATATAATGCTCTCTAAGGGATCTTTTTTGTCTTGTGGTAACAGCACTTACAATTACATTCCTGCTAATGTTATTGGAGGTCCCTGTGCATTATCCAGGCTGCCTTTGACCCTTCCCAGTCAACCCCCTATCAGGAGAGCTTACAGATCGGTTACCAAGACTTTATCAGAAGACTGTGACTCTACTTTACCCCTTTTCAGCCGTACAGAATATACAAGTTTGGGCGCCTCTATATTAGGAGTGCCTGGACTGGCTATAAATAATACTCGTACTATAAATTCTATTGCATGTGACTTAGCTAAATCACTGAATCATACCTCTATCGCCTTATCAGACATGCTTTTAGATATACAAGGCGTAAGAGGAGCAGTGCTAGAAACTAGATTTGCTGTAGATTATCTGTTACTGAAACATAATATAGGATGTCAAGATTTTAAAGGAATGTGTTGCTTTAATTTATCTGATCATTCCAGATCAATCCAGTCCCATATTCAAGCGTTACATGAAATTGCTAATAATATCAGGAAAGATGTTGATTCATCCTCTTGGTGGGAGTGGTTATTGAGCTGGCTGCCGGATTTGAGTTGGTTAAGAACATTATTTATCAGTATTATAATTATAATTGCTTCCCTGATTGTCATATGTTGTTGCATCCAATGTATCTCTTCCCTCATAGAGATGTTTTGTGTAATGTGTCCAAAACCCACAGACCCTGGACAATCATATGCTACTTACCTCTCTATGAGAGAAAGAAGATAAGTCATATTCATGACTTAAGAGGGGATTGAAGGGTTAAATATAATTAGCTGTATGATCTGTATGAAGGACAGGAGGTTGGGTGACATCATATTAAAGGGTAACTATATTTACATTTAACTTCTGTCTGTATAAGGAAATGTTCCTAGTCAGCATTATTATAATGAGAGCTGCAGCTGTTCTTGTATGTATGCATGAATGTATATAAAGCCCTGCATGGCAAGGAATAAATAGAACTGTTTCTGACATCATACTGCATGTGTCATTGAGAAATAAGTTCTCCAGGCGCCTGTCTTCGGGGACAAAGGAAGGAATCAAGGTGCATTGAGAAGTAAACAACACTTTCACGCGTGTCACCCCTATTTCATGGACACTGAAAATTAATTTCCAGAGCATCTCCTACTAATGGTTGTGAAAACCACGAACCAAACACGGATGGCATCTGTGTTGTCTCCATGGTTTTCACGGACAGACTATAATGTGCGTAAGGGATCCATAATCATGAAAAAAAAATAGGGCTTACTTCTATGGTGTCACCAAAAACCCACGGTATGTGGAAAACCACAGATACTAATTATAGTTAATAGGTTACATGTGCCGTGAGCTTACGTGATTCACTGATGTGTGAAAGAGGATTTAGTAGGGGATGTGCAGAATATTGCTGTTTCATCCTTTTCTTAAAGGAATTATCCAGCATTTTAAAAACATGCCGCCTTATTGTAAAATAATCACCACATCTGTCCATGGGTTGTGTCTGCTATTGCAGCCCAGCTCCAAGGAAATGAATGGATCTGAGCTTTAAGATCACTCACAGCTAGGGTTGCCACCTTTCCCAACAAAAAATACCAGCCAACTTAACCACCTCAGCTCCCCTAGCTTAAACACCCTTAATGACCAGACCACTTTTTACAATTCTGCACTACACTACTTTCACGGTTTATTGCTCGGTCATGCAACTTACCACCCAAATGAATTTTACCTTCTTTTCTTCTCACTTATAGAGCTTTCATTTGGTGGTATTTCATTGCTGCTGACATTTTTACTTTTTTTGTTATTAATCGAAATTTACTGTAATGTTTGCAAAAAAATGACATTTTTCAGTTGTAAAATTTTTCAAAAAAAAATACATATCTATATAAATTTTTCTCTAAATTTATTGTTCTACATGTCTTTGATAAAAAAAAAATGTTTGGGTAAAAAAAAATGGTTTGGGTAAAAGTTATAGCGTTTACAAACTATGGTACAAAAATGTGAATTTCCGCTTTTTGAAGTAGCTCTGACTTTCTGAGCACCTGTCATGTTTCCTGAGGTTCTACAATGCCCAGACAGTAGAAAAACCCCACAAATGACCCCATTTCGGAAAGTAGACACCCTAAGGTATTCACTGATGGGCATAGTGAGTTCATAGAACTTTTTATTTTTTGTCACAAGTTAGTGGAAAATTATGATTTTTTTTTTTTTTCCTTTCAAAGTCTCATATTCCACTAACTTGTGACAAAAAATAAAAACTTCCATGAACTCACTATGCCCATCACGAAATACCTTGGGGTGTCTTCTTTCCAAAATGGGGTCACTTGTGGGGTAGTTATACTGCCCTGGCATTTTAGGGGCCCTAATGCGTGAGAAGTAGTTTGAAATCAAAATGTGTAAAAAATGCCCTGTGAAATCCGAAAGGTGCTCTTTGGAATGTGGGCCCCTTTGCCCACCTAGGCTGCAAAAAAGTGTCACACATGTGGTATCGCCGTAATCAGGAGAAGTCGGGCAATGTGTTTTGGGGTGTCTTTTTACACATGCCCATGCTGGGAAAAGTTGTCTTTTAGAGAGATATTTCTCTCACCCAGCATGGGTATATGTAAAAAGACACCCCAAAACACATTGCCCAACTTCTCCTGAGTACGGCGATACCACATGTGTGACACTTTTTTGCAGCCTAGGTGCGCAAAGGGGCCCAAATTCCTTTTAGGAGGGCATTTTTAGACATTTGGATTCCAGACTTCTTCTCACGCTTTAGGGCCCCTAAAATGCCAGGGCAGTATAAATACCCCACATGTGACCCCATTTTGGAAAGAAGACTGTGGCGGAACCCGCCTCGCCACTGGGCATTGGAGAGGCCTGGCTACCCGCCTCCTACCTACTGACTATGGCCCCTGGTGAATTTGTACGTTGAATGCAATTTGGGCATGTGGTATTTTGTGTTGCTGTGTGTTGTGGACTGTATATATCTTACAAATTTTCAAAGACCCTTTAGACCCAGGAAAAAAATATTTATATAATTCAAATAGTCTAGTTGCCTAGACTAATAGACTCCCGTTTCTGGTCAGTATAAAATATAACATTTATTTATTTCATTGTTAAAAATATAACATAAAGCGGGAGAACAAAGGAAAAACTTTAAAATTCTAGGTTTAGCAGGATCACTAAGCAGAGTGAAGGGTTAATTTCACCCATATACTCTGCATGCCCTAACATATATCCATCCACCTTTTTATTCGGCGGTGTATTTTCCCTTTTATGGAGTTTTATGTTTGAGGGTCACCTAGTGGTTATCAGTCATTATTTTCTTGATATATCTCAAGTATGTCCAGTGTGCGGTACTACGAACTGCGCATGCATCCGAACTTTTCATTAAGAATCGGGAGACCGATGCTACTGGGCATGCGCATACACTTAGAAAAATATTTGTGCGGTCACGTCTTATACCGCGCATACGCATGAACTTATAGTTTAGCCGTCAAGAGGTAGCGTATCTCAAGACAGTGATCCAAACTACGCATGCGCCGAAACTTTTCAATCAATAGCTAGAGGAGCGGTATTACTGGGCATGCGCATACACTTTAAAAAATAGCCTGGTTTTCACAGTGTGATCGCTAAATATATCTTATCGCTACGTATTGCGCATGCGCACGAACTTATAGCTCGATAATTTTGGGGCAGATATATAGACGACATTCTCATCCTATGGGATGGGGGTCATTCTCTGTTCCATGAGTTCGCTCAGAAATTAAATGACAACAGCATAGGCATGAAATATACCTATGAGATTCAGGAAAATTAGATTGTATTCCTTGACCTTAAAATAAAGAAGACAGAATGTGGTTACCTGGAAACAGAAGTCTTTAGGAAACCAACATCCACGAACAGCTACCTACACTGGGATAGCTGGCATCCTACCTCCCTAAAGAAAGATATCCCTATTGGCCAGTACTTGAGGGCACTTCGTAACTGCTCCGATGAGGCCTCATTTTCTGAGGAAAGTGGACAACTCCTCCGGAGATTCAGAGATAGAGGATACCCAAAAAAACCTCTAAAAAGTGCATACACCAGAGCTAAAGGAACTAAGAGAGAAGACCTTCTTAAAGAAACTCCCCCTAAAAAAAGTAACATCATTAGATGTATAGGTACCTATGATGGGTACAATAAAGAAATCTATGGAATCCTAAAGAAACACTGGCATATAGTAAAATCAGATAGAGATCTAAATATGGTGCTGACCCCTAATCCAACAATAACATACAGAAGGGGCACCAATCTTAAAGATCAATTGGTGCATAGTCACCTGATGGAAAAAGGCTCCACTCCTGAAGTACATGTTGTAGGATACCGAGGATCGTCACCATGCGGGGAGTGTTCTTTTTGTAGATATGTTCCTCGCATAAAGAAATACATCAATCCTGTGGACAAAAAGGAATACGAAATAAGACAACGTATCACATGTAAAACCCAGGGAGTAGTGTACTTGGCATCATGCCCCTGCCCTAAACTATATGTGGGCAAAACGGTACAGGAGTTGAGAAGCCGCATCTCAGGACATATCAGCACCATTGAAACAGGTAAAGACACATCAATTGCCAGACATAAAAGATATTTTCATAACAATAAGAGCTCCGTTCTTAGATTCTGGGGCATAGAAAAAATATCTTTAGGACCAAGAGGCGGGAATTTAGATAAAAAATTGTTACAGAGCGAGGCACGCTGGATCCATAGATTAAAGACGATGAGTCCACAAGGCCTAAATGAAGGGTTTTCCTTCACAGCCTTCATATAAAATAATAGGAGAGTACCTTAGAAGAAATAAATCAATATTACAACTATATAAAAAAGAACAAATATAGCATATATAGGAAGAAAAAGGCAAGTGGCCTCTGACCTTTTTTTGAATGCTATTTGATCGGGTCCAGAAACTTCGGAACGAAGAAGGATGGAGGGAATGATGGAATTTGCGCACCTATTCATAATAAAGTAAATCAAATGAGAAAAAATTATAACTTGAAGAAGTTGTAAGAGCACTAACATGTACCCAATAATAATCTATTAGTATGGGGGTGCATGAAGCGTATATACCTAAATGTGGGATGGAATGGAGGATAGACATATACCTAGTAATGTCATCCCTCAGCCTGTTAAATTATGAGATCTAATACATGCTAAATATACAGGTTAAAAAGCAAGTGATTAATACCTGAAAACATCTAAGTATGGGCGCAAGCGCTCCAATGTCATTTCCCGACTATCGAACTATAAGTTCATGCGCATGCGCAAAATGTAGCTATGGACGCAAGATGTGACCGCACCACCCAAATAACTGGGTTAAATTTCTAAGTGCATGCGCATGTTCAGGAAGATCGTTCCACTAGATATGGTTTAAAAAGTTATAGCGCATGCGCAGTGTATATCACCGCAGTCTGGATCGCTGTCTTTAAGTATCTAAGTATGGGCGCATGCGCATTTACTATCTTGTAATTATCGAGCTATAAGTTCGTGCGCATGCGCAATACGTAGCGATAAGATATATTTTGCGATCACACTGTGAAAACCAGGTTATTTTTTAAAGTGTATGCGCATGCCCAGTAATACCGCTCCTCTAGCTATTGATTGAAAAGTTTCGGCGCATGCGTAGTTTGGATCACTGTCTTGAGATACGCTACCTCTTAACGGCTAAACTATAAGTTCATGCGCATGCGCGGTATAAGACGTGACCGCACAAATATTTTTCTAAGTGTATGCGCATGCCCAGTAGCATCGGTCTCCCGATTCTTAATGAAAAGTTCGGACGCATGCGCAGTTCGTAGTACCGCACACTGGACGCGATGATATGACGTAAATATAGCAACTAATACATAGATTGGGCCACTAAACCCTCAATCAGAATGCTTGAGCAGCGATTGGCTGCAATACCTATAAGGACCCACCCATAGAGGATAAAAAAACACCGTTGTAAAGCATTCTTGTTGATAGTAGCTCCTTTCCCCTGATGAAGCCACGTTACAGTGGCGAAACATGTTGGGGGAGCTCTAGCCTTTAATTTTTAGATTAGGTTAGGCAGGGATCCTGTCGCGGAGAGAAGACTCCTCTGAACCGCGACCACTAATGGTGGAGAGACATACTTGAGATATATCAAGAAAATAATGACTGATAACCACTAGGTGACCCTCAAACATAAAACTCCAAAAAAGGGAAAATACACCGCCGAATAAAAAGGTGGATGGATATATGTTAGGGCATGCAGAGTATATGGGTGAAATTAACCCTTCACTCTGCTTAGTGATCCTGCTAAACCTAGAATTTTAAAGTTTTTCCTTTGTTCTCCCGCTTTATGTTATATTTTTAACAATGAAATAAATAAATGTTATATTTTATACTGACCAGAAACGGGAGTCTGTATATATCTTGCTCTTGCTGTAATGGTTGATATGTCACAGGCACTGCTGTTCTGTGCCTCTTCTCCTCCCCCTTTTTCCTGTCCCATTGTTTCCCCGGCAGGGTGTTGTCGCAGAGACACTGGGAGACCAGTTTTAAACCAGCTGCTCTGTCCCTCCTCAATCTCCCATCAGCCCTTGCTATTGTCTGGCCCCACCCTTCCTTGTACCAGAGTCCTCTAGGTGCCCTATTGTATGTAAACGAGGCTGTTGGGGGGTTTAAAGTAGATGTGCTGTGTCTAAATAAAGTCAGTTCCTGTTTTAACCCTCAAGGTGAAGTGTCGTCTCATTCTTGGGGGAGGATTTATTACATGCTGTCCCAGTTTGACTGCTAGGAGTGTAAACCTATTCGTATGGTTTCCTATTCAACTGTCTACAGCATTCATATGCTTGAAGAGGATTTATATGCTGCTTCGGTTCGGTGATTGTGGTGTCTGCCAGAGTGCTTGGAAACCTCAGGAAAACGCTAGGAGCATCCGTCAACGGAGGTACTCAGTCGGGGTGCCAGGTGATCCGTTACAAAGACACCCCAAGGTATTCCGTGAGGGGCATAGCGAGTTCATCGAAGTTTTTTTTTTTGGCACAAGTTAGCGGAAATTGATTTTTTTTGTTTTTTCTCACAAAGTCTCCCTTTCCGCTAACTTGTGACAAAAAGTTCAATCTTTCATGGACTCAATATGCCCCTCAGCGAATACCTTGGGGTGTCTTCTTTCCAAAATGGGGTCACTTGTGGGGTATTTATACTGCCCTGGCATTTTAGGGGCCCTAAAGCATGAGAAGAAGTCTGGAATATAAATGTCTAAAAAATTTCACGCATTTGGATTCCGTGAGCGGTATGGTGAGTTCATGTGAGATTTTATTTTTTGTCACAAGTTAGTGGAATATGAGACTTTGTAAGAAAAAACAAAAAAACAAAAACAAAAAAAATCAATTTCCGCTAACTTGTGAAAAAAAAAAAATCTTCTATGAACTCGCCATGCCCCTCAAAAGTGATCTTTTTATAGCGCCACAGCGATTTTACGGAGTTTTTGCAGTGATCAGAAAAAAAAAATTTCTGTCACTGCGGTGGGGCGGACTGAACGCAAGTGTGCGCACAAGATCAGGCCTGATCGGGCGAACACTGCGTTTTTTGTAGAGCCTATAGAACATGTCCTATTCTTGTCCGCATTTGCGGACAAGAAAAGGCATTTTCTATATAGTTCTGGCAATGTGCGGATCCGCAAAATGCGGAAAGCACATTGCCGGTGTCCGTGTTTTGCGTATCCGCGGTGTCTGTGTTTTTCGGATCCGGCGGATCCGCAAAACACATACGGACGTCTGACTGGAGCCTTACAGGGGGGTGATCAGGGAGTCTATATGGGGTGATCACCCCCCTGTAAGGCTCCATTCAGACGTCTGTATGTGTTTTGCGGATCCACGGATCCGCAAAACACATACGGACGTCTGAATGAAGCCTTACAGGGGGGTGATCAATGACAGGGGGGTGATCAGGGAGTCTATATGGGGTGATCACCCCCCTGTAAGGCTCCATTCAGACGTCCGTATGTGTTTTGCGGATCCGTGGATCTGCAAAACACATACGGATGTCTGAATGGAGCCTTACAGGGGGGTGATCAGGGAGTCTATATGGGGTGATCACCCCCCTGTAAGGCTCCATTCAGACGTCCGTATGTGTTTTGCGGATCCGCGGATCCGCAAAACACATACGGACGTCTGAATGTAGCCTCACAGGGGGGTGATCGATGACAGGGGGGTGATCAGTGACAAGGGGGTGATCAGGGAGTCTATATGGGGTGATCAGGGATTAATAAGTGACAGGGGGGGGGTGTAGTGTAGTGGTGTTTGGTGCTACTTTACAGAGCTGCCTCTGTCCTCTGGTGGTCGATCCAAGCAAAAGGGACCACCAGAGGACCAGGTAGCAGGTATATTAGACAATGTTATCAAAACAGCGTCTAATATACCTTTAAGGGGTTAAAAAAAATCTGATCTACAGCCTGCCAGCGAATGATCGCCGCTGGCAGGCTGCAGATCCACTCGATTACCTAATAAGTGGTCGTTCAGGAGGGGCAGTCAGAGCCACCCTGATATACTGCTCAAGAGATGCCAAAAAGAAACTAAAGGGGCAGTAGACTAATATAAAACTTCGCTTTAATTTAAATAGGAGATAAAAAGGCCCCTACTACACAAACAACAAATAAGACGTGCCCTTTTGGTAGGTTGGGCAAAAACGACACAACATACAAAAAATATATATCATAAGGGAGAAGGTCAAGGAGAGGGTAGGTAAATATAGGGGCTAGGGCTGTAATGTGTACCATCCACTGGCCCTAATACCTCCCTACTTGTCCTGTAACACCCTATATGATATCCAAAGGACGGGGTCCAAAATGCCCCGCAAGGGGTGGCACAGACAGGAACTCTGATCCTAGTAAAAAGCCCTGTTAAGGCCCTAATCAAATGATTGATGTAGGAAAGGAGTACACACTTTGGAACACAATGAAAAAATGATAAACACAAGAAAATGGGTATACCACCAACCAGACACAGAGAGTGGATCAGTGTGGGGGCATACTCAGGTGTCCCGATGCGTTTCTTCGGTTAAAGCCCCAGGAATCTTCAGGGGACACGGGGCTAGGTGTTTGCTGTAGTCAGTCTTTGACTAAGCCTATGAATAACGAAATACATATTGTCACGGCTGTATGTGGGCAACAATAGTAATACACAGTACAGAGCTACTGACTGGACCCAGAACTAGGGAGGATAACGGGTGACCCCTGTCCGACCCTCAACGCTCTCCCTATTCTGCTAAAGCACATGCCCGGATCCAAATGGCGGAAAGAGGCATGCCCACGTGCCTAAGACTAATGACCACTGTAACCCCTACAATAGTGGAAGGGGCACGGCCACCAGTGCCCTACTCAGTATATGGAGGGAACCGTGGCCACCTCAGATCCAGTCAGGAAATAAACAGGAACACAACAATGTCTGCACACTTAGCTGACGGTGTTGCAGCCGCAGAGAAGACGGATCCAAGGACAGGCTGGCAATATCCGGAGTGCTAGCTGCAGCAGAACACAGGTCCAGTGAACTGATAGCTACAAGTGAAGAAACTAAAGCCAGAGCTACAACTGAAGAGAGAACTATAATCCACATCCTATCATAGGAGGAGGGGTGATATAAAGAGAGGAAAATCAAACACATGAAGGACAGCTGTGGTGAAAGAAACCAAAAGTAAACAGAGTAGTGAGAACTCCTCCCAGCTCTAGTAGTGACATCATCACAGGGGTGGAGAAACAGAGCTGTGAGAACGTCCCAATGCTCTGGTAGTGACAGTACCCCCCCCTCTACGGGTGGACTCCGGACACCCAGGACCCACCTTCTCAGGATGAGCCCTATGAAATGCCCTGATGAGGCGAGTGGCTTTAATGTCCGACACCGGAACCCACATCCTCTCCTCAGGACCATACCCCTTCCAATGAACGAGGTACTGAAGAAAACCGCGGACCATGCGAGAGTCCACAATTCTGGAAACCTCAAACTCCAGATTGCCATCAACCAAAATCGGAGGAGGAGGCAAAGAGGAGGGTACCGTGGGCTGGACATATGGTTTTAAGAGAGATCTGTGAAATACATTATGTATCTTCCAAACCCGTGGAAGATCAAGACGGAAGGCAACAGGATTGATGACTGACAAGATTTTATAAGGCCCAATAAACTTGGGACCCAATTTCCAGGAGGGAACCTTCAACTTAATGTTTCTAGTAGACAACCACACCAGATCACCCACATTCAGGTCCGGACCAGGCACACGTCTCTTATCAGCCACACGCTTATACCTCTCACTCATCTTTTTAAGATTACCCTGAATCTTTTGCCAAATGGTAGACAAAGACGAGGAAAATCTCTCCTCCTCAGGTAAACCAGAAAGAGCCCCTCCCGAGAATGTCCCAAACTGTGGATGGAACCCATATGCACCAAAGAATGGTGACTTATCAGAAGATTCCTGACGACGGTTGTTCAGAGCAAACTCAGCAAGAGGGAGAAATGAACACCAATCCTCCTGGTTCTCTGAAACAAAACAGCGCAAATATGTCTCCAGATTCTGATTGAGGCGCTCAGTCTGACCATTCGACTGCGGATGAAAAGCAGAAGAGAAGGACAGCCGAACCCCCAGGCGAGAACAGAAAGCCTTCCAGAACCTGGACACAAACTGCGTGCCTCTATCGGAAACAATATCAGAGGGAATGCCGTGCAATTTAACAATATGGTCGACAAAAGCTTGCGCCAACGTTTTAGCATTAGGTAAACCAGGGAAAGGTACGAAATGAGCCATCTTGCTAAAACGGTCCACCACCACCAGGATCACCGACTTCCCCGAGGAACGAGGAAGATCCGTGATAAAGTCCATGGACAGGTGTGTCCAAGGACGGGAAGGAATGGGTAACGGGAGAAGGGAACCTGAAGGCCGTGAACGAGGGACCTTAGCGCGAGCGCACGTCTCACAAGCAGCCACAAAACCCTCCACCGACTTACGAAGTGCCGGCCACCAAAATCTCGGAGCAATGAGATCCACCGTGGCTCTACTCCCGGGGTGACCAGCAAGAACCATATCATGATGCTCCTTAAAGAGTTTGTGACGTAGCTCAGGAGGCACGAACAACTTCCCAGAAGGACAACGGGCAGGTGTCTCAGTCTGGGCAGCCTGGACCTCGGCCTCCAAATCGGAATATAGAGCAGAAACAACTACCCCCTCCGCCAAAATGGGACCTGGGTCCTCAGAGTTTCCTCCTCCCGGAAAACAGCGAGAGAGAGCATCAGCCTTCACATTTTTTATCCCAGGTCGGAATGTAACAACAAAATTGAATCTGGAGAAGAACAGAGACCATCTGGCCTGTCTCGGATTCATACGCCTGGCCGACTCCAAGTATGCCAGATTCTTATGGTCGGTAAAAACGGTGATAGGGTGCCTGGCCCCCTCCAACCAATGGCGCCATTCCTCGAAAGCCAACTTGATGGCCAACAACTCCCTATCGCCCACATCATAGTTTCTCTCTGCCGGGGAGAGTTTTTTAGAGAAAAAGGCACAGGGTCGCCACTTGGCAGGGGAAGGGCCCTGGGACAAAACCGCACCCACACCCACCTCGGAAGCATCCACCTCAACAATAAAAGGTAAGGAAACATCGGGATGCACCAAGACGGGAGCAGACGCAAAATTCTCTTTAATCTTAGAAAAGGCTGCAAGCGCCTCCTCCGACCAAGAGGAAAAATCCGCCCCCTTTTTTGTCATGTCAGTGAGGGGTTTGACAACAGAGGAATAATTCAAAATGAACTTTCTGTAATAGTTCGCAAAACCCAGAAAGCGCATCAATGCCTTCTGATTCTCAGGAAGCTCCCACTCAAGTACAGCACGGACCTTCTCGGGATCCATGCGAAAACCAGAAGCAGAGAGGAGAAAACCCAGAAATTGAATCTCCGATACCATAAAAAGACATTTCTCCAGCTTGGCGTACAATTTATTTTCCCGCAGAATCTGCAGAACCTGAAAAAGATGATCCTGATGGGTCTGAACATCAGGGGAAAAAATCAAAATATCATCAAGATACACCAATACAAATTTCCCCATTAAATGATAGAAAATACTATTAACAAAATGCTGAAAGACGGCCGGAGCATTCATCAGGCCGAAAGGCATAACGAGATTCTCGAAATGCCCGTCAGGGGTATTAAAGGCCGTTTTCCATTCATCCCCCTCTCTGACCCTGACCAGGTTGTACGCGCCTCTCAAATCCAATTTGGAAAACACCTTGGCCCCAACAATTTGATTGAAGAGGTCCGGGATCAGAGGAAGGGGATAGGGATCGCGAATCGTGATACGGTTCAGCTCCCTAAAATCTAGGCAAGGTCTCAGAGAGCCATCTTTCTTTTTAACAAAAAAAAAACCCGCGGCCACAGGTGACTTTGAGGGACGAATATGCCCCTTTTCGAGACTCTCGGAGATGTAAGTTCGCATAGCGATTCTTTCCGGTTGTGAGAGATTGTAGAGGCGTGCTTTTGGCAGCTTGGCGCCGGGAATGAGGTTAATGGGACAGTCAAACTCCCGGTGAGGAGGTAGCTCCTGAACACCGCTCTCGGAAAACACGTCCGAGAAATCAGAGAGAAATGATGGCACCGTTTTAGTAGACACCTCTGCAAAAGTCGCTGTGAGACAATTCTCTCTACAAAAGTCACTCCACTCATTTATTTGCCTTCCTTGCCAATCAATAGTGGGGTTATGTCTAGTGAGCCAGGGTAACCCCAAAACTAGAGGAGACGGCAATCCGTTAAGGACAAAACAAGATATATCCTCCACATGAGTGTCACCTACAGCTAGCCGGATATTGTGAACAATGCCTTTCAGAGATCTCTGTGAGAGTGGAGCAGAGTCAATAGCAAAAACAGGTATATCTTTATCTAATGTGCAAACCTGAAAACCATGCATGGCTACAAATTGAGTGTCAATAAGATTGACGGCCGCTCCACTATCGACAAAAATCTCACAAGAAATGACTTTGCTCTCTAGCGCCACCCTGGCAGACAGGAGAAAACGGGAACTGCAGGTCAGAGGAAAAGCATCAAATCCTACATCAACTTTGCCCAAAGTAGCAGATGAAGCAGAACTTGATGATTTACCTTTTGAGATTTTTCTCTTATTATCGCTCTTAGTACGGTTCAAGAATCTCCTAGATGGACAAACATTTGCCAAATGACCTATGCCCCCACAACAAAAACAGACCATACTCTGAGGACTAAATCCTCTTTTATCAGGGGCAAGTCGAGCTAGCTGCATGGGCTCCTCCTCAGAAGGGAGCGAGACAGGATGAGGCCCCTGCACACTGAATGAGTCCGCACCACTTCCCCTAGACTGACAATGGCTGGACAGAGAGGTCTCGTTTCTTTCTCTTAGACGCCTGTCAAGGCGTACCGCCAATGACATGGCAGACTCTAAGGACGTTGGTCTCTCATGGAAAGCAAACACATCTTTTAATCTCTCCGAGAGACCATGACAGAACTGACTCCGGAGTGCAGCATTATTCCAACCCGAATCAGCTGCCCATCTCCGAAATTCAGAACAATAAAGCTCCGCAGACCGTTTGTTCTGGCATAAAACACGTAGGTTAGATTCGGCCAGAGCAACACGATCCGGGTCATCATAAATCTGCCCCAGGGCCACAAAAAATCCCTCCACGGATCGAAGGGAGGGATCCCCTGATGGCAGCGAAAAAGCCCAAGTCTGAGCATTACCCCTGAGCAGGGAGATGACAATCCTCACCCTCTGCTCTTGATTACCAGAAGAGTGAGGACACAAGCAAAAATGGAGTTTGCATGCCTCCCTGAAACGAACAAAATTCTCACTGCCCCCGGAGAACGTCTCCGGAAGTGAGACCTTTGGCTCGCAACAGACTCCATGAGCCGGAGCAGGGCCCAATGCTTGAAGCTGAGTCATAGATTGACGGAGATCCGCTACTTCCAAAGAAAGACCCTGCATGCGGTCAACCAGGCCAGAAAGCGGATCCATGTCAAAAAAGGACGGTTTTGGTGGATTATAATGTCACGGCTGTATGTGGGCAACAATAGTAATACACAGTACAGAGCTACTGACTGGACCCAGAACTAGGGAGGATAACGGGTGACCCCTGTCCGACCCTCAACGCTCTCCCTATTCTGCTAAAGCACATGCCCGGATCCAAATGGCGGAAAGAGGCATGCCCACGTGCCTAAGACTAATGACCACTGTAACCCCTACAATAGTGGAAGGGGCACGGCCACCAGTGCCCTACTCAGTATATGGAGGGAACCGTGGCCACCTCAGATCCAGTCAGGAAATAAACAGGAACACAACAATGTCTGCACACTTAGCTGACGGTGTTGCAGCCGCAGAGAAGACGGATCCAAGGACAGGCTGGCAATATCCGGAGTGCTAGCTGCAGCAGAACACAGGTCCAGTGAACTGATAGCTACAAGTGAAGAAACTAAAGCCAGAGCTACAACTGAAGAGAGAACTATAATCCACATCCTATCATAGGAGGAGGGGTGATATAAAGAGAGGAAAATCAAACACATGAAGGACAGCTGTGGTGAAAGAAACCAAAAGTAAACAGAGTAGTGAGAACTCCTCCCAGCTCTAGTAGTGACATCATCACAGGGGTGGAGAAACAGAGCTGTGAGAACGTCCCAATGCTCTGGTAGTGACACATATATAATAGTACATCACATAAGTAGTCAAAGGAAAAAGAAAACCTCCCCATCAATTATCCAGTATAGGGTCATGGAAAGATAGTGACTTACTCATTTGTGGCTGCGGTCACGGTGGCTGTTGGCGCACTGAACAGCAGGACCCAGTGTGGTGGTGTCCGCAAGGTTGATGACCGGCAGTTATGAGGCGGAAACCGCCACCTTATACAGGTTATGGGGCCAAATAGGGCGCATTTACCGGAGTCAGTGGACTTCCGGCCGTGCGCCTATTGATGACGCTCCTGCAGTGCGCCTATTGATGACGCTCCTGCAGTGTGTCAGAGGCCGCGGTCACGTGCACGGAGTATCCGGAAGTCACGTGACCGCGCCTGCGCCTCATACCCCTATCCCATGCGTTCCATGGGACTCAGGGTGGAACGCACGGCCGGCGCCCTACCCCAGCGTCATCCGGCCGCGCCTTATGGGATGCAAATGCATCACAGACGCGGTCACATGACCCAGGCACCGGCATCGGCCACACAGGCGCAATGGTATCCCTAATGTCCAGACTGGAGGGTATATCATAACACCCCTCTGTTCCCTAGTTATTAAATGGGATAGATAAAGTGTCCTGCCTCAGCCTCTCCTACGCTCGGCAGGATACTGTAATAATATACTTATAAATGGATTGCTTCCCTATTTTACCACATATGGGAAAATCACATCCATAACAAGTAGGCGGTGGAAAGAGGGTGCGATAAGAGGGAGAGACCACCTGCTCATCGGTCCGTTCCAGACCCCTATCCCCCCTAACCTCCTCCACCTCCTCGCAGGGATGTGACAGTGTATGCCCACCGTCCCGCGTTTAAGACCAAAAATAGAAAGGGATTTATAGTTGGGAAAGTGGTCACAAGGCCCTAACAAGAGACGGAGGTAGTCACAAGAAACAGCTGAAGTTCAAATGTTCATTTAGCCCATTGGGGACAACCGTATTCAGTGTGAATGTCCACCAACATTCCCTCTGTAGGATGGATTTATTCCAGTCTCCCCCACGGATGGGCTTAGGAACATGCTCGATCCCCATAAACCTGATGGACGTAACACGTCCTTCGTGGGCCGTCTGTACATGACGTGCAACGGGGGTATCCCTGCTGTTGCGAATATCCCCATGATGCTCCCCCATGCGTTTCCGTAGCTCCCTGAATGTTTTGCCTACGTAGCGCAGGCCACATACGCACGTAATCAAATAGATCACGCCTGTGCTGCGGCAATTCAGGAATCCTTTAATATGGTAGGTAGTATTCCTGGGTTCACCGACAAACGTCTTACCCTGTGTCAAGCTATCACAGAAGCTACATCGTCCGTATCTGTGACAGCCCGTCACCAAACCATCCAGCCACGTCCGTGGCTTAGCTGCAGAAGTAAAGTGGCTGTGCACCAGTCTGTCCCTCAAATTGTTGCCCCTCCTGAATGTCAGGGAGACCGAGGGATCCAAGACCTCAGCCAGGTCTGGGTCCATAAGCAAAGTGTCCCAGTGGCGCGTCAAAATCTTCCTCACCTGTGACGCAGCCGCGTCAAAGGTGCCTACCACCCGGACAGCACTCTGAGACTCACGTTCCCTGATATTTGTGGGATGAAGAAGTTCCGTTCGTTTGCGTGCCTTGGTTCTCTCATAGGCCAGTCTGAGCGTACTATCTGGGTATCCCCTCTCCTGAAATCTAGACCTAAGGTCACGTGCTTGATATTTAAAATCCTTGTCTTCGGAACAATTACGTTTAAGTCTCAGGTACTGTCCGGTGGGTATCCCTCTCTTAAGAGGGACAGGATGACAACTGTCCCACCTAAGAAGGGAGTTAGTGGAAGTTGGTTTTCTATAGATGGACGTATTCAAACCACCTTTGTCATCCCTGATGATGACCACATCCAAGAAAGGAAGACGGTCCCTCACGGTGAACCTAAGGCCAAAGTTATTCACGTTCAGTTCGGTGATCAGTTTGTTGAAATCGCTCTCTGGTCCGCTCCACAACAGAAATATATCGTCAATGTAGCGTGACCAGAGAGCGATATGATCCACGAACCAACGCGGCGGGTCCCCGAACACCACTGATTCCTCCCACCAGCCCAGGAGCAAATTGGCGTAAGATGGGGCACAGGAACTGCCCATCGCCGTGCCCCTGAGCTGGTGGTATATGCGACCGTCAAACATAAAAACATTGTTCGACAGCACAAACTCCAGCAGCTCCAGGGTGAAAGCGTTGTGTAGGGAAAATTGTTGCCCCCTAGTACTCAAAAAATGTCTGGAGGCCTCCAATCCCCGTTCATGTGGAATGGAGGAGTAGAGCGCCTCCACATCAATGGAGGCTAGAAACCAGTGCGGCTCTATGCAGATGTCCTCAATTTTGACTTGTCCTGTAACACCCTATATGATATCCAAAGGACGGGGTCCAAAATGCCCCGCAAGGGGTGGCCCAGACAGGAACTCTGATCCTAGTAAAAAAGCCCTGTTAAGGCCCTAATCAAATGATTGATGTAGGAAAGGAGTACACACTTTGGAACACAATGAAAAAATGATAAACACAAGAAAATGGGTATACCACCAACCAGACACAGAGAGTGGATCAGTGTGGGGGCATACTCAGGTGTCCCGACGCGTTTCTTCGGTTAAAGCCCCAGGAATCTTCAGGGGACACGGGGCTAGGTGTTTGCTGTAGTCAGTCTTTGACTAAGCCTATGAATAACGAAATACATATATAATAGTACATCACATAAGTAGTCAAAGGAAAAAGAAAACCTCCCCATCAATTATCCAGTATAGGGTCATGGAAAGATAGTGACTTACTCATTTGTGGCTGCGGTCACAGTGGCTGTTGGCGCACTGAACAGCAGGACCCAGTGTGGTGGTGTCCGCAAGGTTGATGACCGGCAGTTATGAGGCGGAAACCGCCACCTTATAAAGGTTATGGGGCCAAATAGGGCGCATTTACCGGAGTCAGTGGACTTCCGGCCGTGCGCCTATTGATGACGCTCCTGCAGTGCGCCTATTGATGACGCTCCTGCAGTGTGTCAGAGGCCGCGGTCAAGTGCACGGAGTATCCGGAAGTCACGTGACCGCGCCTGCGCCTCATACCCCTATCCCATGCGTTCCATGGAACTCAGGGTGGAACGCACGGCCGGCGCCCTACCCCAGCGTCATCCGGCCGCGCCTTATGGGATGCAAATGCATCACAGACGCGGTCACATGACCCAGGCACCGGCATCGGCCGCACAGGCGCAATGGTATCCCTAATGTCCAGACTGGAGGGTATATCATAACACCCCTCTGTTCCCTGGTTATTAAATGGGATAGATAAAGTGTCCTGCCTCAGCCTCTCCTACGCTCGGCAGGATACTGTAATAATATACTTATAAATGGATTGCTTCCCTATTTTACCACATATGGGAAAATCACATCCATAACAAGTAGGCGGTGGAAAGAGGGTGCGATAAGAGGGAGAGACCACCTGCTCATCGGTCCGTTCCAGACCCCTATCCCCCCTAACCTCCTTCACCTCCTCGCAGGGATGTGACAGTGTATGCCCACCGTCCCGCGTTTAAGACCAAAAATAGAAAGGGATTTATAGTTGGGAAAGTGGTCACAAGGCCCTAACAAGAGACGGAGGTAGTCACAAGAAACAGCTGAAGTTCAAATGTTCATTTAGCCCATTGGGGACAACCGTATTCAGTGTGAATGTCCACCAACATTCCCTCTGTAGGATGGATTTATTCCAGTCTCCCCCACGGATGGGCTTAGGAACATGCTCGATCCCCATAAACCTGATGGACGTAACACGTCCTTCGTGGGCCGTCTGTACATGACGTGCAACGGGGGTATCCCTGCTGTTGCGAATATCCCCATGATGCTCCCCCATGCGTTTCCGTAGCTCCCTGAATGTTTTGCCTACGTAGCGCAGGCCACATACGCACGTAATCAAATAGATCACGCCTGTGCTGCGGCAATTCAGGAATCCTTTAATATGGTAGGTAGTATTCCTGGGTTCAGGAAGTTTTATATTAGTCTACTGCCCCTTTAGTTTCTTTTTGGCATCTCTTGAGCAGTATATCAGGGTGGCTCTGACTGCCCCTCCTGAACGACCACTTATTGTGTATTTTGTATTTTTGGGATATGTCCGGGTTCTTGGCCACGGGCCTTGATAGGAACGTTTGGGTCTCTGAGGCCAGCTTGGTGTTCTCTGAACAACTTTTCATACAGAAAAAATATACCCCCACCCTTAATGGCGCCTTCTCGGAACTCACTAGGTTATATAAAGAACATATAAGTTCCTGGTGGGAGGTGCAGGGTTTGGAACATTATATCAAACAGGGGATCGTGCCCAGAGGGCTTCGTATCACCCTTTCCCCTGCACACCGCATCAGGAACCCAGAATTCCTGAAAAAGTGGGAAAAGGAGGCCACTGCTAGTTCCCTAAAATTTATGCAGTTATTGGTGGACGAAGAGAGGATTGTTCTGGAGCGGGCGGAGGCGAGTCTTAAAGAACAGATTGACAAAGAAATTTCAGTCGGAACCGGAATTCTCTGTTAAAGAAGCCCAGCTGCAGAACGCGGTGGAGCGGTACCAATTTCATTTAAAGGACCGCAAGCACAGGCAATTTAGCAGAGACTCCCAGGATTTCCGCGATAATAAAGCATATCAGTTCTTGACTAACCCGCCCACTTCACAGAACACAGACATATCCTCTACGGATACAGAATTCTCTGATACAGAGAAAGAGAGAAATCCTAAGAGCAAGGGACGCGGACGGGGTGCATATAGATCTAGGGGACGGGGTAATCGGTCGAGACAGTACCCACAGTATCCCTCTCAAACTCCACCTACAGCCGCACCGGGTCCTTCCTCTCCTTTTTTAGATCAAGGGACACATTACCCTCTCAGGAGCAGGAACACCGAAAAACAGACACGGTAGACCAACTCCTCTTAGACAAACGGATTATTAATCTCTCTGCCCGTATCCTATCACCAACTGAACTGAGTCTGCTGGGACGTGGACTTTCGTTCGTACCCACCAATAAATTTGACATCTTTCGGTGGACAAGAGACTTGAATCTCTTTGCCCGCAGACTGAGATGGCACAAGTTTCATAAACTTAGGGACAAGAGGGAAAGCCGTGAACTGGGTGTCCCCGTGGAAATTTTAAAAGACGTTCATCTATTATTTAACCTTGACCAGTCACCCCCCAATGCAGAAGGGTTGGGTCCATTCATATCCCTAAAAAATAGGAGTGTCAAGATGCCCCCGATAGGGGAAGTGTCCTGCGTAGACGTATTTCTACAACACACCATCTCAGAACTGGCCAATATACATCCAGTCCCACCTAGGTTCAACTGCAGCAAAAAAGAAAGGATGGCTATCAAAGACCTCGAAGAGGATAAAAATATTGTTATCAAACCGTCTGACAAGGGGGGCAACATTGTTTTAATGGATACATCGGCGTATCGTAACATGTGCCTATCCATCTTGTCAGACGGCACGGGGTAAGAGATCCTTCGGAGCAATCCTATTAGTAGTCTGCAGGGGACCCTGAGAGATATTTTAGTGAGGGCCAAGAACATCCACATTATTAGTGACGAAGAATATGATTTTCTATACCCACGTTACCCGATCATGGCTACTTTTTATTGCTTGCCAATCGTTTCAGGGATTGGTAGTATTTCACAGAACTGTGGTATCTATGTGGACAGGGTATTGCGTCCTTTTGTGGTGGCCCTGCCATCCTATGTGCGAGACACAGGCGATTTGTTGGGGAAAATTGAGGACATCTGCATAGAGCCGCACTGGTTTCTAGCCTCCATTGATGTGGAGGCGCTCTACTCCTCCATTCCACATGAACGGGGATTGGAGGCCTCCAGACATTTTTTGAGTACTAGGGGGCAACAATTTTCCCTACACAACGCTTTCACCCTGGAGCTGCTGGAGTTTGTGCTGTCGAACAATGTTTTTATGTTTGACGGTCGCATATACCACCAGCTCAGGGGCACGGCGATGGGCAGTTCCTGTGCCCCATCTTACGCCAATTTGCTCCTGGGCTGGTGGGAGGAATCAGTGGTGTTCGGGGACCCGCCGCGTTGGTTCGTGGATCATATCGCTCTCTGGTCACGCTACATTGACGATATATTTCTGTTGTGGAGCGGACCAGAGAGTGATTTCAACAAACTGATCACCGAACTGAACGTGAATAACTTTGGCCTTAGGTTCACCTCGGTCATCGTGAGGGACCGTCTTCCTTTCCTGGATGTGGTCATCATCAGGGATGACAAAGGTGGTTTGAATACGTCCATCTATAGAAAACCAACTTCCACTAACTCCCTTCTTAGGTGGGACAGTTGTCATCCTGTCCCTCTTAAGAGAGGGATACCCACCGGACAGTACCTGAGACTCAAACGTAATTGTTCCGAAGACAAGGATTTTAAATATCAAGCACGTGACCTTAGGTCTAGATTTCAGGAGAGGGGATACCCAGATAGTACGCTCAGACTGGCCTATGAGAGAACCAAGGCACACAAACGAACGGATATCAGGGAACGTGAGTCTCAGAGTGCTGTCCGGGTGGTAGGCACCTTTGACGCGGCTGCGTCACAGGTGAGGAAGATTTTGACGCGCCACTGGGACACTTTGCTTATGGACCCAGACCTGGCTGAGGTCTTGGATCCCTCGGTCTCCCTGACATTCAGGAGGGGCAACAATTTGAGGGACAGACTGGTGCACAGCCACTTTACTTCTGCAGCTAAGCCACGGACGTGGCTGGATGGTTTGGTGACGGGCTGTCACAGATGCGGACGATGTAGCTTCTGTGATAGCTTGACACAGGGTAAGACGTTTGTCGGTGAACCCAGGAATACTACCTACCATATTAAAGGATTCCTGAATTGCCGCAGCACAGGCGTGATCTATTTGATTACGTGCGTATGTGGCCTGCGCTACGTAGGCAAAACATTCAGGGAGCTACGGAAACGCATGGGGGAGCATCATGGGGATATTCGCAACAGCAGGGATACCCCCGTTGCACGTCATGTACAGACGGCCCACGAAGGACGTGTTACGTCCATCAGGTTTATGGGGATCGAGCATGTTCCTAAGCCCATCCGTGGGGGAGACTGGAATAAATCCATCCTACAGAGGGAATGTTGGTGGACATTCACACTGAATACGGTTGTCCCCAATGGGCTAAATGAACATTTGAACTTCAGCTGTTTCTTGTGACTACCTCCGTCTCTTGTTAGGGCCTTGTGACCACTTTCCCAACTATAAATCCCTTTCTATTTTTGGTCTTAAACGCGGGACGGTGGGCATACACTGTCACATCCCTGCGAGGAGGTGGAGGAGGTTAGGGGGGATAGGGGTCTGGAACGGACCGATGAGCAGGTGGTCTCTCCCTCTTATCGCACCCTCTTTCCACCGCCTACTTGTTATGGATGTGATTTTCCCATATGTGGTAAAATAGGGAAGCAATCCATTTATAAGTATATTATTACAGTATCCTGCCGAGCGTAGGAGAGGCTGAGGCAGGACACTTTATCTATCCCATTTAATAACCAGGGAACAGAGGGGTGTTATGATATACCCTCCAGTCTGGACATTAGGGATACCATTGCGCCTGTGCGGCCGATGCCGGTGCCTGGGTCATGTGACCGCGTCTGTGATGCATTTGCATCCCATAAGGCGCGGCCGGATGACGCTGGGGTAGGGCGCCGGCCGTGCGTTCCACCCTGAGTCCCATGGAATGCATGGGATAGGGGTATGAGGCGCAGGCGCGGTCACGTGACTTCCGGATACTCCGTGCACGTGACCGCGGCCTCTGACACACTGCAGGAGCGTCATCAATAGGCGCACTGCAGGAGCGTCATCAATAGGCGCACGGCCGGAAGTCCACTGACTCCGGTAAATGCGCCCTATTTGGCCCCATAACCTGTATAAGGTGGCGGTTTCCGCCTCATAACTGCCGGTCATCAACCTTGCGGACACCACCACACTGGGTCCTGCTGTTCAGTGCGCCAACAGCCACCGTGACCGCAGCCACAAATGAGTAAGTCACTATCTTTCCATGACCCTATACTGGATAATTGATGGGGAGGTTTTCTTTTTCCTTTGACTACTTATGTGATGTACTATTATATATGTATTTCGTTATTCATAGGCTTAGTCAAAGACTGACTACAGCAAACACCTAGCCCCGTGTCCCCTGAAGATTCCTGGGGCTTTAACCGAAGAAACGCGTCGGGACACCTGAGTATGCCCCCACACTGATCCACTCTCTGTGTCTGGTTGGTGGTATACCCATTTTCTTGTGTTTATCATTTTTTCATTGTGTTCCAAAGTGTGTACTCCTTTCCTACATCAATCATTTGATTAGGGCCTTAACAGGGCTTTTTACTAGGATCAGAGTTCCTGTCTGGGCCACCCCTTGCGGGGCATTTTGGACCCCGTCCTTTGGATATCATATAGGGTGTTACAGGACAAGTAGGGAGGTATTAGGGCCAGTGGATGGTACACATTACAGCCCTAGCCCCTATATTTACCTACCCTCTCCTTGACCTTCTCCCTTATGATATATATTTTTTGTATGTTGTGTCGTTTTTGCCCAACCTACCAAAAGGGCACGTCTTATTTGTTGTTTGTGTAGTAGGGGCCTTTTTATCTCCTATTTAAATTAAAGCGAAGTTTTATATTAGTCTACTGCCCCTTTGGCCACTCGATTACCTGCAGTTCCTGTGAACGCGCGCGCCTGTGTGCGCACGTTCACAGGAAATCTCGCGTCTCGCGAGATGACGCGCCGGAGCGTCCACCCGGAATAACAGGGCCGCCGCAAAGACGCAATCCTGCGTACGGCGGTCCTGTAGTGATTAAGCCACACCCAAAAGTGGGTGTGGTCATGGGGGCATGGCTTAAAGGGTTTCTGTCACCAGAATTAAAGGGAACCTGTCACCTCCAAAAACTGATACTTTTTCTTAATATGCAGATTAGACCTTTGTTGCACCCAAGTCCACTTATTTCAGCCCCTCCCTGGCTGCTTTGATTGACAGGACCAGGCAGTGGTAAAGCAGCGAGGAAGGCTCTTGTCACAGACAGAAGCGGAGTCTGGGTGCAACAAGAGAAATGGCGATGCCTTTACTGCACCAAAGGCCTAATTTGCCTATTTAGAAAAAGTATCATAACTCGGGAACAAAGCTTCAGATCAACCAAAGAAAAACAGCGAACAGCTTGATAGGGAAGTCACTGGTGACAGATTCCCTTTAATCCAATTTTAACCCGATCTGCACTCATTTACCATGAATGAGTGGAACTTCAGAACTTGAGATACGGTGACATACTGGGCTCGCCATGGGTAAACTAAGCAGAGGCTTCCGCCTAGCAGTGATGCCGGTGATGTCGACCGGCACTAATGGTCTTTAGCACTGCCCTAGCCTGTTTTTTACGGGCTAGGGCAGTCAGGACCGGTGCAAGGATTTTTGCCAACACAAGCGAAGCTACATTTTTGGCGCCCCTCCCCCAGAACTACTCCTAACACCAGCATCCCACCCGGACCCCACTCCAATCGCCTGAATGCCTGCCTTGCAAAACCCTGCAGTCCACCTACCACACCCACTTCCTGTGCATATAGGATGTCCTATAACCTCACATTGACCTCATGACATGTAGCATCCTGGCCACTAACTCATTTTGCTGGCTCTTAGATTCATAACAAATTTGTGAAGCTCTGCCTCGCCGTGCCCCAATACAAATATTGTCCCAGAGGGGAAGGGGGGGGACGACAGGCTGGACAGTGACTCACCATGCACCACGATGCAGCCACTGACCTACACGCGCCTCTGTTGCTCCTCAGTCTGCAGTGCAGTCCCCAGCCGAGCCTGAACAGAACTGAAGCAAAGTCATTTTTATCAGATCTGTGTCACCATATATTATATTCTGTGTTCCCCATACATTATACATCCTGTGCCCCCCGCCCCCATATAGTGCCAAATATATACAGGGCCCCCATATAGTACCTGTGTGGCTGCCCTCCTATATACAGCGCCCCCATATAGTGCCTGTGCCCCCATATAGTGCTCAATATATACAGTGCCGCTATATATACAGTGCCCCAGCCCCCATATAGTGCCCAAATATATACAGTGCCCCCATATATACTAGGGCTGCAGGTTTTGGGGAAAATGTGCAATTGCGATTAGGGAGGCAAATATTGCGATTTCGATATATGATTGTGATATAATAAACAAATGGTGAAATTCCCCAATTTCATGTCCACACCCCCCTCTTCACATCATCCATTTTCATGTCAATCCCCTAATGTCACATTTCTACCCCCTCCCATGTCACATCAGCCCCCCATGTCACATTTCTCCCCCTCCTTTTTACATAATCCCCTCTGTCACATTACCCATCTCCATGTCACATTTCTCCCCCCTCCATATCATATCACCCCCTCCTTGTCACATCATGATCACATCACCCCCTTTGTGTCACATTTCTTCCCCCCCCATGGCACATTTCACCCCCTCAATGTCACATTTCTCCCCCCTCCACCCATGTCACATTTCTCCCCCTCCTTTTTACATAATCCCCGTCACATGACCCCCTCCATGTCACATTTCTCCCCCCTCAATGTTACATTTCTCCCCACTCTATGTCACATCACCCCCCCTATGTCACATTTCTCCCCCTCCCCCACCTTTTACATAATCCTCTCTGTCACATCACCCCCCCCCTCATGTCCATTTCACCCCCCCATGTCACATTTCTCCCCGCACAGACTACAGACATTTGTCCAATAATCTTGTCCTCCTTCCCATCATGTCACCTCCCCCCCCCTCCATTAATACTGTGTTATGTAAAATCATTATGCGCTCACCTAACACGTACGGCAGTTGGCAGTCCGTCTGGTCTGGGCCTGGCTGTGAGTCAGTCACCAACAGCTCCAGACCTCCAGTCCCTGCTGCCGCGCCACTCGCCAGTCACACTCCCCCTGACCGTGTTGCCGTGCTGCCACTCAGTGAGGGAGGGCCGCACACACGCAGGCTCGGGCTGGTGGCCGTCACGGGGATCACTGCTAGGCGTAAGCCTCCACCTAGCAGTGTCCAAAAGTAAACAAACAAACCTTGCCCTGCACGATTCAGCACAGGGCAAGGGGGAGCATCGGAGCATGAAAAGCTCTGATGCTCCACTCATTCACGGGGAATTAGTGCAGATCCAGTTGTGTCCGGGTTTAGGTCTGAACCCGGACAACCACTTTAAGGCCTCTTTCACACGAGCGTGTGCTGCCCGTGCTGCGGACCGAAATTTGCAATAGACCTAACCTGTTCTTACAAAAGAAAAAGCAGGTCTTCCCAGACCAACATTCAGAAGTTTATATTTTCATAGATTCGCTGCCGCTGTGCAAAAAATAAAAAGACTTAGGCCCCTTTAACACGGGCGAGTATTCCGCACGGGTCCAATGCATGAGGTGAACGCATTACACCAGCACTGAATCCTGACTCATTCATTTCAATGGGGCTGTGTACATGAGCAATGTTTTTAACACATAACTTGTGCGTTGCATGAAAATCGCAGCATGTTCTATATTCTGCATTTTTCACGCAACGCAGGTCCCATAGAAATGAATGGGGCCGCGTAAAAATCGCATTGCATCAGCAAGCAAGTGCGGATGCGGTGCGATTTTCACGCATGGTAGCTAAGGAGACTAGGGATGTATGACCCAGGACCCAAATTACTTTTATTTTCCATTATAACATGGTTATAATGGAAAATAATAGCATTCTTTAATACAGAATGCTAAGTATAATGTCAATTGAGGGTTAAAAAAAAACAAAAAACATAACTCCCCTCATCCACTTGATCGCACAGCCGGGATCCTCTTCTTTGTTCTTCTTGAAGGACCTGTGTAACATCCCACAGTTATGTTACGAAACTCTTTTAGCCCGCTACAACCTGTTAAGTGTATTTACCTTGTCATCAAATGTAATTTCACATAATATTCTCACAAATGTGCATTGTAAAGCCTTGTAAATGTATATTGCTGTAATTTCCATGTTCACCAGCAGGTGGCAGCAATGTGTTCAGCAAGGACTTAGCCAGTTTAGTGTTTCCAGACTGGAATAGTTTATTCCAGTTTAGCTCCCCCCTCTTTGAGCAGAGTGGGCTCGCCCATATCCTGCCTCATGGGTGGGGAAGGAAGTTAGAGTTAGTGTGCCAGCCACCCCAGCTAGGGGAAGGCTGTGCGTGTAGGAGCTCCCAGTTCTAGGGATCCAAAGCCAGAATCTTGTCTCGGCTCAGACAAAAGATCATCATTCCCAGTCTGAGCCTTTCAGCCTCAGCTGGTAGAAGCAAGCAGCCACCGACAGGATTCCAGGAAGAAGCATACCCTGTGAGCACAACTGTGAGTACCGTCCAGAGACCAGGAGAAGCCAAATTCCTCCTCAGCTAGTCAGTCCCCAATACAGCAGAGGACATATAGTGCAGAAGACATTAATTCCTGCCACATTACAGAGCCACAAGCAGACGACTTATCCTGCAAAGAGCTCCAGGCACATGATAGAAGCAGAAGATATAGATTCCTGCCACACATTACCAATACCTGCTGGGACATCAGACTATTGCTGTATCTCACTTAGATGAAAGTTGCATCAAGTAAAGACAAGTTTGAACTTTATTCCAAGTCTGAATCTCAATTATTGCTGCAAATCCCTCAATTACTCCTACTAGCAACACACTAATTTGATTGCAAGTGAGCCAGGATCCAGGAGTCTAGCCGTACCCAGGTAGGAGACACCGTTGACACTATACCATTACCATACAGAGACATTACACCACTCTGGCATTCCTAACCTGGTACGTGAGTTGCAACACCTTAAAGGGCCCTGTGACTGTACCCTGTGCACGCTGCAATTGGCGTCACGAACAAAAACTATAGACTTCTATACCCATATCCGGACCCACTGCATAATTTGGCGTCCGCGTAACAGTACCACGGTTCGGCTCATTGCACCTGCAAAAGGACCTTCGCTGACGTCATCGCGCTCACCATGTGGTGAGCGTGATGACGTCAGCGCAGGTCCTGCTGAATGAAGATAGAAGGACCTAGGCTACGGCAGTGCTAAAGACCGCCCATTAGTGCCGGTGACGTCACCGGCATCACTGCTAGGGAAGCCTCTGCCTAGCTTATCCATGGCGAGCCCGGTACGTCACCATATCAAGTTCTGATGCTCCACTCATTCATGGTAAATGAGTGCAGATCGGGTTAAAATTGGATTAAAGGGAATCTGTCACCAGTGACCTCCCTAACAAGCTGTTTACATAGCTGGTGTTCACCTGATTAAAGCGCTGTTTTTCTTTTGTTGATCCGAGGCTTTGTTCCCGAGTTATACTTTCTCAAAATATGCAAATGTGGCCTTTGATGCAGTGAAGACGTTGCCATTTCTCTTGTTGCACCCAGACTCCGCTTCTTTCTGTGACGAGATCCTTCCTCACTGCTTTACCACTGCCTGGTCCTGTCAATCAAAGCAGCCTGGGAGGGGCTGAAATAAGTGGACTTGGGTGCAACAAAAGCAATGGTGATGCCCTCACTGCACCAAAGGCCTAATCTGCATATTAAGAAAAAGTATAACTCGGATCTGAGCCTCAGATCAACAAAAGAAAATTATTCAGGTCGACCACAAAGGATTGAAATCTTTCCTTCTATTGTTGGCTGGTCTAACTTGTTGGCAGAGATGAATGGGTCTAGTTGTCCTAGATGGCAGATAAATGTAAACCAGGTCGTCCTGCTGATATGTAGAAGTAGCTCAGATTTCCAGGCTGTTTATTGTCAGTGGCTTTGGTGGCAGTGTGCAGAATGGCACGTTGTGACCTGAACAATGGAGTAAAGTTCAGAAATGTCAGTCATCTGAACCTGTACGAGTGGTTTCTGAATGCCATTCCGGTCAAAGTTCTATGAAACAAGGTTAGGCGTGCACAGAAATGTACTCGGCATGGCTGCTCTTCTATTGGAGCATATCTTCTTTACAGTCTGCGTTGTCCTCAGTCAGTTTTTTCAATGCACCTAATCTGGAGTAAAAGAAAATTTCCTAAGGCCTCTTTTAGACGGGCGAGATTTCGCGCGGGTGCGATGTGTGAGGTTAACGCATTGCACCCGCACTGAATCCAGACCCATTCATTTCTATGGGGCTGTGCACATGAGCAGTGATTTTCACGCATCACTTGTGCGTTGTGTGAAAATCGCAGCATGCTCCTCTTTGTGGGTTTTCCACGCAACGCAGGCCCCATAGAAGTGAATGAGGCTGCGTGAAAATCGCAAGCATCCACAAGCAAGTGCGGATGCGGTGCGATTTTCACGCATAGTTGCTAGGAGACGATCGGGATGGGGACCCGATCTTTATTATTTTCCCTTATAACTTGGTTATAAGGGAAAATAATAGCATTCTTAATACAGAATGCATAGTACAATAGGGCTGGAGGGGTTAAAAAAATAATAATTGAACTCGCCTTAATCCACTTGTTCGCACAGCCCGGCTTCTCTTCTGTCTTCATCTTTGCTGTGCAGTAGGAAAAGGACCTGTGGTGACGTCACTATGCTCATCACATGGTCCGTCACATGATCCATCACCATGGTAAAAGATCATGTGATGGACCATGTGATGAGCGCAGTGACATCATCAAAGGTCCTATTCCTCAAAGAAGAAGACAGAAGAGATGCCGGCTGCGCGAACAAGTGGATTTAGGTGAGTTAAATTTTTATTTTTTTTATTTTAACCCCTCCAGCCCTATTGTACTATGCATTCTGTATTAAGAATGCTATTATTTTCCCTTATAACCATGTTGTGTAGATTGTATTTTCCCTTATAACACCAAACCTGAACTTCTGTGAAGAAATTCGAGTTTGGGTACCATACATGCCGATTTTTCTCACGCGCGTGCAAAACGCATTACAATGTTTTGCACTCACGCGGAAAAATCGCGCATTTTCCCACGACGCACCAGCATCTTATCCGGGCCAAAAACATGACGCCCTAAGGCCTAAGTGTGGGTTCATATCAGCGTTATGGATTCCGTTATGGCTTTCCATTATAACATGGTTATAACGGAATCCATAAGACGGAAGTCAAAACGGAAGCCTTTAAGAGGCATTCCATTTTAATCCTTCATAATACAAGTCTATGGGCAGCAGAACGGATCCGTCCAGTTTCCGTTATGCAGGACTGGACACCTGCATAATGGAAACCAGGACTGTTCCATTCTGCTGCCCATAGACTTGTATTATAAAGGATCAAAATGGAATGCCTCTTAAAGGCTTCCGTTTTGACTTCCGTCTTATGGATTCCGTTATTTTCCGTAATATAACGGAAAGCCATAACGGAATCCATAACGCTGATGTGAACCCACCCTAAGGCCTCTTGCACAACGTGTGCTGGCTGTGCCCGTGCTGCGGACCGCAAATTGCGGACCGCAAATTGCAGTCCGCAATGCAAGGGCACCGACCGTGGGGCTGCCGCATGTGGATCGCGACCCCATTCACTTGAATGGGGTCTGCAATCCATCTGTTCCGCAAAAATATAGGACAAGTTCTATCTTTTTGCGGAACGGAAGCACAGAACGGAACCCCACGAAAGCACTCTGTAGTTCTTCCGTAGGGTTCCGTTCCACATCTTCAGATATGCGGACCTATTCAAGTGAATGGGTCCGCATCCGTGATGCGGAATGCATACGGCCGGTGCCTCGTGTATTGCGGACCAGCCGTATGAGGACCGCAATACGGCCATGGGCAGCACACGTTCGTGTGAAAGAGGCCTAAGGCAGTCAATTGCCAGTATGGGTTCACATCACTTTTTACCAGTATGGGTTCACATCACGTTTTACCAGTATGGGTTCACATCACGTTTTACTAGTATGGGTTCACATCACGTTTTACCAGTATGGGTTCACACCACGTTTTTGTCACGATCATTGTGGGGGGGGGGACTCCACACTGAACACAGGAGGGAAGGGGAACAGTAACTGGGCCTGGAATCTAGGTAAGAAACAGGTCACCTCCTAACCAACCCTAATCCGGGCCCTAACTATCAATTTGAATAGACCTTGAAGGTAGGAATATTCATATGCAGGATACCTAGGCCTTTATAGCCCTAAAATGCGCTGGAAAAGGTTAGGACCAGAGACAATCCACTCCTCCTCCGATGGACGAATGGAAGTCTCTGTCTCAGGTCCAGATACAAACAACAGGGAATATAACAAACACAAACAAACGCGACACTTAACTTCTGTAGAGATGGAAGAACAGGAACACCAAAGACAAACTCACACCAGCTCAGCCAAACCCAAATGAAGTATCTACCGCATAGTCAGAAGGGTGGGGGTCAGACTATAAAGGGTAGAAGTGATGACCACTGAGCAACAGCTGAGAAAAGGGAAGTGGTCATTAACCCTATCAACACTGAATCAAGAGAAATTAAGGAGGCTCTTAGATTCCTCCACGCTCAGCCAATCTCCTTGATTTCCTGACATCAGTCACCTGAGGGACCGTGACAGTTTTACCAGTATGGGTTCACATCACGTTTTACCAGTATGCGTTTACATCACTTTTTGCCATCGGTTTAACGTATATATGGTGGGGTGGGGGGGGAAGAAGCATACAAAAGTGTAACACACCACACTTCTCTATCCTGCAGAGTCTTGTAAAAAAATGTATACGTTAACGTTTATTGTTTTTTTTACCATGGAACTCTATGTTGAACGGATGCCACTGTATGGTATCTGTCTGAGGCATCCGTTAATGTATACATTTTTTGTATACGTTAAATTGATGGCAAAGACGTTATGTGAACCCAGCCTTATTGACATATTTTGGTTTTCTACAGGAGAGGTAACTTTAATACTACTGCTGTCTACTTATGGGACCTCTGGGCCTCCTTGGGCACCAGGACCAGGTGGAGCTACTACCCTGCTCCTCCCATTATTATTATGCCCCTTGTTATACCTCTGGGGTTGTCCGACACTAGTGTATAATCCTCAGTGTAAGGGCTCATGGACACAAACTTATTTTTTGTCCGTGTCTGTTCCATTTTTTTTGCAGGCCGTATGCAAAACCATTCACTTCACGCATGTGCAGTCCGCAAAAAAAATAAAACATGTCCTATTGTTGTCCACATTACGGACAAGGATAGGACTGTCATTCCGTTCTGCAAATAACAAAGATAAAAGCGGCAATAAATTGATCGTTCCATGAACAAACGTCACACATTAAGGGGGTCATATATTAGGACCAGCGTTTTAGACACAGGTCTTAATAAAGCCCCTGCGCTGGCGGTGGATCGCCGAAGTTATGTAGAGGTGCCGGCCTCTACATAACTTCGGCGCATCCAGCAACGCTTCTAAATGTAAGACAGCTTCCAAGCGCAGAAAATGATGACTGAGAGACCTGCCCGCCCGTCCCCTCACCAACTTTTTTAGACCTGGTGTGAGTGGGGAGAAGTCACAGATTGCATCGCAACTAACCGCTGTTTTGCAATCTGAACCTGAAATACACCTAATATAGGCTTTTTTTAGGTTAAAAATGACTCCCTAAGTGTATGTATTCCATTGGAAATAAATTTACATTTAGACTCCTTTTCAGTGCGGAGTTCTGTGTCAGACTGCCACTCCTGCTCCAGGTCACTACAGAGCTGTAGACCTTTAATATTGAAGAACAGGCAGTGGAAACTTGCTATATATGTATTTATTTCAATGGAAACTTTATGTATGGGTAGAGCTACCCTATGGTGGGCGTGGGCAGCTGGGGGCTCCAGCCTCTATAAAAATGCACAAGGAAATTAGATAAATCAGTGGCAGCACTCTGATGGCACTGTATAAGTGAGACACTGCTGCACTGTTTTTGGGGGCACTCTGAAGGTACTGTATAAGTGGGACCCTGCTGGCATTGATTATCCGAGGTACTGTGATGGCACTGTATAAGTGGGACACTGCTGCCGCTGTTTATTGGGCACACTTTGGCACTGTATAAGTGGGACACTGCTGGCATTGTTTATTGGGGGGGCTCTGTTGGCACCTTCTAAGTAGCACATTGCTGTCATTGTTTATAAGGCATGTCGCTGACCCTCTTCATTGGGGGCACTCTGCTGGCACTGTTTATTGAGAACACTCTGCCGACCCTATTTTTTGGGGGCAGTCTGCAGGCACTGTTTATTGGAAGTACTTTGCTAGCCTGTTTATTGGGGACACTTTGCCGGCAATACATAAGTGGGACACTGCTGGCACGGTTTGTTGGGGCTGCTCTGCTGGCCTTATTGAGGGCATTCTGCTGGCACTGTATAAGTGGGGTACTGCTGCTGGCACTGTTTATTGGAAGTACTTTGCTAGCCTGTTTATTGGTTGCACTCTGCCAGCAGTACATAAGTGGGACACTGCTGGCACTGTTTATTGGGAACACTCTTGCTGACTTTATTGGGGGCACTCTGCTGGCATTGTTTATTAGGGCCACTCTACTTACTCTCTATTGGGAGCACTTTGCTGTCACTATTTCTTCAGGGTACTTTGCTTGGCCTCGTTATTGGAAGCATGTTGCTGGCACGGTTTACACAGTATTGGCACTTTTTTTTAACCATCTTTTTTGGGGCACTCTGCTGGTACTGTTTATTGGGAGTAGTTTGCTAGCCTGTTTATTGGGGGCATTCTGCTGGCACTACATAAGTGGGACACTGTTTTTTAGAGCAGTTTGCTAGCAGTGTTAATTGGGGCCACTCTGCTTACCTTCTTTATTATGGGCACTCTGCTGGCACTATATAAGTGGAACAGTGCTAGCACTGTTTATATAGGCATTCCATCTACATCTTTTTGGGGAAGTCTGTTGGCACTGTTTATTGGGAACACTCTTGCTGAATGCTGACTTTTTTGGAAGCATTCTACTTTCACTGTATAAGTGGGACACTGCTGGCACTATTTATTGGGGGCACACTGCTGCCACTATAATATATAAGACACACTGCTGACACTGGATAGATGAGACAATACTGACCCTCTATTGGTAGCACTCTGGTAGCACAATTGTTTTATGGGGGACCTTGCTGGTACTACTGAGGAGATGCACCATGTTTCTAATATGATATTTTACATTTTATGTGTATCTGTAAATGAAGAAACAATCAGCTGTGATACAGAGAAGCGGAGGATGATGGCCTCTGTCTTGACTTCAGCCTCTCTTTTTTGGTGGATTTTCAGTCAGTTGCATAGTGTCCCCAGTGTCGGGGGAATGTGATTGTTCGCCATCTGAAGGACAATTTATTTCCCTTTCTTCAACAATTATTACTGAGAGTTTGCATCATTTGGAGGTATTGCATTGTAATGAAATGAATTGCATTGTCTGGGTGAGGCTCCCTCGTGTACTTAGCTTGTCCCCATAGATATGAATTCCCAGCTCAAAAATGTAATACAATTACTTAGTCACCATGAATAATGGATGAGAAACTAAGAAAAAAATGTGTGTGTGTGTGTGTGTGTGTGTGTGTGTGGAAAGTGACTGCTTTTGAAATTACTTGTTGTGACCAGGTAAGGAACGGCCATAGATCTTACAGGGAAATTTCCCGGTAGGCCAAAGCCCAGGTGGCCACCCAAGTCCTCCTAATGAGCGCTCAGTGGTAATTAACTCTGTGAGAATCAAGCACTCATGTTACCGTCAGTAACTGCACATGCCCTCCTGAATTCACCTCCTACCCTGCTCCATATCCTAATGAGAGACAACTTGGAGAAGGAAAACAGAATATGGCATCTATTGAAGGCCACCACAGAGGGACAGCTTTTGGGGCAATATATTGTGCTGCGCTGTGACATGGTTCTGATGGGATGGTATTTTGCTCTGAGGTATATTTGACCCGCCCTGTTGGGCCCCTACAACATGGGGCCACTATTATTTTAATATTTTTTTTGCATGGCCACTTTAAGTTCCCAGTTCGCCCCTGGTTGTGACACAGACCCTGCAGAGGACAATGCTCTGGTGGTCCTTGCTAGTCCTGCAGTGGTGATGTCACATATATCATCCTTGTGACCGATGCAGCCAATCACTGACCTCAATGGTCTTATACCATACAGTACATGCTAGTATTACCACTGATGCAGGAGGAACTGAGCAGATTGATATATAGTTTTAGGGTAGGTCTACACTGCAATTTTGGCACTGACACAAGCTCCCATGTTGTGCCCACGTATCACAGTTGTGCAGGGCTGAATGGGGTTGCAGTGAGACTCAATGGCAATCTGTCGACTTTTCCCTGCCAGGTCTAAAAAAGTGGGCAGGGAAGGGGATCTCATTTATTATTTTCTACGCTTGGGTCTAAATGTAAAGCCCCATTCACACGTCTGTGTTTTGGTCTGTGATTCCCATCAGTGATTGTGAACCAAAACCAGGATTAGAGCCTCCACAGACCCGCTCCTGGTTTTGGCCCACAATCCCTGATGGAAATAACTGTCTAAAACACTAACGTGTGAATGGGGCATAAGACCGCAAGGAAGCTGGCTTACATTTAGGCCTCGTTCACACTTCAGTGGTTTCCATCAGTGATTTGTGAGCCAAAACCAGGTGTTGGGCAAAACCACAGAACAGGTGCAGATCTTTCCATTATACCTTATTTCTGTGCAGGCTCCACTTCTGGTTTTGGCTCACAAATCACTGACCAAACACTGAAGTGTGCAAGAGGCCTTAGACTGGTGCTGGATGTGTCAAGTTATGTAGAGGCCGGCTCATCTTCATAACTTTGGAAGATCCACTGCCAGATATCGGGGTTATTAATAATAAATGACCCCCTATGGGCTGACTGGCACTGAAGGAGCCCACGTGTAGCTCCTTTGTAATCATAGGAATTCTATGGATGCTCTTATTAAAAAGCTATTGAGGTGGGATATGGCAGGCCAGTTAGGTCATATGATAGCTGCAGCTGAAGAGGGAATGGTCTGATGAATGGGAAGAGATTTCCAGAGTAGAGAATGGGATGTTCATTTATTTTTACTCAATGAAGTCTAGAAAGAAAGACTTCAATAACATGTGAATGAGGCTTTGCATGGGAGAGTTTTCTAGGCATGCTCTGTGACCTAACAGAAATAGCGTGGTGTTCAACAGGCAGGAAATGCTCAAAGCCATATGCAGTTGTGCACATATATACAGGGGAGCAGATCCTGCACATGTGGCCCGTTGCTAATGGCGATCCCCAGCAAAAATGCATACAGTGGAGGATGCCCGCAGCGGACCACAAGAGACATCCTACACAAGATAGCAATTGTGTGGAAGTGATAAACAGTATAACAATCTAATAACAAGGACAGGTGCACTCTGCGATCCTCCTAAGCCCTCAAACTGATGTTAAAATTGAGAGATTAGCCAACATATCCTACATGAGGACATGTCTGAGCCCGAGCACCGCGCCAAGGTTTCTCAAGTAGCTCGGGTCCTAACACTCACCTACCTGAGCCGTATGGGCAATACCAGGGGCCAGTGGGCAAATTACAGGAGTGTGAGGACCGACTCACAGACCACTCACCAGTTACCTCCAGCATCTACCATGCTAGCAATGGGAGGAGGGAGAAGTCTGCGAGTCCCACTCAAGACTGGCTGGTATGGCCCAGGCCTCACAGGTGCACCTAAATGTAGCCTGTAGATGGAAAACAGGCACATTTAAATTGGAGTTTATACACCTCCATATACAAGCAAACTAACAAAAATAGCGTGGTGTTCAACAGGCAGGAAATGCTCAAACCCATATGCAGTTATGCACATATATATACAGGGGAGCAAATCCTGTACTTGTGGCCCGTTGCTAATGGCGATCCCCAGCAAAAATGCATACAGTGGAGGATGCCTGCAGCAGACCACAAGTACCACAAAAGACCACACTCCTGTAATTTGCCCACTGGCCCCTGGTATTGCCCACATGGCACAGGTAGGCGAGTATTAGGACCCGAGCTACTTGAGAAACCTTGGCGCAGTGCTCGGGCTCAGACATGTCCTCATGTAGGATGTGTTGGCTAATCTCTCAATTTTAACAGCAGTTTGAGGGCTTAGTAAGACCGCAGAGTGCACCTGTCCTTGTTATTAGATTGTTATGCTCTGTGACCTGCAGTCATTGTAAAAGGAAAGAATAGATAAGCCCTGACAATTACCTATTGTGAATGGTGGATCCTGCCTTATTATCCACATAGGTGATATCTCCTTATCATTACAGGCAGGATTAGAATGAGTTAACTGCAGTAAAGTGATCTGTACAAACCAAGAGGTGACGCCAATTATTAGACATAGTGGGCAAAAACTGCAGGATTTTTGGCTTTAGTTTAAATATAAAACGTGACATGGAAAGTTAAAAATAATATCATCAAATTATTTAAAAATATGCTAAACATCAAAACGAGATTTAAACAGCAGGTCATTTTCTGATGACACATTCCCTTGAAGGACCAGTGAATACTGTACTGTACAGAAATACATGGTAACCTCATCACGTCTACTTACAGCTATGTCACGCATGTAAGGGAACAGAAATAGTAGGTTATAAATTGATCTTAGATATTCTCGGTTTGCATCTCAGTATGATGGTCAAATATGGTGCTGTGAGTGGACACCTCAACATTTCATAGATGCTGCAGCGATCACGGCAGTACATCATCATTTTATAAATGTCCCCCTTCACACAGGTGGATTTTTTTTTTTGTGTATTTACAGCGCTGCATACATTACCCGAGTAATGGAAATTTTTGGGCAACTTTTTTTGTGTCAGTAAATCATGGACATGTGCTGTCTGTGTTCTGCATGGACAGCGTATGTACACCCATTGACGTACATCAGTGATGACACCACGGAAGCATGCCCTATTTTTGCCCATGTTTATGGATCCCTCACGCACATCCATGTATGGTCCATCGCTGTCACGGACCATTGATAGGAGATGCTCTGGAAATTCATTTTCAGCCTAGCAGTGTCCATGAAATACAGGTGACAGACTGAGAGCAACAAACCAACACATGATCCAAACATGGATTCTTCATGATCTAACCACTGACCATCTTGTCACAGATGTCATCACCGAAACGGATGTGTGAATGAGGCCTCAGGGTGCATTCACACGGAAAAATCTGAAGTGTAAGGGCTCATGCACACAAACGTATTTTCTTTCCGTGTCAGTTTTTTTGCGGACAGTATGCGGAACAATTTATTTCAATGGGTCCGCAAAAACAACGGAAGTTACTCCGTGTGCATTCCGTTTCCGTATGTCCGTGTGTTCGTTCCGCAAAAAAAATAGAACATGTCCTATTTTTGTCCGCATTATGGACAAGGATAAGACTGTTCTATTAGGGGCCAGCTGTTCTGTTCCGCAAAATACGGAATGCACACGGACATCATCCGTATTTTTTGTGGATCCGTTTTTGCGGACTACAAAATACATATGGTCATGTGCATGAGCCCTAATTTTGATGTAGAACCCAGGGTGGATATCTGCGGCTAACCATCAGATTTCTGACGCTGTTTGAACTGTCTACTGTCCACTATCAGGAAAAGAGTGAAAAGCATTTTTTATGTGGATTTTGGCAGGAAAATTATCCAAAAACCATATAAAAATTGCATTGATGTCTATAGGGAAAATTGTACTCAAAAACTCGATAGGAAAAACCATAGTAGTTTAATAAAAGTCCAAATGCAATTCCAGTTTAGTGAGTGAATCTTAAGGTGGCCATACTGTCGGTGGGTAATAATTCAATTAAGAATTATTAATTATGGTCATAAAAATAATTAACCATAAAAAAATTAAATTTATAAAATTTGTCATAAATTCTTAAAATCATGACCTGGTGAATTGTAGACAACCTAATTGATACAATTCACATCTGAGTCCGACTATTTCCTCAGATAAATAAGCTCTTTTTGACGTGAGATGATATTAATGATAAAATGTAGTTCTGCATTATACAAGAATACACAGGTATTATAAAAATATGCAGATTTATTGGTTACAAGGTTATAAACATATATAAGTAAATAAACACAATGATACATGCAAATGAATATATATAGCGTTAATATAAAGCATTACAAGCTTAACAATACATGTGAGTGGAAATAACTTGTCACATTATACACAAGCTATTATTAGGTTAGGATATCAAAATATGAACATAAGTTATATATATTACTTCTGTTCAGAGAAAACCTCATGATATCAGGATGGGAATGTCTAATCCTAGACATCAATATAGAATGATAAATACATTCTGCCCCCCTCTAACCAACTACACATCACATGACCTCAAGATGGGCAAATCCATCCAAGGATATAACTTAGAAGAGATAACCATATCCTTCCGCCCCATCCTGGACTATTTTCACACATAACCAGTCTAACTTTGGTAAGACTATTAAGACAAATAACAGGGATCCAGGATTTTGCTAGACCATATCTTAAATGGGAAGGATTTGAAATAAGTCCTTCCGGTGGGAATCCATCACTTAGCTTGGCGAAGAATGTTCTATCAATATATATATATATATATATATATATATAAAAGCAATTATTTAATGCTTTGCTAGATTATGAGTCTAGATTCTTCTGCAGGTAGAATGAAGCCTCACAATATCCTAAGACTACATCTCAATATGGAGATGATCAATTCATTTAATTATTTATTTATTCACCAATCTAGATGGTATAATTTCACCCACACTATCAAATTAGTCTTAATAAAATGAAATATCATTTTCTGTGTCTCTTACCAAGTCCTAGCAGAAATCTCACTTCTGCTCCTAGGAAAGCTGGGTGGTCCATCATAGCACATCTCATCATGGCTTTCATCTAGATAGACCTCCACTTCTCCTCTCCTCTCTCTCTCCTCTCTCTCTTTACCTCCTGTGTATGGCTTATGATCACAAACTTATCAGTTAGACACACCTTCCTCTTTTGGAACTTTCCAATCATTGTCGGATGGGCGTGATCATTGATAAAAAATGTGACATCATAACCTTACCCAGAATGCACTTTTGCTACTGTTGTAATGTCACCTACTGATACCTAGGTGGCACTGCTGTATAAGCTATCTGCATCATAGTATAAAGGGTTAACTTATGTAAGTCTGAATATACATTTTGACCTTAGAAGCTTTAATTCAAAGCTATAGGGATTGATTCTGACACTTGTAGCAATTAGAGACAGACCTCTAGGCGTCTCTCTGAAGGTTTCTCACATTTAATTTATGGATCGTAAATGGCTTGTTTTCTCACAGAGATATCAGTACCTCCTCTGTCATACCAAAGATGTGATTAATTGTTACAAAACACACATCTTCACAGACACTCTTCTAATGAGAAATATATACAATATACTGGATACATGTTGTCTTCGTAACATATAACAATATAATATAAACAAATATATATATATATATGTCCTACTGATTGTCTTATGCAAAGGACTAACTAAGGCTCATTAAATTAATGCACATATATTATATATTTTGCTTCATTTATAAATGCCTAATTGTATAGGTAATTATCACCAGCTGCTTCTTATCTTTATAATTTAAAAGTAGACAAGGAGAGGCCTCTTCTCAGACTGGTACATTCATGAGAAGGATAACACTGAAGAGTATAAACCTTTGTGTGACCTTAATTTGGCCTACTCAAGACATACAAAATTGCAACTATAGTCGAGCATGGCTCTTAAAGGCAATGAACATCCATTTTGACAATAATGAATTGGATATCAATGCATTTACCTATGAAAAGGCACAACAATACACATTAGGTCTCATGCACAAGGCCGTTGTTTGGATCTGCGTCTGATCCATATTATATACAGTTGCAAGAAAAAGTATGTTAACCCTTTGGAATGATATGGATTTCTGCACAAATTGGTCATAAAATGTGATCTGATCTTCATCTAAGTCACAACAATAGACAATCACAGTCTGCTTAAACTAATAACACACAAAGAATTAAAGGTTACCATGTTTTTATTGAACACACCATGTAAACATTCACAGTGCAGGTGGAAAAGGTATGTGAACCCTTGGATTTAATAACTGGTTGAATGTCCTTTGGCAGCAATAACTTCAACCAAACGTTTCCTGTAGTTGCAGATCAGACGTGCACAATGGTCAGGAGTAATTCTTGACCATTCCTCTTTACAGAACTGTTTCAGTTCAGCAATATTCTTGGGATGTCTGGTGTGAATCGCTTTCTTGAGGTCATGCCACAGCATCTCAATCGGGTTGAGGTCAGGACTCTGGGCCACTCCAGAAGGCGTATTTTCCTCTATTTAAGCCATTCTGTTGTTGATTTAATTCTATGCTTTGGGTGGATGTCCTGTTGCAACATCCATCTTCTGTTGAGCTTCAGCTGGTGGACAGATGACCTTAAGTTCTCCTGCAAAATGTCTTGATAAACTTTGGAATTCATTTTTCCTTTGATGATAGCAATCCGTCCAGGCCCTGACGCAGCAAAGCAGCCCCAAACCATGATGCCCCTACCACCATACTTCACAGTTGGGATGAGGTTTTGATGTTGGTGTGCTGTGCCTCTTTTTCTCCACACATAGTGTTGTGTGTTTCTTCCAAACAACTCAACTTTGGTTTCATCTGTCCATAGAATATTTTGCCAGTACTGCTGTGGAACATTCGGGTGCTATTGTGCAAACTGTAAACGTGCAGCAATGTTTTTTTGGACAGCAGTGGCTTCCTCTGTGGTATCCTCCCATGAAATCCATTCTTGTTTAGTGTTTTACGTATCGTAGATTCGCTAACAGGGATGTTAGCATTTGCCAGACACTTTTGTAAGTCTTTAGCTGACACTCTAGGATTCCTCTTCACTTCATTGAGCAGTCTGCGCTGTGCTCTTGAAGTCATCTTTACAGGACGGCCACTCCTAGGGAGAGTAGCAGCAGTGCTGAACTTTCTCCATTTATAGACAATTTGTCTTACCGTGGACTGATGAACAGTAAGGCTTTTGGAGATACTTTTATAACCCTTTCCAGCCTTATGCAAGTCAACAATTCTTAATCGTAGGTCTTCTGAGAGCTCTTTTGTGCGAGGCATCATTCACATCAGGCAATGCTTCTTGTGAAAAGCAAACCCATAACTGGTGTGTGTTTTTTATAGGGCAGGGCAGCTGTAACCAACACCTCCAATCTCATCTCATTGATTGGACTCCAGTTGGCTGACACCTCAATCCAATTAGCTCTTATAGATGTCATTAGTCTAGGGGTTCACATACTTTTTCCACCTACACTGTGAATGTTTACATGGTGTGTTCAATAAAAACATGGTTACAGTTAATTCTTTGTGTGTTATTAGTTTAAGCAGACTGTGATTGTCTATTGTTGTGACTTAGATGAAGATCAGATCAGATTTTTTTGACCAATTTGTGCAGAAATCCATATCATTCCAAAAGGTTCACATACTTTTTCTTGCAACTGTATATATATATATATATATACACAGGATGGCTGTGATGACATCATCGCGACCTCCTGCGCTGGGTCACAGGTGGCATGGTGACGTTGCAGGTCCCAATGACATTCACAACCACCTGTACCGTAATGCAGGGAGCCGGCGCAGCAGGCTGGAAGAGGCCTGCATCACAGACAGCCAGAGGGAGTGAGTATTTTATTTTATTTTTTTATATATTTTTTTTGTTGTTGTGAAGACTTCTGAAGGCACTAAGGAGGAGGTGGTGCATTATATACTGGGGGACAATATAAGTAAAGAGGCACTACTGGGGGCTTGATATATTTAAAAAGACCACTACTTCTTGGGGGGGGGAGGCACTATGTTTAAAGAGCCCACAACTGGGGAAGGGGGGGGTACTTTATGTAAAGAGACCACTACTGGGGTGCACTTTATGTAAATAGGGCACTACTGGGGGCACTTTATGTAACAAGGCCACTATTAGGGGCACTTTATGTAATGAGGCCACTATTGGGGGGGGGGCATTATATGTGAAGAGTGCACTACTGGGGGAATTATATGTGAAGAGGGTACTACTGGGGGGACATTATATGTAAATAAGATGCTACTGAGGGGCATTATATGTGAAGAGAGCACTACTGGAGGGCATTATATATACATAGGCCACTATTGGGGGGGGGGGCATTATATGTGAAGAGTGCACTACTGGGGGAATTATATGTGAAGAGGGTACTACTGGGGGGACATTATATGTAAATAAGATGCTACTGAGGGGCATTATATGTGAAGAGAGCACTACTGGAGGGCATTATATATACATAGGCCACTATTGGGGGGGGGGGGGGGCGCATTATATCTACTGGGGCCTAAATGGGAATGATTACTAAGTAGGGGCATAAAAGGAGGCATTATTTAAAAAAAAAATAGGTGCATTCAATTATACAGAAAGAAGTTGTGGCCAGGAAATATCATCTGTGCAGGACTGAGAAAAAGGAAGGAAAACGACTCCAGTCAGAGGAGACATCATCTGTAAGTCACTGAGTACGGCCCTAAATGGTATTAATTACTGTGTTTTGTTTCTGTCCATGGGAAAATTATTTTATAAAAGGTTGGGGACCATTGTTATAGCTACATCTTTGAAGGCTCCAAATTCACCAAATGCTGTATAATGCAGAGTGGATACTTAAGAAATAGCACCATCTAGTGGTAATACATTTCTTTTACTCTAGTTGCAGCAGTTTTGTACTTTTGTCTATTTTTAGACTTAAAGGGAATCTGTCACCTATTTTGACCATATAAAACTGTTAACATAGCAATGTTCAATAAAGTACCTTCATTCCAGCATGTGTCTTCTTTCTTTTATTCAACTTTTCATTTAGATGAAAAAGCAATTTTTCTGATATGCTAATTAAGCCTCAAGGTGCGTTATTACACTCCTCTAGTGCCCAGTTACGCCCACCTGCAGTGCCCAGCCCACCTCTCTTCCAAGCCCAGCACGCCTCTTAAGAAATAAATTACTCCCACATCCTTGCCGAACGGCGCCGCCCCCTCCACTACGTCATGTAATTTATTCACCCCACCATCCTTGTGTCCTCCTTTTTTAGCCTCCGAAATCCCGCGCAGAAAGCTCACGTTGAAAAATTGAATTTTGCTTCATTAGAGCTTATTCATACATCAGTGAATCACGTAGTGTGCCGTTCATGTTCTCCATGTTCACTGCATGTATGCATTGGTTTTAATGTGTATGATCAGTGGAAAAACAACGGAGACAAGTACAAGGGGCCAAACACTCCCATGGAACAGATGCCTTCACAGAGGTCCCACTGATGTGTGAATAAGACCATAAACAAAATGGATAATTAGGGTCAGGAACATACTGGAATTATTTTATCTTATTGGAATTATTTTATCTTTTTTGGGGGCTTTTTTACAGCAGAAATCCCGCGCAGCCGCAGTATCGCTAACTGCCTGCGCCTGTACGATACTCCGGCTCCTGAGGCAACAGCGCTCTGATTACGTCACTGGGCATGCGCTGAGCCCAGTGACACTATTGAGGCTGTTGCCCTCAGGAGCAGGAGTATCGTACAGGCGCAGGCAGTTAGCGATACTGCGGCTGCGCGGGATTTCTGCTGTAAAAAAGCCCCCAAAAAAGATAAAATAATTCCAATATGTTCCTGACCCTAATTATCCATTTTGTTTATGGGCTTATTCACACATCAGTTGGACCTCTGTGAAGGCATCTGTTCCATGGGAGTGTTTGGCCCCTTGTACTTGTCTCCGTTGTTTTTCCACTGATCATACACATTAAAACCAATGCATACATGCAGTGAACATGGAGAACATGAACGGCACACTACGTGATTCACTGATGTATGAATAAGCTCTAATGAAGCAAAATTCAATTTTTCAATGTGAGCTTTCTGGTTTTCTGGGTTAATGTATTGATGGCCTATCCTCATGATAGGTCATCAGTATCAGATTGGTGGGGGTTCCAGGTTCCAGACCCCACCAATCAGCTGTTACCTGCCACCTCTGGAATTAACACTTTGAACAGAGATGGAATCACAGCTCAAGTGTTGTGGCCATGCCAGGTTACTATTCATTCGAATGGGAGATGAGTAGTTACCTGGCTTGGCCACTACCACTACACTTTGAATGGAGCTATATTTCTGGCTCTTGACAAAGTGTTAGCTCCGCCATCAGGGGCTCCTGGGAACAGCTGATCGGTAGTGGTGCCGTTTGATGGACCCCCGCCGATCTGAAATTGATGACCTATCCTGAGGATAGTTTATCAGTATCATTAATACCGGAAAATCCCTTTAATGACATTCCTATACCCTTGGCGATATTATCTTGTTCATTATTAGGGGCAATACAACTAACGAAACATAGCTTAACCTCTTAAAGGGGTTGTCTGCAATACTTAAAAATCTAGGATAACCCCTATAACGTCTTAAAATAAAAATTAAAAAGGGATCATATACTGACCTGTTTCTCCAGCACCGTTGTCTGCAGTGCAGGTGCAGTATTCCCTCCGCTGTTTGTTTTCAAACAGCAGTAGCGATGTGCCTGGGTACAACATGTGACTGCTGCAGCCAATCCGTCTCCTCAGCAGTCTACAGATAAGGACAGTGATTGGCTGCAGCAGTCAACCACTCTATCCCAGCCCATCACTGTGCATATCATTAACCCTTGCAACAGGGTCCATTGTCCTGCTAAAAGTGTCCTTCTGCCATAGGGTAGATGGCTACCATGAAGGGAGGAACGTAGTAGGCCAAAATACTTAGGTAAGCCCTACTGTCCAAACAGCCACTTTTTCCTCTGCTCAGTGATCCAGTTTTTGCACTTTTTTGCCCACTGGAGTCTTTTCTTTCTGGTTCCGACAGGAATAGTACTTGAACTGTTCACCTGCTGTTATAGCCCATCTGTACTAAGAAAGATGAACTGTGCATTCCGATGCGTTAGGCTACTTTAACATTAGCGTTTTTCTTTTCCGGCATAGAGTTCCGTCACAGGGGCTCTATACCGGAAAAGAACTGATCAGGCATATCCCCATGCATTCTGAATGGAGAGTAATCCGTTCAGGATGCATCAGGATGTCTTCAGTTCAGTTATTTTGACTGATCAGGACAAAGAAAACCACAGCATGCTACGGTTTTATCTCGGGCAAAAAAAAACTGAAGACTTTCCTGAATGCCAGATCCGGCATTTATTTCCATAGGAATATATTAATAATACTGGAATGCTGGATCCGTCCTTCCGGTCTGCGCATGCGCAGACCTTTAAAAATGAGAAAAAAAATAAATACTGGATCTGTTTTGCCTGATGACACCGGAAAAACGGATCCGGGATTGCAATGCATTTTTCTGACTGACCAGGCATTTTTCTGACTGATCAGGATCCTGATCAATCTGATAAATGCCTGATCAGTCAGAAAAAATGACATGCGTTTACATACAGTTTGCCTGATCAGGCAGGCAGTTCAGGCAATGGAACAGCCTGCCGGAATCAAACAACGCAAGTGTGAAAGAGCCCTTAGTTGGAGCACCAGCTGCCACCTGTCCATCAGAATGATTCTTGACATCTTCCTCTGACCCCTTTTGCCGAGGAGTTGTCTACGCTCAAAGGATCCCCTTTTGCTGGATGTCGCTCATACCCTTCTCAGAAAACTCTGCAAGTTTGTCAGTTTTTGAAATACTGACCCCATTGCGTCCATTCCTGATGACCATGATGTGTTCGAAGTTGCTCAGATTGTTCAATTTTGCCATTTTTAATGTGGATTCAAACGAAAACCCACAGAAAACTTGCTCTCTTGATTGTATGTTCGAATTGTGAGAGGACAAGTGTGTGTAATAAAGTGGCCATTCTGTGCACATTTGAATGTGTTATATTTCTATATGTGGTATACCTTATTACGGATTATGTTCCTTTCTAGGTCCTCTAAAGCTGCCCATAGATATGAGAAATTGTCATCGTCAAACATGCAATTCCCATGTATTTTCAGATGGTCAACATTGTTTCCATTCTTTCATCCAACAGACCAACCGCTGATAAACTAAAAAACCGATAGCTGGATATAATTTATACTATGAACAGAAGTTATAAAAGAGCATCCACAGGGGCGTCTCATCTTTTTGCGCATGGGAGTATAGGATTGTAAGGGTGCCCTCACATGTGGCGGAAGTTTCCATCAGAAAATCCACAACATCGACTTCTTCCATGTGGGGCTTAAAAGTGTCTATCCCTGCATTGTGTCCCGCTGGAGAATTTACATTCCGTAGTGTAAGTCTTCACATGCTGCGGATTCTGTTGCAAAAATTTCCGCCACTGGAAATCCGTTCCATTCATTTTGAATTGGGTGGCAAGTACGTGGATTTCGGCAAGCTCCTTTCAGGTGAACTTGCTGAGCGTGTAAAGGTGCCCTAAATAATGTTGTGTTGCAGATTTTCTGTACAAGACTCCCTCCATTCAATAGGAAACGCTTGTATTTCGTTGCAGATTTTTCCGCAGTGATTTCCACCACAGAATCAGTTTTTCTATTGAATGGAGAGATTCTCATAAGGGAAATACACAACAAAATCAGCACCATAATTCACACCCGAAAAAAACAAAAACGCTACTTTGTAACTGTCTGCACCTGTGGATTTTCTGGTGGAAAATGTCACATGTGAGGGCACCGTAATGCTTTCGGAGAAGACTAAGCCTTAGGTGAATTCCAGCTCAAAAAAAATCCGCTTCCAAGAATCCTAGGTAGGTGAACCTACTGTGGGTCATACTGCAAATTCAATGTAAATATGAATGGATGTAATTTCTCATTATGGAAATAAATCAATGACACTGTTCTCACTACAAATCTGAAAATAAAAAAAATAAAAAAAAATTACCAAGCAACGCACAGCTGAATGGAGCAGCGTCTGTCCCAAGGGCCATCAAGTTAGGGTACATTCACACGTCAGTATTTTTACCTTTCCAGATAAACGTTCCTGTTTTTTTGCGGATCCGAAAATCTGGATGACATAAGGATGCTTTTAGCATGTCATCCGATTTTTTGACGGATCCATTGACTAGAGTGGAATGACGGAATGCAAAATCGGACAAATAGTAGGACAGGGTATATTTTTTTTTCCAGGATCCGAATAACAGAACCCACGGAACGGAACGGAATCACTGAATCGGAGAGCACCATGAGTGCTCTCCGATTATTTGCGGATTCCATTGAAAATGAATGGATCCGCATAACGTTCCGTTTTTAATCGGAACGGATGCGGAACACCAAAACGGACGTGTGAATGGACCCTTAAGCATATACCTCTTGTACGTTGTACGTGATATATCATGTGGGATACAGGGCTAGTATTAGGGAGTGGCAAACTAGGCAGTTGTTTAGGATCTCTGTTTCCCAAGGGGCCCCAAGGACAGAAACTCTAGGAATGCACTAAAAAAAATAGTGGAAACAGTAGCCCGGATTTACAAATGTATCTGCTCCAAAAATCTGTCTTAAAAGTGTCACAAATTGGCGCAGTTTGGCACATCTGTGGTTTCTAACCTTTTTCCCACATGCTCAGGGGCAGGACTTAGTGGAATGCAGGCAGGGCTTTATGGGAATGAAGGTGAAGCCTAAGATGAGCCATTTTGCACCAAAATTACAGTAAAATTCTGGTATAGAGAGAGAAATGTGTCGCTCCCTGCTCCAGATTTATTATCCAACCTGATCCCCTGTAATAAACTTAGTGCAGGACTAGACAGCCTGTCTAAACTAGCGGCATCTACAGGATTAGTAAATCTGAGACAGTATATTTAAGGAAGTATTTATTGTATGTTGCACATTAAGGCACTATATGGTGGTATTATGCAGGTTGTAGATGGCAGTATTGTCTTGGCATTATATGGCAGTGTTATGAGGGATAAAAGATGGGAAAAAATGTCCACAAATGTAAGGGTACTTTCACACTAGCGTTTTTTCTTTTCCGGCACTGAGTTACGTCAAAAGGGCTCAATGCCGGAAAAGAACTGATCAGGCATATCCCCATGCATTCTGAATGGAGAGTAAGGGCTCTTTCACACTTGCGTTCTTTTCTTCCGGCATAGAGTTCCGTCGTCGGGGCTCTATGCCGGAAGAATCCTGATCAGTTTTATCCTAATGCCTTCTGAATGGAGAGAAATCCGTTCAGGATGTCTTCAGTTCCGGAACGGAACGTTTTTTGGCCGGAGAAAATACCGCAGCATGCTGCACTTTTTGCTCCGGCCAAAAATCCTGAAGACTTGCCGCAAGGTCGGATCCGGAATTAATGCCCATTGAAAGGCATTGATCCGGATCCGGCCTTAAGCTAAACGTCGTTTCGGCGCATTGCCGGACCCGACATTTAGCTTTTTCAGAGTGGTTACCATGGCTGCCGGGACGCTAAAGTCCTGGCAGCCATGGTAAAGTGGAGCGGGGAGCGGGGGAGCAGCATACTTACCGTCCGTGCGGCTCCCCGAGGCGCTCCAGAGTGACGTCAGGGCGCCCCAAGCGCATGGATCACATGATCCCATGGAATACGTCATCCATGCGCATGGGGCGCTCTGACGTCATTCTGGAGCGCCCCGGGAGCCGCACGGACTGTAAGTATACCGCTCCCCCGCTCCCCGCTCCTACTATGGCAACCAGGACTTTAATAGCGTCCTGGGTGCCATTGTAACACTGAAAGCATTTTGAGGACGGCTCCGTCTTCAAATGCTTTCAGTATACTTGCGTTTTTCCGGATCCGGCTGGCACCTCCGGCAACGGAAGTGCACGCCGGATCCCAACAACGCAAGTGTGAAAGAGGCCTAATCCGTTCAGGATGTCTTTAGTTCAGTCTTTTTGACTGATCAGGCAAAAGATAAAACTGCAGCATGCTACGGTTTTATCTCTGGCCACAAAAACTGAAGACTTGCCTAAATGCTGGATCTGGCATTTTTTCCCATAAGAAAGTATTAGTGCCGGATCCGGCATTCAAAATTCCGGATCCGGCATTCAAAATTCCGGATCCGGCCTTCCGGTTTGCGCATGTGCAGACCGAAAAAAGGTGAAAAAATGTGCCAGATGACACCGGTAAGACGGATCCGGCATTTCAATGCATTTTTCTGACTGATCAGGCATTTTTAAGACTGATCAGGGTCCTGATCAGTCTTACAAATGCCATTAGTTGGCATACGTTTTGCCGCATCCGGCAGGCAGTTCCGACGACGGAACTGCTTGCCGGATCACTCTGCCGCAAGTGTGAAAGTAGCCTAAAGCATTTCATGTAAAGTCAAAAACACTTCCCATTTAGTCCCACGTGAGGGCAACTTTGTAACCATGCAGCAGATAACTTTTAAAGTGGCTGAAATCTGATGAAGCCAATGTACAAATTGAAACGAACATGAAAATAATGTTTAAAAAAACCACGCATAGACATACTGATGCAACTCGTATAGTGACACAGCAACCTTTACTATATCATTGCAATCATATGGTCATAGCAGATCAGCCAGATAACATGATATTCGTGAACTAACTTTCCCGATGTTCCTGGGTTCACACTGATGTGCTGGCTTCAGCTGCTTTCCTCCATACTATGCTTGTCAAATAGGTATTCACCCATGCCATTATTGGGGAGCCCCAGGCGCCTCAAGTTGGTAATATGGTGTCCTATCTTCTTGATGTGCTCCACGTGTTCTCTCAGATGCTCAGACTCCAGAAAGTCACAGAGCTGAAGGTGAAAGTAAAGAATAAGGTACAATGACTTTATGTATAAAATACACTGCATGCATGATCTGATGCATTTCTTACTTATTATTTATTATGGGCAGAATGGGTTAAAAATAAATAATCATTACTCACCTCGCCACCATCCTGACACTACTCAAGTACCCACCGCTCTCCACTTCCTGGGTCGACACACAGGAAATGGCTGTAAAATGCTTGCTGTGATTGGCTGAGCAGGAATATCTAGACATTTCATGTGTGTCGAGTGGGGACTAGAGAGCAGTGGGGACTAGAGTAGTGTCAGAATTGCAGAAGTCGGGGACCAGTGAGGTGAGTAAACATGATTTTTTTTTATCCCATTCTGGCACTTTTTTTTATTATTTCTCAGAACATCCCTTTTAGGAGCTCCTGTTGAAAGTAACTTTAGAAGGACATCTACCATTGATTCAGAGCACAAGGAGATCCTATCCTAAGGATATTGTCATGGGACAATGGTGCTTTAAATGAAGCCAATAAGGGGCACAAGTGCCCAGTTGGGTGCTGTGTTCCTTCAGCTCTGCTTGACTCTCTTCAAAGAGTGGCGCAAGCAGCGTCTGGGCTCATATAAGGTCTATATGAGTCTCTCAGGTGAGCTGAGCAGAGAGGAAGGGGAAGGGCTCACCTGGGCACTTCTGCTATTTACCAATAGGTGGCGGTCATGGCACCCCTCCCACCAATCAAAATTTCTAACATGTCACTGTCATATCAAAAGTTTTATATCCTATATGTACTGTATATAGTAATTACTGCATCATATTAGCTGTATGTGTAGATATTTATAGTCATATCATTGTGTTGTATTACAAGTAGGTTTACTCACATGGGGGTCTTTACGATCTGTTGCCACATTATGCAGTTCCAATACAGCCTGGTTAACAGTCTTCTCCAAGGCCAGAGCTGCTTGCATGGCATCCAATGGGTTTCCCCATTCATCTCGTTCTGGTTTCTGGTCAACAACACATAATAGCACACAGTTTATATAAAGGCTAATAGGGGGAAGACACAAAACCAAGGGATTCCCAAACTTCCAATAACCCTTAATTATATAGTAATACTACTTTTGTGTTTCAATGAAGGATACATAATATAATATTTAATATAAAGATGTTTTCACTATATATTAGAAGGATTGCTCATGTCTGGGTTCCATGAAATGTTATTAAAATCTACAGTTCCACTTATGGCCTCTAGATGGCAATCATGAGTTGTTACAGTCAAGCAGTGGGTAGATTTACATCAAGCCGGGTTCACACGTTACAGACACACCGCAGATTAAACATGGTTTTCAAATTGACCATGGCTAAAATAATTTTCATTGTTAATGCATGTCAGCATGGTTTCTGTCGCATCATGGTTGCCCGTTTTATGGTACTCTGCACAAGGACATTATAGGGGTGTGCAAATTGTGGTAGTAAATGCTCATCGGTCTATAAATGGTATGCGGTATTTGAGTGGCCTTCTACAGATTTCACAAAGGGGCCCTGGAGCCTCATTTATCATTAGCCCTATAATATTTACACAGTGCCAACTCCCAAGCTAGCAACTTTAATGATAAACCTGCCCAATATGTTTTACCGTATTGGAGAGAGCTGCACATGCTCTGCCACCTCTCCGCACACTGCAGACGGGGGTCCCATTCTCAAGATATATGTGGGTCCTGCCTTTGAAATCCACAGCTATCACACCTTTAAGGCATATCCTGTGGATATGCTATAGAAGACAGAGATAGGAATACCCCTTTAAACTAAAGTAGTCACAACAGCTATGCTGTAAAAATTGTGAGCTGCCTCATTGACCTCCAGAATAGCTCTATACGCACAGCACCTGACTGTACAGCTTTGTTGTGTACATGGCTCTTTATGTACATTTTTTTGGTCTGCGTTAGTGCTCAGCGGTTACACTTCCTCCCATTTCACCTTGATGTCCTGTAGAACGACACGTCCACCACGCTTGTTCTGGTATTTTATGAATTTCTCAGCAAGTTCCTTTTCCTCGTGACTCTGCTCCTTGAAGAACTCAGCCACATGGTGAAGTGCTACATCATCACGATCAAAATAGTAGAACTTAAAAAAAAAAAAAAAAGACAGATATTAGGAGCACAAAAAAGGTAAAATAATGAGGCAAATGATTACGCACCTGGAGGTCCAATAAAGAAACTGGCCACACCAGTGACCCCCTTCCCCCCAGCCAGTGATTGGCTGAGCTGTCATTTCCTGTGTCGAGTGGGACCAGGAAGTAAGGACCAGCAGGGAACCTGAAAACACTGGAACAGGAGGGGCAAGTAAAGACAACCCCTATAACTATTGGGCCATGTCAGTTAGATTCAATGGGGTAATTCAACCGTTGAAGTAAAAATAAAGACAGCTGCAAATGTTATTGAAAAGAATTCTGGCTTCTCCAGTGCCCCGCCAATCTAGAGTAGATGCTCTGGTGGTCATCCCGGTCTTTGTCACAAGCGGCCAGCACATGACCACTGATCCATGGCCTAATCGGTTACCTGCCGTACTACAATGGGAGCCATGATGCCAGTAGTATGGCATGTGACTACTGAGACCGCTGATTGCCTGCAGCGGTTATGTGTCAGCCATTTGTAAACAAAGCCTGGGGAGCTGGAGTGTCCGCTCAGGATCAGCGGGGTGACTGCTGCTTTTTGTTATTTTATAACATTTTTTTCCCCAGAGGTCAGATAACCCTGTTAAGTGTAATCAGTGCAATCGATCTCTGGGATACCCACCCGGGGCTGTATTTGGAGCTTTTGCTGCCCTAGGCACTAAGCCTGAATATGTCCCCAGCCATACATGGCGGAGATCAGAATAACCCTTGTATGACAGGCATGGGCATGTACCATGGACCATGGCCAATACACACAACTTGGACCCCCCCACCCATTGTGCACCATATTGATAGTCAATAGCACCACTGTTTTATGCAGCATTATCATGTGCAAGTATGTTGTAGTTGCACCCATACAATTAACTGTTAGAGGTCAGCTGTGATAGACAGCCACTCTCCTCTGACTTCAGCACTACCGCCTGGAATCGGAGCAAACTCTGATTCTGTCCACTTAACCCTTTCTGCACCATGATCAATGAAGATCATGAAGCAGACAAAGGGATCAGGTTCTCCTTTAATATTTAATTATTGATCATTTCAGTCATCATCTGGATATCAGGTGTTTATATATACTATAGAGCACATTTATTAAGACATAGTGTCTGTGTTGCTGGAGGAAGAGGCAAAGTTATGTAGAGGCGCTGGCCTCTACATAACTTCGGCATATCTAAATGTAAGAGTAGGCCAATTCTAAATGTAAGACAGCTTCTTTGCTGTCTTACATTTAGAACATTTTCTATGCCTAAACTGTAGAAAATGATGAATCTGCACCAGATATACGCCACAAAAGTGCTGTATATCTGTTCGTAAATGACCCACTAGATATTTATTCTAGAATCAAGTGAGAAAATCTGTAACTTACCATGGACAGGTAGTTATAAGATGAGTACATTTTGAGGTTGATGATGCGATTAACTGCTGCCTCGCTGTCATGGCTGTAGTTCTGGCGCAGCTGAGAAAACATCTTACCAGTTGGTTATTGGATCTTGGTCTTGAAGAACAAGGCAGGGTAAATATGTTCTGCTGGTGGTGTCCGACAGGGTTCCGTTCAATCACTGTTGAAGCAAGAACTCTATCTGACTGGGAGTTTCCAATCACTATGAGGACTTTTATAGTGTGGTGAGGTTCCTAGGCTAAGGTCACACCTCACACTCTACTGATCACACAAATCCCATTTCTGCTGAATCACATGGACACCTGAGCCCAGAACCTGCTAATGTTACAAACATCTCTATTTTATGAAGTCGAATTACTGCAGAGTCATGCAGAGTCTCTAAATATCAGGATGTCATGTATTATGGATCATATACTCCTGTGTATAATCTTTCCATTAATTAAAATACTCCCCGGTGGGAAGAAGATACTTACCCGTTACATCTTCTCTACAACTGTACTGTAGCCACATCTTTCCTAAAATGTTTCTGATGCAAGCCAGTTGGGGGCACCATTAGGCCTACTTTTCAAAATTAACTACACCAGTTACACATTCAAATGTTTACTCACCAAGACTTTGAGGAGTCTCATGAAAGTGTTGCATGGTTGTCATGTGGGAGAATACTGGAGATCTTTGCAGCACAGGAAGTAGGATTTGGGGCAATGGGTTACGAGAGAGGGGTAAAGGCTCGTGCATTTGGGCACATAATCTGTGCCGAAAATAGAGTCTATGTGACTCCTTTGTATAGAGCCATAAAGCCCAAATGCACTACTGTACCCTGGGAAGTATTTCTAACTCATGCTATCCTTTTAGAATAGTCCTGGTGTAGTTGGCAGCTGACACACTAGGTCAGAACCACCAGTGCAAGGCACTGGAAACACTGGTTAAGATCATAGACAGAACCAGGCATGGACTGACAGAACACAAGCGAATATAAGGCAAAACATGGACAGAACCAGGCTGCAAACAAACAGGCAGATTAAATGTAAAATCCATGGAACAGACTCCAAGACACAGTTCAGACATAGTAAATACATGTGTAGAAACTTAGCAAGACGGAACAGGCACAGGACTGTAGGAAACAGTTGAGACACAATAGGTCCATATGCAGGAACATAGCAAGTCAGATCAGACAAAAACTAGAATTTGGCAATTCATTGGCAAACAGAACTAGGACAGAATTCATACCACAAACAGGCAAACAAACAGATCAAGAAGAGGCCAAGCAGACAAAGGGATCAGAAGCTCCTTCACAGAATCCAGACACAGACATGCAAAGATCCAACAGAATCTATGTTGCACAGGCAGAGCAGGTCACAGAACTCAAGAAACATATAACAGACTGACTCGGAAGTCAGGAAATATACAGGGAGTGCAGAATTATTAGGCAAGTTGTATTTTTGAGGATTAATTTTATTATTGAACAACAACCATGTTCTCAATGAACCCAAAAAACTCATTAATATCAAAGCTGAATATTTTTGGAAGTAGTTTTTAGTTTGTTTTTAGTTTTAGCTATTTTAGGGGGATATCTGTGTGTGCAGGTGACTATTACTGTGCATAATTATTAGGCAAATTAACAAAAAACAAATATATACCCATTTCAATTATTTATTTTTACCAGTGAAACCAATATAACATCTGAACATTCACAAATATACATTTCTGACATTCAAAAACAAAACAAAAACAAATCAGTGACCAATATAGCCACCTTTCTTTGCAAGGACACTCAAAAGCCTGCTATCCATGGATTCTGTCAGTGTTTTGATCTGTTCACCATCAACATTGCGTGCAGCAGCAACCACAGCCTCCCAGACACTGTTCAGAGAGGTGTACTGTTTTCCCTCCTTGTAAATCTCACATTTGATGATGGACCACAGGTTCTCAATGGGGTTCAGATCAGGTGAACAAGGAGGCCATGTCATTAAATTTTCTTCTTTTATACCCTTTCTTGCCAGCCACGCTGGGGAGTACTTGGACGCGTGTGATGGAGCATTGTCCTGCATGAAAATCATGTTTTTCTTGAAGGATGCAGACTTCTTTCTGTACCACTGCTTGAAGAAGGTGTCTTCCAGAAACTGGCAGTAGGACTGGGAGTTGAGCTTGACTCCATCCTCAACCCGAAAAGGCCCCACAAGCTCATTTTTGTTGATACCAGCCCAAACCAGTACTCCACCTCCCCCTTGCTGGCGTCTGAGTCGGACTGGAGCTCTCTGCCCTTTACCAATCCAGCCACGGGCCCATCCATCTGGCCCATCAAGACTCACTCTCATTTCATCAGTCCATAAAACCTTACAAAAATCAGTCTTGAGATATTTCTTGGCCCAGTCTTGACGTTTCAGCTTGTGTGTCTTGTTCAGTGGTGGTCGTCTTTCAGCCTTTCTTACCTTGGCCATGTCTCTGAGTATTGCACACCTTGTGCTTTTGGGCACTCCAGTGATGTTGCAGCTCTGAAATATGGCCAAACTGGTGGCAAGTGGCATCTTGGCAGCTGCACGCTTGACTTTTCTCAGTTCATGGGCAGTTATTTTGTGCCTTGGTTTTTCCACACGCTTCTTGCGACCCTGTTGACTATTTTGAATGAAACGCTTGATTGTTCGATGATCACACTTCAGAAGCTTTGCAATTTTAAGAGTGCTGCATCCCTCTGCAAGATATCTCAATATTTTTGACTTTTCTGAGCCTGTCAAGTCCTTCTTTTGACCCATTTTGCCAAAGGAAAGGAAGTTGCCTAATAATTATGCACACCTAATATAGGGTGTTGATGTCATTAGACCACACCCCTTCTCATTACAGAGATGCACATCACCTAATATGCTTAATTGGTAGTAGGCTTTCGAGCCTATACAGCTTGGAGTAAGACAACATGCATAAAGAGGATGATGTGGTCAAAATACTCATTTGCCTAATAATTCTGCACGCAGTGTAGAGAAGAATTAAAGGGGTTGTTCAGGTTCAGAGCTGAACCTGGACATATGACATATAACCCCTGACATGAGCATTGGGGCATTTATATTACACAGCGATGTCACAGGCTCTGATGGGCGGGTTTCAGTGCTGCCCTAGCCGTGATGGGCGGGTTTCAGTGCTGCCCTAGCCGTTTTACAGGCTAGGGCTAGGGCAGCGCTAAAGCCCGCCCATTATTGCCGGTGACGTCACTGGGCTGACTGCTAGGCGTAAGCCTCCTCCTAGCTGTGTAATAATATAAATGCCCCAATGCTCATGTCAGGGGGGCCGGAGGGGTGAAAATGGGGATATGTCCGCGTTCAGCTCTGAACCCGGACAACTCCTTTAAGTCTTCTCTATATTTCCTGGTACGTCACTCCAGAAAACACTTTTGCCCTGCATGATACAGTGCAAGGAAACGGAGAGCATTGGACCGTGAAATGCTCATATCAGGGAGGCTGAATAGGAGAAGGGGAAATGTCAGTGTTCAGCTCTGAACCTGGACAACCCCTTTAAGGCTACTTTCACACTGGCGTTTTGGTTTCCGTTTGTGAGATCCGTTTCAGGGCTCTCACAAGCGGTCCAAAACGGATAAGTTTTGCCCTAATGCATTCTGAATGGATAAGGATCCGCTCAGAATGCATCAGTTTGGCTCCGTTCTGCCTCCATTCCGCTTTGGAGGTGGACACCAAAACGCTGCTTGCAGCATTTTGGTGTCCGTCTGACGAAACTGAGCAAAACGGATCCGTCCTGACACACAATGTAACTCAATGGGGACGGATCCGTTTTCACTGACACAATATGGCACAATAGAAAACGGATCCGTCCCCCATTGACTTTCAATGGTGTTCAAGACGGATCCGTTTTGGCTATGTTAAAGGTAATACAAACGGATCCGTTCTGAACGGATGCATGCGGTTGTATTATCGGTGCGGATCCGTCTGTGCAGATCCATGACGGATCTGCACCAAACGGCAGTGTGAAAGTAGCCTAACACAGAACCAGAAAACAATAACTCACACAATAGAAAACTGAGGAGAGATACAAGCACATAGGCACAATTAACACCAAAAGTGACCAACGCCAGTATACAAGGAGCAGTGGCAACATGAACCACCATTGAACTCAATGACCCCAATTCAAACCCACAAGCTGCCGACACTAGCGCAGATGGCAACAAGTGGAATGCCAACAATCCTTTTTATTTTTTATTTAGTTTATTTTTTTATTTTTATGTTTTCATTAAAAATCTCAGACAATCACTTTAATAAAAACACATTACAAAGACCAATAATACTGTAGCTGAATATTACAGTTATATTGCAACTAAATAATTTCATAATTCAATTTAAAATCTAAATTTTGGAGGGAAAACTTGGAGGGGAACTTTTGACTGTATGATTTAGCTCTGTCAGACGGTTGTTTGCGTCTGGAAATAAATTAGTCATTCCCATTGACTTGTATCAAGGCATAATACAACTCTAAGGCAGGTGTGAACTGCAACACTGTTCCTATTAGGCTGTGCTTACCAGCTTTACCCCTCCTATAAGAAGGTTCTGGATCACGTAGAAACTGTATAAAAGTAGAGCAGTCAGAGCCACTAAGTGTCTGCAGATAGGGACCAGTGTTTAGTAGGAGTGACTCTGCCAGACTGCAAGAGTGAACAGAAGAAGACGCTGAGACTGGGATACCCTGCCTGACAACTGAGCCACAGACCCATGGCCTCCAGCCCTTTAGCCAAGACATCATCCTTCTGCAAGAGAGGGGGACAGCTAACTCTTTCCTTTCCTTAGTATGGAACCTTCTTCTGCCATGGAGGAGACTGGATAAGTCAGCTCAGTACAGTACCTGTATTGTTTTGCACTTGAGTTCTTCCAATAAAGAAGCACACTGGTTTCCTAGACTTATTTCCCATTGGGGTGCACTATGCTTTACCATCTCCTCCTTGGGACCATGTGTCAGTGGAAAAACCTTGCAGACTTGCACTATTTTGGTCTGTGATGCTATCGAAGTAATAGTACCTGAGGATGCCAATGCAGATGCAATGCACCGAGTGCCTCCCACCACACACTGGGTCCTGCCTGTAGACAGTGTTGGGGTGCACTTCCATATAATACATGTACTGGACAAAATCAGGACAATGCATTGGGGGGAGTTTGGAACAGATAAGGCCTGGGGAGGAGCAGTTAGTTGGAGCTGTGCTTTCCAATCTTGATTCAGGAGCCCAATTGTGATTCACTGTCTCCCTGGTGGGTTGGGCCAAGCAGATCCTCCCTCCTGGCTGAATGGACAGGATGACCAGTGTGTGAGATGGCGGAGTGGCTAATAAAGACTAAAAAAGAGAAACATACCTGTAACGGAACGCCTAGCACAATACCCTAATTTAGTCTTCCCCAATCGATGGCTCTGGAGCCACACGTGACCCTTTGGCTCCCTGTATATGGCTTTCTTGTTGGTGACAGCTCTATTATTGGGCATTAGTGACACCAGAGATGTAGCATTACAAAAACTTAGCACTAGGATCAACACTAAGATCAGTGAATAGAAATGTATTATTCACACATTGACACATAGAGACTAAAAATTGTTCATGTTCAGGTCTTGTTGATATCCAAATGAAACAAGTACATGCCTTGTATGTAACAAGAGCGCTGTCATGTACAAGCCTCCTTTTCTGCTGACTGTCCAGTCTGGTTAACTTTGTCTGACTTCTGGCTCTTATCTTTTAGATGTCATTTTGTGCCGCCTGCAGAATTTTCTTATCTGCATTTGGCAGGAGATTGCTGTATGTTGGAGCAATCAGCATATTTTGGCAGCTCTTGTATAACTGCAGTAAACAGTTTTATAGACACATATATTGCTCCAGGATCATTCAGAGAAAATGGAAAAATACACAAATGTTATAAATCATCTTGATCTATGACTCTACTCTTGACATCAGAAGGTAGCCGAACAGCATCACAGCATAACAACAGTCTGCCCAAAACTAATTAGCAATTAAGGCTGGGTCACATCACATTTTGTCTTATGTTTAATGTATATGTTAAACGCATGCCTCTGATGGATGCGATAAAGTGGCATATGTTATCATAGAGCTTAGCGATGAGCGAATCGAAGTTGACGAAGTGGAATTCGATCTGAATTTCAGGAAAAATTTGATTCGCACCGAAGCCAAATTTCCTCACGCTTCGTGGTAACGAATCACATTTTTTCCTATAATGGCTGCTGCAAGTGTTAGGACATGGAGCAAAGAACTCTGGGAACGAGGGATCACCCACAATGCCATGCATGCAGCCAATGAGCAGCCAGCCAGCCTTGTGATGTCACAGCCCTATAAATAGCCTCAGCCATCTTGGATTCAGCCATTTTTCAGTGTACTTAGTGCAGGGAGAGATGTCAGCAGGCGCTAGGGACAGTGCCAGGAAAGACTTTATTGTGCTGAAAAATCGATTTAGAAGTTCAGGGAAACATTTTTCAAGGTGTAGGGAAAGGATAGGGATGCATTATCCACACTATAACAGGAGAACAGGGTGCAACAGGAGAGTGTACAGGCTGGGTAATAGAAGCGATTCTATTACACCTTGCTGCACTAATTGGGGATCCAAATTGCTGCTTTTAGGTTGTTTGAACTATATGATGCATCAGTAATTCCAGCAAACCTTGCTTGCTTGTTATTGGGGTGAAAGTTCTGTGTGATACAGCCATTTATGAGGTGTATTAATAGGAAATATACGTACATCCTATTGGGGGGGATGTATTAATAGGAAAAAAAGGAAAAATATATATCATAATTGCTATTCAGCGGTGAAGTTACATTGTACTACAGCCATTTACAGGGTGTATTAATAGGAAAGATACGTATGTCCTATTAGCCGTTCTGCAGTGAATTTTGATTGTTATACTTTTTTTGGGGGGTTTATTAATAATAAAAAGAATACATCTTAATTGCTGTTCTACGGTGAAGTTACATTATACTACCGTTATTTACGACGTGTATTAATAGGAAATATACCTCCGTCCTAGTAGCTGTTCTGCGGTGAATTTTGATAGTTTTTTTTTTTGTTTTTTTTAGGTGTGGGGGGTGTATTAAAAGGAAGAAAAAAAAAGGAAAAAATATATGTCTTAATTGCTGTTCAGCGGTGAAGTTACATTGTACTACAGCCATTTACGGGGTGTATTAATAGGAAAGATACTACGTCCTATTAGCCGTTCTGCGGTGAATTGTGATTGTTAGATTTATTTTTTTGGGGTGTATTAATAGGGAAAAAAAAATCTTAATCGCTGTTCTGCGGTGAAGTTACATTGTACAGTCGTGGCCAAAAGTTTTGAGAATACATAAATATTGGAAAAGTTGCTGCTTAAGTTTTTATAATAGCAATTTGCATATACTCCAGAATGTTATGAAGAGTGATCAGATGAATTGCATAGTCCTTCTTTGCCATGAAAATTAACTTAATCCAAAAAAAACTTTCCACTGCATTTCATTGCTGTCATTAAAGGACCTGCTGAGATCATTTCAGTAATCGTCTTGTTAACTCAGGTGAGAATGTTGACGAGCACAAGGCTGGAGATCATTATGTCAGGCTGATTGGGTTAAAATGGCAGACTTGACATGTTAAAAGGAGGGTGATGCTTGAAATCATTGTTCTTCCATAACCATGGTGACCTGCAAAGAAACGCGTGCAGCCATCATTGCGTTGCATAAAAATGGCTTCACAGGCAAGGATATTGTGGCTACTAAGATTGCACCTCAGTCAACAATTTATAGGATCATCAAGAACTTCAAGGAAAGAGGTTCAATTCTTGTTAAGAAGGCTTCAGGGCGTCCAGGAAAGTCCAGCAAGCGCCAGGATCGTCTCCTAAAGAGGATTCAGCGGCGGGATCGGAGTGCCACCAGTGCAGAGCTTGCTCAGGAATGGCAGCAGGCAGGTGTGAGCGCATCTGCACGCACAGTGAGGCGAAGACTTTTGGAAGATGGCCTTGTGTCAAGAAGGCCAGCAAAGAAGCCACTTCTCTCCAAAAAAAACATCAGGGACAGATTGATCTTCTGCAGAAAGTATGGTGAATGGACTGCTGAGGACTGGGGCAAAGTCATATTCTGCGATGAAGCCTCTTTCCGATTGTTTGGGGCATCTGGAAAAAGGCTTGTCCGGAGAAGAAAAAGGTGAGCGCTACCATCATTCCTGTGTCATGCCAACAGTAAAGCATCCTGAGACCATTCATGTGTGGGGTTGCTTCTCATCCAAGGGAGTGGGTTCACTCACAAGTTTGCCCAAAAACACAGAATAAAGAATGGTACCAAAACACCCTCCAACAGCAACTTCTTCCAACAATCCAACAACAGTTTGGTGAAGAACAATGCATTTTCCAGCACGATGGAGCACCGTGCCATAAGGCAAAAGTGATAACTAAGTGGCTCGGGGACCAAAACGTTGACATTTTGGGTCCATGGCCTGGAAACTCCCCACATCTTAATCCCATTGAGAACTTATGGTCAATCCTCAAGAGGCAGGTGGACAAACAAAAACCCACTAATTCTGACAAACTCCAAGAAGTGATTATGAAAGAATGGGTTGCTATCAGTCAGGAATTGGCCCAGAAGTTGATTGAGAGCATGCCCAGTCGAATTGCAGAGGTCCTGAAAAAGAAGGGCCAACACTGCAAATACTGACTCTTTGCATAAATGTCATGTAATTGTCGATAAAAGCCTTTGAAACGTATGAAGTGCGTGTAATTATATTTCACTACATCACAGAAACAACTGAAACAAAGATCTAAAAGCAGTTTAGCAGCAAACTTTGTGAAAACTAATATTTGTGTCAGTCTCAAAATTTTTGTCCATGGGATGTATTGAAAAGAAATAAATGTACATCCTATTAGCCGTTCTGCGGTGAATTGTGATTGTTATTTTTTTGGGGGGTTTATTAATCGGAAAAAAATATATGTCTTAATTGCCATTCTGCAGTGAAGTTACATTATACTACAGCCATTTACGTGGTGTATTAAAAGGAAATATACGTACGTCCAATTAGCCGTTTTGCGGTGAATTGTGATTGTTATATTTTTTTGGGGAGGGTTTATTAATCGGAAAAAATCTAAAAGCCTTATTTTTTTTGGGGTGTATTATTTTAATTTTAATTTATTTTATTATACAGTATGTCAGACAAACAGCTGACAGGCCCTTCAAAGGGAGCGGGCAGTGACCAAAATGTTTCTGTCGGAAAAAATATATAGAGCCTTTCTTGGGGTGTATTATTTTAATTTTAATTTAATTCTTTTATTATACAGTATCTCAGACAGACAAGTGACAGGCCCTTCAAAGGGAACGGGCAGTGGCCAAAATGTTTCTGTCGCAGACAGAAGTAGCAGCAGACTGACGTACAGATCCCATCCTCGAACTCCCAAAGCTATACCCGCGCGGAGACCTCATGGAGCAAGTTTAAATGAAGATGACCATAAGATAAGATACTATATCTCATGCCACCGGACTTAAAACAGCAGTACCAGCTCCATCAGCAGCAACTTAAGTCTAGCGTCGCCGATGAGCAGTTTTCTTCACCCGCGTACTGAAGAAACTAGTCACCAGCAGCAGCAGCTAGACATAAAGCAGAACCTGAACCAGCAGGTTGTCGCATATTTGGAGTACAACCTGCCACCTCACATTGAAGACTACTGGGCAGCCAACCTCGATTTGTGGCCGCAACTGGCCGAGTTTGCCCTGGACAACCTTTCCTGCCCGGCCAGCAGTGTGGCATCAGAGTGGGTGTTTAGTGCGGCAGGGCTATAGCTACCCCGAGGAGAACTCGCCTGTCCACCCAAAATGTGGAGAAATTGACCTTTGTGAAGATGAATCAGGCGTGGATCAGCCAGGATTTTTAAACACTAGCGCCTGATCCACCTGCATAACGGAAACCAGGACGGATCCGTTATGATGCCCATAGACTTGTATTATGATGCAATGCAAAACAAAAAAGTCACGCTTCGGTGTGGGAGGGAAACACCACACCGAGCATAGGAGGGAAGGGGGAAACAGGGAATCCGCCATATAGATGACAATGATGACAAAAAACATTCCTCCTCAGGGCTACCAGAAGTATCTGAACCAGAAAATGTGCCAAACTGCGGGTGAAACCCATATGCCCCAAAAAACGGCGACTTCCCAATGGACTCCTGTCTATGATTATTTATGACAAACTCTGCCAAAGACAAAAGCGAAGACTATTCCTTCTGGTTCTCAAAGACAAAACATCTCAAGTAAGTCTCAAGACTCTGATTAGTGCGCTCCGTCTGTCCGTTCGACTGAGGATAAAAAGCTGAGTAAAAGGACAGTTGTACCCACAGTCGAGTACAGAACTCCTTCCAGAATCTGGAAACAAACTGAGTCCCATGATCCGAGACCACGTCAGAGGGAATGCCATGGAGTTTTACAATGTTGTCAACAAACACTTGTGCAAGTGTTTTAGCATTAGGTAGGCCCGGCAACGCTTTAAAGTGCACCATTTTACTAAAGCGATCAACTACGACCAGAATAACTGTCTTTCCTAAAGAATTAGGTAGATCAGTGATAAAATCCATGGATAAGTGAGTCCATGGTCTGGACGGGATGGACAATGGAAGTAGAGATCCGGAAGGCCGAGTATGTGTCATAGCGCGTGCACAGGTACTACAGGCTGACACAGTCCTCAACACACTTACACAACCCTGACCACCAGAATCTACAAGAGATGAGTTCGGCAGTGGATCTGCTACCAGGGTGTCCCGAAAGAACCGTACAGTGATGTTCCTCAAACACCTTGTGACGCAATTCCAATGGCACAAAAAGTTTCCCAGAGGGACAAGAATCCGATGCGTCTCCCTGGGCTTCTAACGCCTTCACCTCTAAGTCAGGGTAAAAAGCGGATATCACCACCCCTTCCGACATTATAGGACTCGGATTTTCAAAATCACCACCTCCAGGAAAACTGCGTGACAAGGCATCTGCCTTGACGTTCTTAACCCCAGGACGATAGGTGACAGTGAAATTGAATCTGGTGAAAAGCAAAGACCATCTGGCCTGCCTCGGGTTTTGTCGTTTAGCCAACTCCCAGGTAAGCCAGGTTTTTGTGATCAGTGAACACAGTGATCGGATGAATCGCCCCTTCCAACCAATGACGCCATTCCTCAAAAGCCAACTTAATGGCCAGTAACTCTGTTACCCACATCATAATTTCTCTCTGCGGAAGAGAGGGGGGTTTTTTTGAGAAAAAAGGCACATGGACGTCTTTTACCAGGAGACGGGCCCAGAATAGTTCTGAATACATTTTCGGTAATAGTTGGTGAACCCCAAAAACCGCATAAGAGCATTCCGATTTTCGGGTCGATCCCAGTCCAATACAGCATGGACTCTCTGGATCCATTCGAAAACCCAAAGATGACAGCAGGTAGCCCGAAAACTGCACCTCGTGTACAGCAAAAACACACTTCTCTAATTTTGCACACAATTTATTATTTCTTAGGATCTGTAACACCTGTCTAACGTGATCCTGATATATCTCCACGTCTGAAGAATGAATAAATTAGAATGTCATCCAAAAACACAACTATAATCCTCCCCACAAGGTGATGAAAAATGTCATTCACAAAATGCTGGAAAACCACAGGAGCATTGGTCAACCCAAAAGGCATGACCAGGTTCTCAAAGTGCCCCTCAGGAGTATTAAAAGCCATCTTCCATTCATCCCCTTCCTTGATCCTAACCAGATTATATGCCCCCCTTAAGTCCAACTTGGAGAACACCTTGGCACCAACCAGGGACGTACATAGAAATCATTGGGCCCCATAGCAAGAATCTGAATGGGGCCCTACCAACTCCGCCCACTAACCACCACTGGCCCATCCCACCACCTGCCCTGGCTCCTCCCCTACCATACCCCCAGCAGTTGCAACCGTGTAGGCATTAGGAGCAACGCAGGTGCTGGGGAGCGGGGTACGTATTAGGCTACTTTCACACTTGCGTTTCTATTTTCCGGTATTGAGATCCGTCATAGGGTCTCAATACCGGGGAAAAAACGCTTCCGATTGGCCCCATTCATTGTCTGAGGGTACTGTCAACGATAAGCAGCACACAGGCACAGCTCATGGGAGGGGGGGGCTATGGTGGTGCTGGCACAATAGTATACCAGTGCCACCATAGCCCCCCTTGCCTTATGAACTGTATCTGCTCTTCTGTGTGACAACAGGCCCCCTTATGAACTGTGCCTGCTAAATTGCCATTGAGGGGTTAAAAATAATAATTAACTCAGTGTGTCACATAAAGGTTTGGATCTATAGTCTTGAGGACAAATTAACTATTATAAATCTATAGAGCTCAGGTATAAAATGAAAACAAAAAAAACTTTATTAGTTATTACTAATTAAAATGTGGCTAGCTGCCAAAAGTGAATATATCTAGATGGGGCCTTTCACCCAGCTATGGATGCTGTGCAGCATACAGTTATAGCTGCTATAGCTCAGTGATATATATTGAGACACTATCCCCCATTTGTTAGAGGGTGGGGATGTCAGGTGCGCCTTATTGAGATATAGCACCACTGCTATTAGCAATCCCTATACCCTCCTTTGAGGCAGGCTACAGATATACTGATTCCCTTACTCGCGTCCTGCTCGATGCGTTTCTCTGCTGGACATAAGCCAGCAGTTCGTTAGGAGTAAAGCGCGGGGAAAAGAGCACCAAACAAACAATAATGGATGCTGCACGCTGCTGATATTGAGCGTACAGCGATGCGTACCCTCCGGCACTATGATGGCCGTCTCGCTGTACGCTCAATATCAGCAGCGTGCAGCATCCATTATTGTTTGTTTGGTGCTCTTTTCCCCGCGCTTGACTTCTAACGAACTGCTGGCTTATATCCAGCAGAGAAACGCGTCGAGCAGGACGCGAGTTAGGGAATCAGTATATCTGTAGCCTGCCTCAAAGGAGGGTATAGGGATTGTTAAGCAGGTGCCACCTCTTTGTATAGCACACCTCAAAGCCGGGACCCCAGTGAGCCGCATGTTAGGCTCAGGGGATTACTGAATGCTAATAGCAGTGGTGCTATATCTCAATAAGGCGCACCTGACATCCCCACCCTCCAACAAATGGGGGACAGTGTCTTGATATATATCACTGAGCTATAGCACTATACAGGGGCGTAGCTAGAAATGACTGGGCCCCATAGCAAAAAAGATTTATGGCCCCCCCCCCCCCCCCGGATCTCCCACCCCCACACACCTCTGGGACCTCGCCGCCACATCCGCAGCTCCTCATGCACTTGCGACAGTTACGCGTAGGACTGAGCACAGACAGTTGGTCACTGGCAACGCATTTGTGCCAGTGTAGGAAATGTATGAATCGAAATGTCTGTGTATTAAAGAAGATTGTTAAATTGTACAGGGGTCTGTAACACAAGAAGGTGAAAGTACATAACGTGGGGTGTGCATGTGTATTAGACAGAAGGTAGGGATATCTATCTTGTGTAGTTTGGGTATTAGGGAGAGTAAGGGGTATATATCTAGTGCTGATACACGTGTAGGTGAAGAGCCGCTCTGACATAATTCGTCTCTTTCATATTATAATCTCTCCTTATATATAATTTACTTACAGTTCTGAAGACTCAGGGGTGCTGGCAGGCTTGGCCTCAGGGGTGCTGGCAGGCTTGGCCGGGCAGAAGGAGTGTGGGAGACTGTGAGGCCTTTTTTCTCCAAGCTGCTCCGGAAAAAAAACATTTTTCATTATACCTCAGGTCAGACCACCAATTAGACCCCCAATGTTAATCAGACCTCAGCTAACAGCCCCAATAAGATCCCCAATGGTAATAAGACCCCAATAAGACCTCAGATCACACCTCAGCTCAGACCCCAATATGAATGACCCCCAATCAGATCTCAGAGACGAGCCCTCAGTAGCCTCATAGCAGCCCCCAGTAGCCTCTCCATCAGCCCCCAGTGGCCTCTCCATCAGCCCCCCAGTAGCCTCTCCATCAGCCCCCCAGTAGCCTCTCACCAGCCCCCAGTACCATCTCCATCAGCCCCCAGTGCGCCCACCCCGGTATTAAAATCATTGGTGGGCAGTGTGCCCTCCCTCCCTTGTATTAAAATCATTCATTGTTGGGCAGTGTGCCCCCCTCTTCCCCCGGTATTAAAATCATTGGTGGGCAGTGTGTCCCCCCCTGCCTCCCCTGTATTAAAATCATTCATTGGTGGGCAGTTTGCCCCCCTTTCCCCCTCCGGTATCAAAATCATTGGTGGGCAGTGTGCCCTCCAGCCCCCCCATCAGTGGTGTCAGCGGCAGCCCAGGTCACTACCCATGACAAGGTGGGGGGGGGGGGGGGGGGCGTCCCCGGATTACCCCTCACCTACCACCAGTGACATGTACAGGACACAGTACACAGACAGAAGCGCACAGTCAGAACAGGGACGTACAGCAGGCTCTGCAGGACTCACAGCTACAATGGTCAGTTACTCTGCAGCGCAGCATACTTACATCATTACATGTGCTGTGGCCGCCTGGCGCTCTTTCTTCTTGTAACGTGTCACAGGTCAGTGAGGCGCATTGCTTATGCTTATAGCGATGCGCCGCACAGACCTGTGACGAGTTACAAGAAGGAGGAGTTATATTTACATTTAGTCAGATGACTATTGGTTGCCTACTCTTGACATGTGCATTATATTTTAATTTTTATTAGTGTCTACTTACTTAGGTAAAATTTAACTTTTATTAGTTATTTTTAAATATTTAGTGAATACTTAATCTTAACCTACTATGTTTAAAACTGTCAACAGTCGACCTATGGTGTGCTGTACTTGTATTTATTCTTTTATATTTTCTACTTATATTAAGATGGCAGTTTCTTGCATGGCTACCTGTCTTTTCACTGTATGTCTCTGTATATACTCTTTGAGCTGTAACGATAGCACTTTGCTAACTATACTGCCTACTGGCTTACTCTAGGCTTGCTAGCTTGTTGTAACAACGTATCATGCTACTTTGTAGCTGGCGGCTATTGTTACGCTACACTGGCTGAGGTCTGTTTGCTTTCATTGCCCTATTCGCCTTGTCTGTTGGATCGCTACTAGCTGCACGTTCGTTTATTGTTCTGCCTATCAGCTACTCAGTAGCTAGCACTCAATATTAGGGTCGGCTGTGGTCTAAAACCTATTTACTGCCCCCCGACATGTTTCGCCATATACATGGCGTCTTCAGGGGATCGGGCAGTCTGCGACAAGAAGGAGGAGCGCCCGGCGGCCACAGCGCATGTAAGTATGACTAACTGACCATGGCAGCCAGGAATTTAGTAGCGTCCTGGCTGCCATGGTAACCGATCGGAGCCCCAGCATTACACTGCTGGGACTCCGATCGGTACTGCCGCTGCCACCAATGAGGAGAGGGGGGGGCCCCGATCGCACCGCCACTTGAATTATAATTTTTTAATCCTCAGTCGGCATCCCGGGCCCCCAGTGGCGTAGGGCCCCATTGCTATGGCGATCCCTACGCCACTGGCGCTATAACTGTATGCTGCACAGTATCCATAGCTGGGTGAAAGTCCCCATCTAGATATATTCACTTTTGGCAGCTAGCCACATTTTAATTAGTAATAGTTAAAAATAATGAAAAAAACTCACCTCATTCACTTGATCGCACAGCCGGCATCCTCTTGTATCTTCATTTAGCAGGACCTGCGGTGACGTCACTGTGCTCACCACGTGGTGAGCGCGATGACGTCATCGCAGGTCCTTTTGCGGATGTGTTCTCGGACCTCCCTGGACGCACTTCCATAATGACATTGTCACTGAGCCTCAGGCAAAAGTTGAAATAAAACCACACCGGGTACCCGAGGCTCGGCGACAAGCCATATCGGAGGAGGTGCAGCTAATGCTGCAGCTAGACGTCATTGAGGAGTCAAAAAGTGACTATAGTATTGATACCCAAGCCAGACCGGACGTTGTGGTTTTGTAACGACTTTTCGAAAACTTAACGAGGTTTCCAAATTCGGTGCATATCCCATGCCCCGGGTGGATGAGCTCATTGAGAGGTTAGGACAAGCCCGTTATTTTTCTGGTTTGGACCTCACGAAAGGGTACTGGCAGGTGCCCTTAATGGAGGCTGCCAAAGAGAAAACTGCCTTCATCACGCCTGAGGGGCTGTACCAATATAAGGTCTTACCCTTTGGTCTGCATGGCGCCCCCGCCACTTTTCAGCGACTAATGGACATTTTGCTTCGTCCACATTGACGGTACGCTTCGGCTTACCTGAACGATATTGTCATCCACAGTACCGAGTGGGAAAGTCACCTACCCAAAGTGGACTCCCTTCGGAAAGCTGGCCTAACCGCTAACCCAAAAAAATGTGCGATAGGGTTAGAAGAGACTAAGTACCTGGGGTATGTCATTGCGTGGAGTCACCAAACCCCAAGTGAAGAAAATAGAGGCGATACAAAATTGGCCCCGACCTGTGACAACTAGGCAAATAAAGTCATTCCTGGGAATGGTGGGCTATTACATGAGGTTTGTTCCCCACTTTTCTACTCTAGCCGCACCCTTGACAGGGCTCTTGAAGGGACGAAAATCAGTGATGGTTCGCTGGGATGATCGGGTGGAAGAGACTTTTGCCGCTTTGAAGTCGACCCTGTGTGGGTCACCGGTTTTGTTGACGCCCGACTTCAAGAGGGAGTTCATGGTACAAACGGATGCCTCCGAAGTAGGCCTCGGTGCTGTACTGTCTCAGGAAATCAACGGGGAGGAGCATCCTGTTGTCTTCCTAAGCCGCAAGCTCACCCCAGCCGAAAAACAGTTACAGTATAGTGGAGACAGAGTGCCTGGCTATCAAGTTGGCACTCGAGTCTCTCCGCTACTATTTGTTGGGGAGAAAGTTCCGCCTGGTGACCGACCACTCCCCTCTCAAGTGGATGAGCCAGGCCAAAGACAGGAATGCCCGGGTCACCAAATGTTTTTTGTCTCTGTACAACTTTAAGTTCTTGGTAGAACACAGAGCAGGCCGGTTGCAGGGAAACGCGGATGCCCTGTCCCGGGTGCATTGTCTGGCGTGTGTCCACCCCCTCAGGGTTGAACAAAGGGGGGGTGGGGGTATGTGACACAGTGAGGGGTTGTGTCTGGCAAGGCAGGCATTTTCCTCCCACCATGTGTGGCTGGGCTGGTTTCCAGCCAGGTGAGGTCATATACCAGACCAGAGTTTAAGTGCTGGTCTGGGTTTTGGCAGCACCTGGCTGTCCTTAAATAGGCAGCTGGGCTCAGCAGAGATGTCTGTTTTTGGGATCTGAGGCTTTGTGCCGTGCTGAATGGCTGAGAGCCGCATGCTGGGGAAACAGGCCCTCTAAAGCCTGCTGTGGACTACTGGAGGCAGAACTGCCAGCAAGGTGACTTGTGTTATATGAACTTTCCATTGTGTGTGAATTAACACCAAGACTGCAAAGTTATGTGCTGTTTTGTGCAATTGAATAAAGTGAATAAACACTGAAGTTTTGAGTTAAGAACTTGTATTTTGCCTCTGTACTGCACCCGCTAACCCTATATACCAGAGCGAAACCCCACAGTAGTTAAAAAAGAAAAATATGTATTCAGATAATTGTCAATGCAATAATCACCCCAATCCAGAATCTGTCTAGCTTGCCAATTGATGGTTGGATGGTTGGATTGTGCTTGCTTAACCACAGTAAACCCAGAACCACTGGAGCAGGGAGACCCTCTAACACAAAACACAAGATAAGTTCTTGATGAAAGTCGCCCACTCTTAATCTGATATGATGCACCACTTGAGATAAACACTTCTGAGTTAGAGGTGCAGAATCAATATAAAAAAAAATGGAAATGTTTTTTTTCTAATGCACTAAGTGACAAACCGTGCATATGGACGAACTGAGCATCAATCAAGTTCACCCCAGCCCCGCTGTCGATAAACACCTCAATCCCCACAGTTTTTTACTCTAGTGCCACCTCAGCAGTCAGAGCAATAAATCTCAGTGGAACGATCACCCTGACGAAGGCAGCGCAGCTTGGTTTTGGCTAGAGAGGTCCGATCCGGATCATCATAGATAAGACCCAAAGCGTCGAAAAATTTTGACATAGCCTAAAATACAGTTTGCACGCCTCCCTAAACAAAATGAAATTATCACGTCCCCTAGAGAATCTGTCTGGGAAGGCAACTTTAGGCTCCAGATAGGCCTGGTCTCTACCACTACCACCAGGACCAACAGCCTGTGATCTCTGCATTTGCGAGACGGTTGTGCGGAGGTCAGGTACCTCCAAAGACAGCCCTTGCAGCTGACCTGCCAGTGCAGCAATAGGATCCATGGCTGCACACAAACAAACAAAAATGACGGGTAAGGCGGTTTATAATGTCACGCTTCAGTGTGGGAGGGAAACACCACACCGAGCATAGGAGGGAAGGGGGAAACAGGGAATCAGGTCTGAGAACTAGGTAAGGAAGATGGACACCTCCTAGTGAAAACCCTAACCAAAATCCTGACTGACTACTAGTATGAACAGACAACAAAAGGTAGGTGAGTTCATACGCAGGAATACCTAGAGTTCTATCTAGCCCTATAGGACCCTGGTACTAATGGCAGGGACGAGACTACCTGTTCCTCCAAAAGGAAGGACGAACAGGAGTCTACTCCAGGCCTAATACAAACAATAGGCAAATGCAACACACAGAACCTAAACAAAATACAAAAGGGAAAGGAAAGACTTAACTTCAAAGAGACTATGGAAGCACCTGGAACTCAGCCGAGATCCAGCCACAAACAATCCACAGGCACAGAAGCTATAAACTGCACGGCATAGTGGGAGAAGCAATTATAAATATAAGGAAAGTTAAATGACCACATAAGCAACACCTGGAGGCAAGGGGTGTGGTTATTACCAGAAATGTGCAGGAAAGAAGAAAAGAACACCGCCACCGAGAAGGCGCCAGATTCCAAATTGTCGCTATCGGATTTAAACAGGAAAGAGATGGATATTTTGAAGTTGTGGGACAATGAATTAATAGACACAATAATGTTATGACCTGAATGAAAGCTGATCCACAAATAGGATAAAATAAATGCAAATTAAAAGCTTGTTATAAACAATGCTTGTTAAAGACAAAAGGTAAAAGGTTGACTCACTTCACTGAGGAGGAGGTCAATGGGATAAAGCTCAAGACACCCATAGACTCAGCCTTCCCCGCCAGGATCGCTTGTAGTATCTCAGGAAAGACACAGCAGTACCAAAGGTGTTACTTCTGGTGGTTTCCTTTTATTGATAATACAGATGGTCTCAACGCGTTTCAGGTTTTTCTATCCCCCTTCTTCAGTAGCAGTCAAGATAAGTATATAGACAGCAATAGCATCATAAACATACATTGCCTGTCCAAAAAGAAAGTCGCCACCTGGATTTAACTAAGCAAATAGTTCTGAGCCTCCTATTGGATAATTACTGCATGCAAATAACATTACTCTGTTAAATATCGCCCAGCATTTCGTAATTTTGCAAGAAATGCTTAAGAAGGAGACCAACAAAATATGGAGAATTCTTGATGAAAGATAAAAGTTAAAAGATTTAATTAGGATTAGGATTTAATTTGCATAAAAAGAAAAAAGGTTACAAAATTTGGGAAGAGAAAGATGAATAAAGCATAACAAAAGAATCTCCAAAAAGAAACAAGCAAGCAATCAAACAAATTAGAATGAGTAAAAGAAAAATAATTCCCCAAATAAAAGTTTGTGTGAATGTATATGTAGAGAGCAACAGGTGTCTGTCAAAAAAAATGCTCTCCCAATGTCCATAGAGTTACATTGTATCCTATATTTAACATCCCAACTAGAGATGAGCGAATTTCCGCTTATAAAATTCATTCACACTTCGTTTGTTGGTTAAAGGTGAATTGCGTTATGGATTCTGTTACCACGGAACGCAATTCTATGACGGAATGCATAATGGAATGCCTTTAGAGGCATTCCGTTATTCATTCCGCCATAATATAAATCTATGGGCTGCAAAACGGATCCGTCCGACTCCCCTGCATAATGGAAATGCCACAGATCTGTTTTGCAGCCCATAGACATCTATTATAACGGAATGCCTCTAAATCCCCGATGGCAAATCCACAGCATTGTACAGTACCAGCAAAGTGGATGAGAATTTCTGAATTCTCATCCACATGTTGCGTAAAAAAAAAACACAGCAGAAAAGCGTGGTGAAAATCTGCTGCGGTTTTGTTGTGCTTTTTTGTGTGGCAGAAATGCAGAAAAAACCATAGTTGAATTTCCCACTGGATTTTTTATCCCATGTGTCCCTGGTGAAAAGGTGACTAAAATTAATAATGTGCATGTAATACCGTATGTTTCGCCCTATAAGACGCACTCCCCCCCCCCCAAAAGTGGGGGGAAAATAGCAGTGCGTCTTATGGGGCGAATGCTGCATTTTTATGCCGCGCGGCGAGTGTATCAGCTGAGAGGGAGGAGGGGTTGGGGGCCGGCATCTGGTTTTATAATGACAGCGGGGCCCGTGCAGTGACTGTATTCTACTACACGGGCCCCGCTCACTGTATATACCGTAATCTTATCTATAATTGTAGGCATTGTTAATATATACAAATTCAGGGTAATCAGCGCCTGTATTACTTACAACAAGCGCTCGGTAGCAGAGAGGAGGGAGGAGGCAGGCCGGGAGGACGGGCGCTGGCAGCGTGAGTCACTACGTCACGCGCCTGCGCCGCCCACTTTATGAATAAAGCAGGTGGCATGGGCGTATGACGTAGTGACTCATGCTGCCAGCGCCCGTCCTCCCGGCCTGCCTCCTCCCTCCTCTCTGCTACCGAGCGCTTGTTGTAAGTAATACAGGTGCTGATTACCCTGAATTTGTATATATTAACAATGCCTACAATTATAGATAAGATTACGGTATATACAGTGAGCGGGGCCCGTGAAGTAGAATACAGTCACTGTACGGGCCACGCTGTCATTATAAAACCAGATGCGACCCCCACCCCCTGTATTGGGGGTCATTCACACTACAGGGACACTGTTATGGAGGGGATCTATGGATGACACATATATGTGTCATCCACAGATCCCCCCATTACAGTGTCATCCACAGATCCCCATAACAGTGCCATCCAGAGACCCCAATAAGAGCCATCCAGAGATCCCCCATAACAGTGTCACCCACAGATCCCCCATAACGGTGTCACCCACAGATCCCCCATAACGGTGTCACCCACAGATCCCCCATAACGGTGTCACCCACAGATCCCCCATAATAGTGTCATCCACAGACCACCATTAGTTCAAAACCCACCAAAAGCACACCTTTTTGTTCAAAATATTTTTTTCTTATTTTCCTCCTCAAAAACCTAGGTGCGTCTTATGGGCAGGTGCGTCTTATAGGGCAAAAAATACGGTAAATCATAAAGCAGGTTCTATCCTCTCTTAAAGGGGTTGTGCAGGGTTTTATTTTGATGACCTATCTTTAAGTGATCGGTGGGGGTGCTGGGTGTCAGGTCCCCTCCGATCAGCTGTTTGTGCTGTGTAATTACAAGTACTCACTCCATTCACTTAAATTCATTACACTACTCCACCGCTAAAGGGGAGAGAACGCGTAGTGTAAGGCCTCATGCACACGCCGTTGTCCAGCCGTGGCCATATTGCGGCCTGCCCCACACAATCCGGAGCTGCAGTGCGGAACGGAGGCACGGAACCCCAGGGAAGCACTACGGAGTGCTTCCGTGGTGTTTCTGTCCGTGCCTCCGCACAGCAAAAAAATAGAACATGTTCTATTTTTTTACGGTGCGGACGGATCACGGACCCAATTCAAGTTGAATGGGTCTCCATCCGTCCCGGCCGCCACATGGATGTTACCCATGCATTGGGGACCGCAAATTGCGGTCCCCAATGCACGGAACGGCGGCACAGCAGCCATGTGCATGAGGTGTAATGAAGAAGAAGCAGCACTCGCATTAAGAGCCGTCTCCTCTTCAAACAGCTGATCGGCAGGGATGCCAGGTGTCGGACCCCCGCCTATCAGATATTGATGACCTATCCTATCAATAGTATAGGGGATAATTTCTGATTGGTGGGGTTTATCTGCGCTGATTCTCATGCAGAAGAACCACAGCGTAATACAGTACCAGCAAAGTGTGCGAGATTAGACAAATCTGATGGATACTTAGTTTTTTTCTACCGTACGGAAATTGAACTGGCTCACGCATTTTGAAATCTGCAGCATGTCAACCGTTTGTGCAAGTTTTGTTGTGTATTTCATCCTTTTCAATGCAAGAGTGATATCTGTGACAAAACCGCACCAAATCTGCTGCTCAGGAAGCTGCAGCACAGCTCATTTCTCAGGATCGGTGATCAGAAAGTAATGGTATATACAAAATGCATTTGCATTATATGAGGCATTATAGTCCAGGTCAGGGATCTACAACTTTCATGGGATTATAAATCATACCCAAACCATATAACCAACCTTGACCAAATAAAAATACACGTGTACACTTTAATGGGTGGAATAAATTAGGCCACGGCCATCTTTATTAAAGATTTGCTTAAAGTCATTTAACAATAAATCATCATAAAATAAAACCATGAATAAATTAAATCATCATCATCAATATCTTATTAACAAACCAATAATTAGACCAGCCACAAGCTCGGCCTAAACTACTGACTCAACTCGTCCGCTCACCTTATCAGTGAGCGACTTTTACCCTCCTTCTAATAAAGTAGCCGTGACAAATAGCAAAACAAAAGGGGAAGGGCGGGCAGCAATCCTTTCCACAGGTACTTGTCTGACAGCGCACGGCTGGCAGACACCACTATTATAAACCCGAACCAGGTCCCAAGCCCAAAGCTCCCTACCCAATCCTTATTCCATTCTGCCCAGCAACGGCATCTAATAGGTCCCTCCCAGACCCAATGAATGACCTCTGCCCAGTAACCCTACTATTTTTAGCCCCTATACCTCACATCTTTGGCGTGCAAAACCCTAAATGTAAATCGCTGGGATGATTATAATCCCATGAGGATCCCTCCATATTTCTTTCCGGGATCCTGACATGGGATTATAAATCATACCCAAACCCCATAACCAATACCAATAGCTTAATCAATACAAAAAATACATGCGAACACCTTGAATGGGTGGAATAAATAAGGCCACGGCCATCTTTATTAAAGATTAGCTTAAAGTTAAATCACAATAAATCATCATAAAATAACTCATCAATAAATTAACTCATCATCAATATCTTATTAACAAACCAATAATTAGACCAGCCATAAGCTCGGCCTAAACTACTGACTCAACTCGTCCGCTCACCTTATCAGTGAGCGACTTTTACCCTCCTTCTAATAAAGCGCCGTGACAAATAAAATAAAAAGAGGGAAGGGCGGGCGGGGGCAGCAAAACTTCCCTCAGGTACTTGTTCTGACAGCACACAGCTGGCAGACACCTCTTCTTATAGCCCTAACCTGGTTCCAGCCCAGAAATCCCACCCAATCCCATACCTGTTGCTGGGCATCCCTACTCCATTCTGCCCAGCAACGAAATTCCATAGGTTCCTCCCTGACCCAATCACTGACCTCTCCCCTTCTGCCCAGTAACCCACCTATTCTTAGCCCTGAACCTCCTTTTTTCTGGCGGGAAAAATTCCCACCAAAAGCTCCTAATGTAAAACTCTGGGATGATGATAATCCCATGTGGATCCCTCCATATTTCTTTTCGGGATCCTGACATTCACTTCTATAGTGATTCCAAAAACAGTCTAGCAAATTTGCATGCTGGGAGTTGTAGTTTCACAACAGCTGGAGTGTTGTAGTTTGCTGATCCCCAGTCCAGGTCTATTTCAATTATTCACATTCCATGGGCTGCAGGCACGCGTGCTACAAATGTAAAATGTGAATTCAACAAGCCTTAACACAAAGTGTAAAATGCAATGTACTAGGCCCCAGCTGTGTTTACTAGCAGAGGCCTGCTGCTGGGGATGGGAGGGGATAGCTGTGTGTTAGGAGGGACTTCATGCCCCTGCAGCCTCTATATAGGGGGAGGGGCGGCTCGTCCATTCATTTCATTTGCCTGCATTGTACAGATAATCATGGAGTCCCAGATCAGGCACAACTTCCACCAGGATTGTGAGGCAGGCCTCAACCGCACTGTGAACCTGAAATACCACAGCTCGTACATCTACCTGTCTATGGTGAGCCGCCACCGACCTTGTGACTAACACTTCCGTGTTGTGTCCCTGCCATGTGTGTCTGAATGAAGCACCATGTCAACCCTTCATGTGTTCCTTCTACTAAACTCTCCCCCTCTCTGCTGCATAGTTTCTTGTTGTGCTCTGCCTCTCTTATTGCGTAAGTTCTCACGTATCACCTGGTGTTTCGCAACTGTGAAGATTAAAAGGTGCAGTCCTGTTGTTTTGTATTGAAATATTTGCTTATGTAGATATTATGTCATGAAAAATTCTGGATCTCCTTCATGCGGCATATGCATAAAAATAAACCCCTGTGTATGTATGATATGTGCGTTACGTGTATGAATGTGACCCTTTCCACCACGCATCCAACGTCTCTATATAGCAATCTTCAATATTGGACACATCTCGGGGTAATATATGAGCACTGGTGCTCTAGTATGGCAGAAGAGCGGTTAAGGAAATGGTGCAATCCTTGTAACCGCTCAACACCTACTACCGTGTTCCCCAAATTCTGGGGTGTGTAGCAGACTGAAGGAACACAGGCTGAACTGGATGGACACATGTGTTTTTTTGTTGTTTTTTTTGTTTGTTTTTCAGCCTTATAAACTATAACCCCTTGTGCAGAGTTTGGCCCCATTCACGTTTTTACGGACCAGATGCGGACACATTAACTTCAAAGGGGCCACAAAAAATTCATTGCTGATTTTTATGCGTTTCTGCAGCATATCCGTGCAAAAATCTGCATTGTCTAACATCGTTTTATTTGATGCAGTTTTGCCACAGATCATTGAAAAGGGTGAACTCCACAGCTAAAGCCGCAACCATAATGGACATGCCGCAGATTTTAAAATCCACAATGCTGGTGTAGTTTCACACACCAAAAAAAAATATATATTGTGTGCAAATTTCACACTTTTCAATGGAAGTATGAGATCTGAGGCAAAATCACATCAAATCCACAACACAATCTGCAAGTGACCGATGCGGATTTGGTGCCCAAACGTACAAAAATGTGTGCAGAGTTTCTGCAAGCCTACCCACACTGGTGCCTAACGCTGCAGCTTTCTCAAACTACCCATACACCTTTTTAGGTTATGTTCACCTCATTCACATTTCTGTGTCACGTCCATGAAAAAAAAAGTGTACGTGTTTCATCTGTGAAGGATCCGTAGTTGGTCTGTGTCCGTTTTTACTAGGGATCGACCGATATTGATTTTTTTTAGGGCCGATACCGATAATTTGTGAACTTTCAGGCCGATAGCCGATAATTTATACCGATATTCTGGGAATTTTCATTTTTGAGAAAAAAAAAAAATTCCTACACAAATCTGCTGAAAATTAATATGTTTATTGTTAATGTGTATTTTTTTTGTTTATTGTTAATGTGTATTTTTTTTTTATAAATTTTTCATTTATACTTAATATTTTTGTGTTTTTTTTTTTTTTTTTTTTTACTAACTTTTAACCCCCTTAGGGACTAGAACCTTTGTCCTATTCACCCTGATAGATCTCTATCAGGGTGAATAGGATCTCACACTGTCCCTGCTGCTCTGTGCATAGTGCACACAGCAGCATGGAGCTGAACATGGCAGCCAGGGCTTCAATAGCGTCCTGGCTGCCATGGTAACCGATCGGAGCCCCAGGCTTACACAGCTGGGGCTCCGATCGGAGGAGCAAGGGAGAGGGGATCCTGTGGCCACTGCCACCAATGATTAATACTGGGTGGGGGGGGGGGCGCACTGCGCCACCAATGTTTTTACTATTGGCCGGGATGGGGGTGGGGGGCGCACTGCGCCACCAATGATTAATACTGGGGGGCTTGGGGGGGCGCACTGCGCCACCAATGAAGATAAGTCTATCGATCATTCATATATACAGGAGGCGGGAGCTGGCTGCAGAATCACATAGCCGGCTCCCGACCTCTATCAGCGGTAGCTGCGATCCGCGGCACCTGAGGAGTTAACTACCGCGGACCGCAGCTATTGCTCATAGAGGTCGGGAGCCGGCTATGTGATTCTGCAGCCAGCTCCCGCCTCCTGTATATATGAATGAATGAAAGGCTTATCTTCATTGGTGGCGCAGCGGCCACAGCCCCTCCCCTCCTCTTATGTTCTATCCCCTAATTGGCGGCAGCAGCAGCACAGGGGGAGGAGACACTGCTTCCTTCTCCCCTGTGCTGCGGAGGGAACACAGAGAGCGCTGTCAGCAGCGCGTTCTGTGTTCCCCATACGTTATCGGTATATCGGCAAAATTGATGCCGATAACGTTCAAAATCCTCAATATCGGCCAAACCGATAATCGGTCGATCCCTAGTTTTTACCATCTGTGTGTCATCTGTAATTCACTGACGTTGCTCAGCTGAAAATACATTTTCAAAGAATCTATTAGTCCTCAGTGAAAAACTGACACCACACAGATGTGTCAGTGATTTTAACGGACCCATAGACTTCAATGGGCGTGCTTGGTCCGCATCATGGATCGAAGTAGTGCATGTCCCCGTGATTATTTTTTTACTGACCCACGGTCAGTAAAAAAAAAAAAAAACATTGAAATGTGAACAGACACCTTCAAATCAATGGGAATGTATGCTGTCTACTGAAAATGCGGACAGCACACGTTAGTGAAAAACGGAAATGTGAACAAGGCCTATGTCGTTGCTAATAACCTTTCTATAGGGTTCCATGTGGCTGCATATTTTTACACTGCTGATTTGAAATGCACTTCTAGAATGACAAGCACTTGTTTACGGCTGATTTTTGCCAAAATGCACTCCAAAATTCGTCAGTCTTAGGCTACTTTCACATCTGTGCTTTGGTTTCCGGTTTTGAGATCAGCAGAGGATCCCAAAACGGGACCAAAATGGTTCTGTTTAACACATCTGGATACATCTGTTCAGTTAGGATGCGGTTGTGTTAGGCCTAGTTCACACGAACGTATGGCTTTTATAGTTTTTCACGGATCCGTTCCGTTGTGTTTCCATTCCGTTTTTCCGTATGCCATGTACAGTATACACTAATTACATAGAAAAAAATTGGGCTGGGCATAACATTTTCAATAGATAGTTCAGCAAGAACGGAACGGATACGGAAGACATACGGATGCATTTCCGTATGTGTTCCTTTTTTTTTTTTTTGCGGACCCATTGACTTTAATGGAACCACGGAACGTGATTTGCGGCCAAATATTGGACATGTTCTATCTTTAAACGGAAATGGAATGCATACGGAACACATTCCGTTTTTAATGCGGAACCATTGAAATGAATGGTACCGTATACAGAACACAAAAAAAACGGCCCGTAGACTTGCAGAAAAAACGATCGTGTGAACTAGGCCTTAAAGGGCTTCTGTCACCCCACTAAAGTCATATTTATTTTTTTGGCTACTTTAAATTCCTTATACTGCAATTTATCAATCTATAATGCTCTTACTCATTTTCGTTCAGTAGTTTAATCAAAAAACTGACTTTTATAATATGTAAATTGCCTCTCTACCAGCAAGTAGGGCGGCTACTTGCTGGTAGCAGCCGCATCCTCCTCTCATAAAGACGCCCCCTCCGCATGTTGATTGACAGGGCCAGCAAACGAGCTCGTCTTCTGACTGGCCCTGTCTGCAATTCAAATCCCGCACCTGTCTTCATTCGGCGCAGGCGCTCTGAGAGAAGGAGGCTCGCCTCCTCAGCACTCCCTCAGTGCGCCTGTGCCGATGACTTCACCGAAAGAAGACGTCATGGGCGCAGGCGCACTGAGGAGGCGAGCATCCTTCTCTCAGAGTGCCTGCGCCGAATGAAGACAGGCGCGGGATTTGAATTGCAGACAGGGCCAGTCAGAGGATGAGCGCGTTCGCTGGCCCTGTCAATCAACGTGAGGAGGGGGCGCGCGTCTTTGAGAGGAGGATGCGGCTGCCACCAGCAAGTAGCCGCCCTACTTGCTGGTAGAGAGATAATTTACATATTATAAAAGTCTATATTTTTTTTTTATTAAACTACTGAACGAAAATGAGTAAGAGCATTATAGATTGATAAATCGCAGTATAAGGAATTTAAGTAGCCAACAAAAAAAAATAAAAAATGACTTTAGTGGGGTGACAGAAGCCCTTTAAATAAACATGGAACAAACCGGATCCGTCACTAAAAACAATGCAAGTCTGTGGGTGACTGACGGATCCGGGACCATTGACTTTTTACACTGTTTTAGTGACTGATCTGGTTTGTTCCATTTCAGTGACCGGACACAACTGCAGCTTACAGCGGTTTCATGTCCAGTCACAAAACGGAATGCTGCCGGAAAGGAAGGCGTACTGCTGCATCCTGAACGGAGCATACCCTATTCACAATACATTAGCCCTAAACGAAACTGTTTTGGCCCCGCTTTGAGATCCTCTGCCGGATCTCAAAACCGGAATGCCAAAATGCTGATGTGAAACTGGCCTTATTCAGTATGCTGAAAAATGGAATAGACTGTTCATGCAGCTAAAAATAAAATCCACAGCATATTCGCCCATGCAAAACGGGCATTTTATGTGGTCAATTGTACAAGATGCTATTAAATAGCTTCCCATTTTCAATAGAAACGTGTTTGTTTGTTTTTTGTCCCCCTTCTCGCCCCAGCAGCAATACCCATTCCATTCAATTTGGAAAGGAAGTAAATCCCAATGGGATTTGGTGCACATATGACAATTTTGCTGCCAAAACAGAGCTGTTCTCAGAGGCACACAAGGCTCCTTTCACACTAGCGTTTTGGCTTTCCGTTTCTGAGATCCGTCATGGGCTCTCACAAGCGATTCGTTTTGCCTTAATGCATTCTGAATGGAAAAGGATCCGCTCAGAATACATCAGTTTGCCTCCGATCAGTCACCATTCCACTCTGGAGGCGGACACCAAAACACTGCTGTCTGCAGCGTTTTTCTGTCCGCGATGTGGTGCGGAGCAAGAAGGATCCGTCCTGGCACACAATGTAAGTCAATGGGGACGGATCCGTATTCTCTGGCATAATAGAAAACTGATCCGTCTTACACCATTAAAAGTCAATGAGGGACGGATCCGTCATGGCTATAGAAGACCTAATGCAACCGGCTCCGTTCATGACTGTTGTATTATTGTAATGGAAGCGTTTTTGCAGATCCATGACTGATCCACAAAAAAAACGCTAGTGTGAAAATAGCCTAAGTTTTTAATCTGCCCTCTATCGTTTTGTGGAACGGACGAATCGCGGACCCCATTCAAGTGACTGGGTCCGTGATCCGCATGCGGCTGGCACACGGTTGGTGCCCGGGCATTGCAGACCGCAATTTGTGGCCCACAGCACGGGCACGGCGGGACAACGGCTGTGTGAATGAGCCTTTATTCTGAGATTTACTATTCTTATATCTTATGATATAAAAATCAGCATATAATTTACATTTAATAAATGGTCGTGTACAATTACGATTTTCCTGCTACTCTCCTACAGGCCTCCTATTTTGATCGTGATGATGTAGCGCTGGCAAATTTTTCCAAGTTTTTCCATGAGCGTTCAGAGGAGGAGAGGGAACATGCAGAGAAGCTCATCAAGTATCAGAACCAGAGAGGAGGACGTGTGTACCTCCAGAGCATTGAGGTGAGCGTTCAGTCCTCTCATTCCATTCTATTCATACTGGCTTCTACATTTTATGCTGCGGAGGCTGGTTTGTGTAATGGAAGGGTTTATGATGGGGGTTATCTTACTGTGAAAGCTGACCTATGGAGTTTTCACATTCATCTGTTATCTAGTAAGCCATACCATGGTACAGCTCTATCTCGGAGTTACAGTAACAACCGTTTTAGACGAGATGTAGAGACTTCATATATGGAGTTTTAAACTGAAACCAATATTTTAGATTATTTCTGCCTGAAGTGAATGTTTGCTGACCACTAGAGTGCCCCAACTTATCCCTGAAATCATGGTGCTTAGTCTATGCTCTTTCTTCCTTCCCAAATGTATCAAATGTATTTCATAGCAAAAGTCTATGCATGCGTAACAATTATCCATCCATCAGAGTAAGAGGGGCTTCCCTGTGGAATGATGCAGACTCTTGATTGACAAACTATTTTTATTTGAATGGTGCCAACACTTTATGGCACAACTTTTCGTAGTGGTCCTTTATGGCAGTTTAGGTAGTGCCAAACCTACTGCCTTTTTCCTGTCCTACTGTGTTCTTGGTCACTGCTGCATTTACCACTCTGGAGCCAACCTTTCCTTATGACCTTCTGCACTCTACTCGATGTCATAGGAACTCCAGCACCTCAGCGTCAGTCCCACAATGCTTTTCTTCTCCTTTTCTCCTGCCGGTTGGTAGCCAGGTGACTGTTTTCTGCCAATTCGCACAGAAGCCTGTTGCCTCTAATACACAAAAGGGCAAAAAGTGCAAACGACGCAAGCAGGGGTAACAACAAACTTAGAGGGTTGTCCCATGACGACAACTTATCCCCGGTCCACTAAATAGTGTATAGGTGTCTGACTGGCAGGGGGTCCAACTGATGGGGCCCCATCAATCATGGGAACTGGGGCCCATGCTCCCAGTTTGAATGGAGTGGTAGACAGTGGTCAGACCCCTGCTGACCAGATACTTGTGCCCTATCCAGTGGATAGGGAATAAGTTGTCTTCATGGGACAATCCCTGAAAACTTAAATGGGAATACACACCATTACTGTAGGGCGAGTCAGGGTTACCACTCTTCTATGTGATTTGCGAATCTTTTGAGTAGTGGCTAGGGGCCCTTCAGTCACACTTCTCCCTGCTTTGAGAGACCAGCATGATTCCTGTAAGCAATATGGCTGCTAAAACCTTACTGAATATTCAAATACTCACATTAGATTTGTCTTGATTCAAGGCAAAGGCCAGAATTGGGGGAGGGAAGGAGAAGAAATGGCTGTACATTACAGTAGTGGCTGTTACTAGATAACTATGACTTCTCTTTGATTAGAAACCAGAAAAAGATGATTGGACAAATGGTATGGAAGCCCTACAGACTGCTCTGAAGCTGGAGAAGACCGTAAACCAAGCTCTGCTGGATCTACACCGTGTAGCTGGAGATAAGAATGACCCTCATGTAAGAAAATGTGTTTGCAACTCCCTAAAATTACCTGTTCATCACATAAGGGTTCCTTATATTGATGGAGAAAAAAGGGGTTGTTCAGTAGGTAGTTATTGATTACATATCTTCAGGATAGGTCATCAATATCTGATCAACTTGGATCCAACTCCTGGCACACTCGCCGATCAGCTGTTTGAGGAGGAGGTGGCGCTTATCTGAGCTCTGCTTCAAAATTACACTGTGCCTTGCCTCATCCCGAAATAGACAGACCCTTGCCAATCGCATATTGATTGATCAATATGTTCCTGCTGCACAACCCCTTTTAATTATGGGAGGTTTAGTGGCTACAGATGTTCTGGTGCCCTGGCAGCTGAGGGCACCCAAGAATCCTGCTGCTCAGCAGACCTACTAAAATACTATAAGGGTGCCTTCAGACGTTGCAGAATTCTCCGCACCACAAAGACATCCCCTATGTTAGCCTATGGGGATGAAAAGCGTCAATACCTGTGTTCTGTTCCGCTGCAGAATTAACATTCCTCAGCGGAACAGAACGAAAATAGTTTTGTTGTGGATTTCTTGTAGCTAAATGTCTGTTAATTTCAACGGAGATGTAGTCTGCACAGAAATCCTCAGCCTCCTGCTAAAAACAACTGGGGCACAATGAGAGATTTCAGCCCATCCTGTTCTGATGTTAATGAGGTACCCACACAATATTTGTTCCGCATTGAGTGTGCTGCTATATATAATAATTTTAAACTTTCATATAAAAGTATTAGGCCTCTTTCACACGGGCGTTGCAGAAAAATGTGCGGGTGCGTTCCGGGAACACCCACGATTTTTCTGCGCGAGTGCAAAACATTGTAATGCGTTTTGCACTTGCGTGAGAAAAATCACGCATGTTTGGTACCCAAACCTGAACTTCTTCACAGAAGTTCGGGCTTGGGTTAGGTGTTGTGTAGAGGTTATTATTTTCCCTTATAACATGGTTATAAGGGAAAATAATAGCATTCTGAATACAGAATGCTTAGTAGGTGATCAATTGAGGGTTAAAAAAAATATATATAATTAACTCTCCTTCTCTTGTTTGCGTAGTTCCCGGTCTCTTCTTTACTTCTATGATGAGCTGTGGGCTAAAGGACCTTTGACGTCAGATCACATGCTCCAATCACATGGTACATCACCGTGGTGATGGACCATGTGATTGGAGCATGTGATCTGACGTCAAAGGTCCTTTAGCCCACAGCTCATCATAGAAGTAAAGAAGAGACCGGGAACTACGCGAACAAGAGGAGAAGGTGAGTTATTTTTTTTTAAACCCTCCAGCGCTATTGTACTATGCATTCTGTATTCAGAATGCTATTATTTTCCCTTATAACCATGTTATAAGGGAAAATAATACAGTGAATAGACTGTCACCTAGCAACCATGCGTGAAAATCGCACCGCATCCGCACTTGCTTGCGGATGCTTGCGATTTTCACGCAACCCCATTCACTTCTATGGTGTCTGCGTTGCGTGAAAAACGCAGAATATAGAGCGTGATGCGTGAAAATCGCCGCTCATCTGAACAGCCCTATAGAAATGAATGGGTCGGTATTCAGTGTGGGTGCAATGCGTTCACCTCACCCATCGCATCCGCGCGGAATACTCGCCCGTGTGAAAGGGGCCTTAATGTGTTTTCAGTCCCCATTACTTTTGGCAGTCAGTTATTATTTGACCTATCCCCTGCCTCAATGGGACTTGCTGGATCCCACAGCCTCTACTATATGGACAGGAAGTCATTTTCTCAATTCATTGCTATGCAAGCATTGATGACTGTCTCATAGGATGGAAGAGAGAATGTGACTTCCTCTCCACATGTCAAATGCTGAGGGACCCAGCAAGCCTCATCAGAGGCCGCATACTCTCATACCGGCATGCTTCTAAAAGGGAGAGGGACAAATGCCTCTTTAAAGGGTTATCCAGTCACTGTGAAAAGTTAACCAGTCTCTATGAACTGCTATGGCAAGTTGTATCCTAATAACTATTCTAGGCAGCGAGAGCATCCATGGCCACTGGGTGCCCACCTGACTGCAAGTTGGCCCCTCATTAAAAGTCCCAGGATGGTGTTCAGCACATGTGGCTTCCAATACAGATGGGGAAGTTTGCGGTTTCTGTCACTAGAGAATCCCTTTTATAATTAAATTAAATTTTTTCTCTTTATTTGCAGATGACTGATTTCTTGGAGTCTCCATTTTTGTCGGAGAGCACCGAGACCATAAAGAAGCTTGGAGATCACATAACCAGCCTGAAGAAAATGTGGAGCAGTCACCCTGGCATGGCAGAGTATCTGTTCAATAAGCATACACTGGGTTGACTGCTTCTGCAATCGCCTACCTCTCGTTGCTCCAGTATTTCTATGTAGGCAGTGGAGAGGACATTATTTTATCAGGACCAATTACATTCGCCTCTTTTTCCAGCATCATATTGGCAATAAAATATTTGGTACAAAATCTCTTCTGACTTGTTTCGTTCTAGTGTCGTAGAAGTTGCACGAACATGGAAAAACGTGAAAAATCTGAACTCTGGCGACCTGCTATCAATAGAAAATGTCTGTATAATACTCACTGTAAAAATGATTCCCTGGCCCTCTGTGTGGTGACTATACCGCAGTACCACTACATTCATAATGCTGTTAGGTGGCTGTGTTGTTCAGTTGCTGTTGGCAAGTGACCTTATTTAAGTATTTGTTTTAGACAGATAATCACAAACTTTTTAGTATTTTTGTAAAGCTGATCCCAGCACTATGGGGAGATTTATCAAAACTGGTGTACCAATTAGATTCCACCTTTCACTTTCGAGCTCCCCCTTGGAAAATGAAAGATGGAATCTGATTGGTTGCTATGGGCAACTAAGGCAGTTTTCTTTTACACCAGTTTTGATAAATCTCCCCCATGAATGTAGTTGACGGGAATCAGATCTGTAGAGTCTGTGGAAGTAGAGTTAGCCTTCCAGTAGAACATGCAAGGGCACTTGCTCTAAAGAAACCCTGATCAACTAGAGCAGTGAAGCTGTCTGACTCGGATTAAGGCCTATTGCACACGACCGTATGGCTTTTTCAGTGTTTTGCGGTCCGTTTTTCACGGATCCGTTTTTTGTTTCCGTTCCGTTTTTCCTTATGGCATATACAGTATACAGCAATTACATAGATAAAATTGGGCTGGGCATAACATTTTCCATAGATGGTTCAGCAAAAAACGGAACGGAAACGGAAGACATACGGATGCATTTCCGTATGTGTTCCGTTTTTTTGCGGACCCATTGACTTGAATGGAGCCACGGAACGTGATTTGCGGGCAATAATAGGACATGTTCTATGTTAAAACGGAAATACGGAAACGGAATGCATACGGAGTACATTCCGTTTTTTTTTTTTTTTGCGGAACCATTGAAATGAATGGTTCCGTATACGGAACGCAAAAAAATGCCAGTAAACGGGAAAAAAAAACGGCCGTGTGCAGGAGGCCTAATATTGTGGACTGTAATTGGTTCTGTTGGGACCGCTACAGGGCCTTGTTATCAATTCAGATAAGGTACACAGAGGAAACTTCTGCTATTTATCACCTGCATATTACATGCAGAAAATTAAGAGTATTGAGAAATATTATTATACATATTGATTTGTATGCTGTTTTATGTGCTACGCCACACCCAGGACATGAAGGTTGATGCTGTCATTCAGTGATAAATGCTTGTGAGGTCACAGCAGTTACATGATAGAAACCCACGTGAGGTCACAGCAGTTACCTGATAGAAACCCACTTGTGAGGTCACAGCAGTTGTCTGAATAAAACACTTATAATGTCACGGCGTCTTACCTAAATAAATCCATGCCTCCCAACTAAAAAGCCCAAGAAAGGACACTATAAGCAATTTGTTTTACGCTAAGCCACGCATCTAGCTCTTCCCAATGTCTATCTACATAGTATAATGCCCCCTTAGTGACCCCGCACAGCAGAATGCCCCTGTTGAATGGTGTTCATTCTGCTCTCCCCAGAAGTAGGCACAAAGAAGTGACATAATTACGCCTGCTGACAGGAGCATGAGAACACAGGGGAATAATCTTCATTCTCTGGCCTCAGCGCTCTGTCATTCAGCTCTGCAGGAGCAATGAGAGACTGCTGGCAGTTGAATGGTGGAGCAGGGTGGCGGTGCGTACAGCTTCCTGCTTCACCATTGAACTCAACTGTCTGTGTCCGTAGGATACAGAGATAATTGAGAGCAGGATATACCACAGCCATTCCAGGACCATGTGACCGCTACCCCCCCTCCCCCCCCATAGGCCACTAGGCCTGAAGCATATGAGGCAGTAGAATTGAGAAGGTGGTCGCAAAGCAATAATTGCCGGGTCTGAAGAGGTGCAGTGACCTCATCACAGCTACCTGAGTCATTATACAGGCTGAAAGAGGCTTGTGGCCTGCACTGTAGATGGTAGCTTGGAATAGTACTCAGGTAAGGGCTCTTTCACACCTGCGTTCTTGTCTTCCGGCATAGAGTTCCGTCGTCGGGGCTCTATGCCGGAAGAATCCTGATCAGGATTATCCTAATGCATTCTGAATGGAGAGTAATCCGTTCAGGATGCATCAGGATGTCTTCAGTTCCGGTACGGAACGTTTGTTGGCCGGAGAAAATACCGCAGCATGCTGCGCTTTTTGCTCCGGCCAAAAATCCGGAACACTTGCCGCAAGGCCGGATCCGAAATTAATGCCCATTGGAAGGCATTGATCCGGATCCGGCCTTAAGCTAAACGTCGTTTTGGCGCATTGCCGGAGCCGACATTTAGCTTTTTCAGAGTGGTTACCATGGCTGCCGGGACGCTAAAGTCCTGACAGCCATGGTAAGTGTAGTGGGGAGCGGGGGAGCAGTGTACTTACCGTCCGTGCGGCTCCCCGGGCGCTCCAGAGTGACGTCAGGGCGCCCCAAGCGCATGGATCACGTGATCGCATGGATCACGTCATCCATGCGCATGGGGCGCTCTGACGTCACTCTGGAGCGCCCCGGGAGCCGCACGGACGGTAAGTATACCGCTCCCCCGCTCCCCACTACTACTATGGCAACCAGGACCTTAATAGCGTCCTGGGTGCCATAGTAACACTGAACGCATTTGGAAAACGGTTCCGTCTTCAAATGCTTTCAGTACACTTGCGTTTTTCCGGATCCGGCAGGCACCTCCGGCAACGGAAGTGCATGCCGGATCCCAACAACGCAAGTGTGAAAGAGGCCTAAGTATTAGATTATTTATTTATTTTTACTTATCCACTTGGAGAGTGTACTGGGTACTATAGGAGGAATTTTTAATATTGGGGGCTGTATGGGACATTATTATTATTGGGGATACCAAACGAGGCATTTTTATTACTGGGGACACAATAGGAGGGGGGGGGGGGCATTATTATTACTAATTATTCCCAAAAAGAAAAAACTTTAATGAGATTATTTTAAAAAAATGCATTGCGCACTTTCCGCAGGCTCCATTGTCAAAATTCCTATTATTGCCTACAAAACGTATGCAAAATGTTTTTGCTGTCCTATAGAAATGGATGGGTCAGTGTGCGAGCCATGAAAAATGTGGATCAGACGCAGACCAAAAACAGGGTCGTGTGAATGAGGCCTTAGAGATGCTCCACATTTACCAAGCATCTGATAAATTTGATACATTTGGCACAAATTACAGTAAGGCAGACTCCTGCAAAACTGAAGCTCCTGATAAATCTCCCCTTTATCGTTTATGATGCTAAATTTTCCATTCACACATATTCTGTTGCATGTGAAATGAAAGCAATGAACCAACAGAGGCAAAGGATAGCTGGTTGATTACAGATCCAAGCAAATTACACAATAGACTCTTACCCAACCTCTGTTGTGCCACAATACCATTTTTTTTCTCAGGTCACATACAAGGCGTCAGCAGGTATACACAGGGAACTGAAATCGTCATTTCATAAACTGTAGTTTCATACTAAGGCGTCGTGCACACAATCGGATTACTGATTCGAGCTGCACAGATCCATAATACGGGCTCTATTTTTCTTTTCTATCAAAACATTTTCAAAACATAACAAAAAAAAGGAGACTAAACATCAGAAAAGTCATGGTCATACGCCAATTCTATTCAGACCCATCGAAAACCATGTTACACTTAACAATTATGCATCCCATGACGGGCGCCAAGGGGGAGAAGGAAAGAGGAGAAAGAAAAAAAAAAAAAAGGGGAGGAGAGGGGGAACCACTTAGCTTTAAAAGGGTTATCAATTTCTCAAACCCCCCCCCCCCTTCCCCACACACACACATGTGCCAGTATCCTCACCGGTAATATACTTACCCCGCTCCCCTTGCCGCTCCTGGTCTCCGCACCCCCGCAGCTGCTTCTCCCTGCACATGGATGAAAACATCCGGTGTTGGGGGGGGAGCAGCCAATGGCAGGTGGGGAAGGGGACGAGCCTCCCTAGCATCGTGGGTGACGCTAGGGAGGCTCATCCCAGTCTGCCATTGGCCTCTTTCCCCCCGACATTGGATGTTTTCATCCATGTGCAGGGAGAAGCAGCTGCGGGGGTGCGGAGACCAGGAGCGGCGCCGGGAGCGGGGTAAGTATATTACCGGTAAGGGGCCCTCACATGTGTGGGAAGGGGGTGGTTGAGAAATTGGATAACCCCTTTAAGAGGGGATAATCCTTCTAGAGGATTGAGATGCTGATAAGCAGCAGATGCAGTGGAATAAAGGTGGCTGAGGTTCAAGGGGGAGGTTGAATGACCAGTGTGACCGAATGTATTCTATCAGGTCCCTCCAAAACTAAGACACCCTGGGGCAGGTCCATATGCCACGCCAGAAATCTGAGGCAGGTTCCTTACACCTAGGGCCGTGAGTAATGCGCTCTGGAAACAGAGGAGATGGAGAGAAATTGAAACCATATATAGCATTATGCATCATCTTGAAGAAGGATTCCCGCCATCTTTCATTTATGACACAGGAGCAACTTTTTGCCCAACCCTCTAGACTTTTCTCCCTTATCTCTGCTTCCTGGGTAATCCCTTCCCATTCAGTAAAAAGCTTAGATGCCGACACTTTCAAAAAGTTGCTAGACATGGCTCTATAAAGTCCCGAGATAGAGACCAAGCGCAAAGTAGGTCCTACAATATCATTGAAGGTAGTCGTAAGTGCTTTCTTAGATAAATCTCGGAATGTATGTTTGCAGAAAGACATCACTTGCATAATGTGTAGAAAATGGGAGTCTGGTAATTGGTACTTTTCCTTCAATTCCTGGGGAGTATACTAGTGTTTAATCCCCACATGCATCAGATGTTCTGTCCTGACTATCTCTCTTTCCCGTGGAATCTTTGGGAAAAATTTTTTGTATGGAACCCCAAACCTGGGGGTACCTGCAATTGTTCTATGTAATGTAATGCCATAGTTGACAACTGTCCAGAATTTGCAAGGACTGTCCCTGATTTTCAGAGACAGTCCTAGCAAATTTGAGCTATCCCGTACTAAAAATGGGTGGGGCTAATGATAATCAAGTCCATAAGTGGGTGATTGCAGGGAAGGATTTTGGATGCCCTGATTTTTACCCACCTAGGCATTGGTAAGTATCTAGTGCTAATGTTTTGTACATCAGCAATGATAAGGTATGGTTGACATTAGAAATGGAAATTACAATCCCATTCCTCCTCTCTTGGTAGGAGTGGGCTGGTCCTACTTTCTGCCAGGGAGGGGGTGTTCTAGAGAGCTAGCTAGGCTAGTAAGGAAGCACGAACATCTGCTCCCGCTCTATGGGTATTTAGGGCCACAGAATCAGCTCAACTGTGAGAAGCACTGCTTCATGGAGACTGAGGCCCTGATTTATCATGCCTTCACTCCAGAATTCTGGCTTCAAAAAGTCCCAAAATAGGGCTTTTAAACTTTTTCCACTGTATTGTTACACCACTCACTCCAGTTTTGAAATGAGTGGAAAAGTGGCTGTGGTTAGCTTTATTAAAGGGTTTCTATCACTTCGTATGACATAATTAGCTGTCAGACACTAGCGATCTGCTAGTGTCTGCTCTGGCCAACCATCCTACTATAATCACTTGTGGGGCAGCGGTTTTGCAAAAAAACTAACTTTTATAAATATGCTAATGAGCCTCTAGGTGCTATATGGGCGTCATTAGCACCTAGAGGCTCCGTCTACCTTCATACGCAGCCGCCGCCCAGCGCGTCCCTCCAGCCCGCCCATGTCCTCCTCCGTGTGACGCAGCGGACGAGTTCTCACGCATGCGCCGTGCGCGGCTGCATTCGGCGCATTTGAGATCTCAGCTCGGAGCGGTCAGACATTCAATGCGCATGCGCGGCTGTATTCGGCGCATGAGATCTCAAATGCGCCGAATACAGCCGCGCACGGCGCATGCGCGAGAACTCGTCCGCTGCGTCACACGGAGGAGAACAAGGGCGGGCTGGAGGGACGCGCTGGGCGGCGGCTGTGTATGAA